>NC_056505.1:13830117-13855083 GCF_014905685.2 Nematolebias whitei
TTCTCTTTATGTAAAGGTAGTTTCTCTTTATGTAAAGGTAGTTTCTCACTGGTCTGAGTCTCCAGAATGTCTTGACACGTTTGTTGGGAACTCAGTTTCCTTGCATGAGTCACAACAGCTCACAGTCGTGTCATTTGAATTTTGAAAACGTTTTTCTCTTGAAATAGTGACAAAGTGTCTCGAACCCTTCTCCCTTTAGTCACAAGTATCTGTAACTCATCTCAAGAGCAGTATTTTTCCAACTGCACAGGAGCACCGACAGAAAACATGGTCATGTCTAAAAGCTACACTGTTGATACATTATCATTTAAAAACTGGCCCAAATCTGCTCATTTTAATTTTGAAGAGTAAATTAAATGATAAACCTGTGAGTGGCTGCCAAGATGGGCACAATGTGCAAGACTTAGAGCTAGGTCTAGTTCTAGACCCAGTTTTGCAAACCATGCACACGTGTTTTTCAAAAACTTGTCACACAAAATATGGCCTCATTGCTCTCTGGTCACTTGATTGCAAATTCTCAAAATTTAGCTAGGCTGCGACAAAAAATAAATAAATATTTGTGTCAATATTGAGTCACCAACTATTTTCCAAAAGTTGTAGCTCAATGAGATACCATCTTAAAGTCATAACAGCTGTGGAAACATGCAATTTTTCAATAATTTTTATTTAAATGTTTCTGTATATGTGTATCTTTTATGATAAAAATAACCAATTACTTATGCATCATGTGCTACCAAAGGTCTACCACATATTTCAGAATCAGCTTTATTGTCATTGCACCGAAGCACAACAAAATTACATTTCAGTACAGCCTGTCCAAGTAAAACATAATGGAACAGAAAGGGGGACGAAGGTGTGAGGCTGCGGGCCCGTGGGAGGCGCAGCCTTTTTTGTTTAGATAGGGAAAGAGAAACATGGGGGGAAGAGAAGGTATAAAAAAAAAAAAATCATATCTCACACTGTGTCCTAGACAGGACACAAAAAGAAAAACCTCAGCACAGAAACAGCAACATACTGATGACATCACGATACACGTGCATGAGGAAGGCCGACGAAGGTGATGAGTTTGTCCATGGACACTGCCAGATAGTCCTCATAGTCCGAGCTCTGATACAGGTCCACAGATGTGCATATTTTGTACCAATTTTTTATTTTTTTTTTAATCATCAGATTTATGTTTAGTTGCCGGCAGTTACAAGTTGTTTGTTTACATTCAAATTTTCAATATTCAACCCCCTGATGTAAACAGAGAGGGTGAACAATGGAAACAGTGGGGCCAGGCTGAAAGACAAAAGATAAAGTTCTCGCTCCTTTTGAAAAGAAACCGTGACTAAAAGCTGTAAAAAAACAAGAGTTCACAGAAGTAGAGTATGTTTGGGGGTCAAGCTGCTGGAAGGGGTTAAAACAAAAGTTGGGGCTAAGACCATATTAAAATGAGCTGCGCAGAGATATTCTGGGACAATTTCCATAACTGATTGCAGAATTTAGTTGCAAACAAAAGCGAAGGGCAATATTTGCAGTTTCCCCAACACAATTTTTTTTACAAAAACCCTAATGAGTTGGATTTAAAACATCTTCTCCATCATTTAACGATGAAGAGACTGTTAGAAGTTTAAAAATGCAAACAAAAAGCACCAGGAAAAAAAAAAAACTGTTTGATAGTCATCATGGCTTGAAAAAGGATTTAATTTTTTTTTTAAGCAACCATGATGTAAAACACAGTGAAGCAGCTGTTATGTTCCATGTTTTTTCTTTTTTAAAATCATCGGAGCAATCTTCTATTTACAGTAAAACCAGCACAACTGGGACATACTGTCCTAGTGACCGGTGAACAGAGGAAAAAATCTAAACACGCGTGACATCCTCTAGTATCTGACAGTGTCAGTGTGTCAACTCTTAGGACGCGCACATAAAGTCATGATTCAAGGACACCAATTACTCTGCGTCAGGGATTAAAATCCAGTCAGTTTAATAATCCCCCCCCCCCCCCCTTTTTTTTTTCTTCATCCACGCCCTCCTCTTTCTCCACTACACGCTTTTATAGCAATTTCTTCTTGGCGATCCCGTTGCAGCAACGTTGCGGTAACGTGCACGTCGGTTAAATTAACAGCTGTTTAGATAAGAAGACAGGCTCCAGTCACTGTCTGCATTTGAATCACAAACATCACGGGCTGTCAAGCGGCTAATTAACTCAAATTGACCTCAAGCTGATGGAGAACTAATAAGCAATTTTAACGAGCAATCGATGGAAAACATGTCGATTTGGGTTCATCTGGGCATGATTTTGTGGTAGAGGGATCACACAGGAATATATATATATATATATATATAAAGTACACCGGGTGAAATGTTACAACTGCACTGGACCGAGCAAAACAGGCCTCGAATAAGGTTTCAGTGTGGATGGTAACATGTCGCAAGGCCCTCATAACGTTCTCAAATCATTTGAGCAACTTCACATAAATGTCATTCCTCCAAACTGCCCCTGTGGGGTATAACCGTGTTACAGTACCATTTGTGACCACATCACCCCTGTCTATTGCGTTTTTATTTAAATGTATTTATGAAAATTTACCGACCTGCCCAGATTCGGTCTCCCCCCGCCGCTTCCTCCGGCTCCAGAAGCGGCCGCACCAGTCGTGTTGCCACCGCCGGGTTTGCTTCGATTTCCTCCGGCCTTCATTGACATGATGATCCCATAAAAGACAGCGAGTTAAAATGACCACCTACAGACTTCTTGACAAAGATGTGGCGTGTGTGGTTCTGCTAACAAGCTAACGTCAACGTGCGTTTTTAAAGCAGGATGCTGATGCTAAGCGGTTAGCTAGTTAGCTAAATTAGCGATATGTACAATTCTAATTAAAACTGGTAAATCAATATTTAAAAATGACAACACGCTATGGTAACTAATCCAAAATAAACACGTGCCTTAAACCTATTGTCAATTTGTTATGTAATCGTAACAAAAAGAAAATCGATTATCTCAAAGTAGAGTTTACAGCTAGCTCGGGTTGTCTCCGTTGCTAACAGCAAAAAGACCAAAACAGTCTGAAAGGGGACAAAAAGCGGCGGAGGGATATATGGAAGGCGCAACGATTCATGCTCTTTAATGCAACACGAATACTCTGAATTCATTAACAACTTTTGATTGTAAACATGAAAAAGCGCGCGTGTGTATAGTTGACTGTATGTAGAAAGATTCAAGCATTTGTTCGTTTAAAGATTTACGCCTGCACCCCGGCACTATTTTCAGGAAGTCCAAGGATCATGGCTGTCTAGTAGTGACATCCACGTGAGCACACCGGCGAACAACACACACGCGGACGCGCAAACAAGGTATTTAAACACAACCAAGCTGATACCTGCAGCCATTACAGCATTACAGTGAACCTGCTCAACGTTGCATTTCATTTTCATCTGGCCCTGCTGCTTCTTTGTGTTAACCCTCCCCAAAAATGATGTTATAATGATGCATAAATAAAGACTGAATTAAATGAGATGCGTATTTCAATTACAAATGTTTCATTATTTGTTTTAAATAAATATAAAATACGTTGTACATTCAGAATTTAAAATTAATCATAACACTATTGCACAATTTTCACATTTTAATCATTTTGTGAGTTGTAATCAGTCTTATATTTTGAACGAATCATGTCTATATGGGAATAAGTAGCTGTTTTATAATCGAGGTTTTATTATATGATGGAGATAATAATAATAATGCATTTATTTATACATGTGTTGGATGTTTCTGGTAAGATGAACTGTCTATATACAGTACTGGGCATCAGTGCTTTTCTGAAACCAAAGGTGTGTGTAGGACGCTCTCTGTAATGTTGGATAGTTATAAAATGTCTGTCTATATACCAGAGACAAATAGTTTTGTTTTATCATTAGATTCGCCAAATTTAAAAATGCATGCATGTATTAACAGAAATGTAGTTTTCTAGATTTTTATACTTATTGTGACCTGTAGGCGGCACCAACATGCCATTTAAAAAAAGTGTACAGTACTCATACGTTCATGCTGAACATTATTTGAACAATGAAAAATTGGCACACTTTTACTAAAGAACTATGTTCATATAGTCACAATTTTTTTAAAAGTAAAGTACTCTGTGTATTAATGCCAACAAGCTATATGTTTATTATCGATGGTGACAGAACTTCAAGATTTTAAAATGTTGACTATTTTCCATATTGTGCAACTGATTAAAGCAAAAACAATAATGAAAACAATATATGGTACATTAAATGCCCTGTAAAATATTGAAAGGAGTGGATTTTATTGCTCCCTCTATTTTTATGTCTTTGTGTTTCTATGCTTCTGGGTCGGATTTTGTATCAACGCAGTCATTTTCCATTTCTACTGAACAGAATAGAACAGAATAGAATAGAATAGAATAGAATAGAATAGAGACATGCTTACATTACACACTGCAGAATAAACTTAATTTATGAACGCAAACTTGAACCACCGGGAAATCTTGGTCTTTATAGAGGACCTCTCGACTGTCCACTTAAAATGTAATTTAACAGGGGAAAAAATAAACATCGATGTTAAGAAATTCCAAAACTAATATATACTTGTAGGAGACAAGTTATGTTTTTGACGAACAATTTTTTTTTACAGCTTGAAATAATTTATAAAAACTAATAAGATGACTCATTCTCATCAGGCGTTCTGCACGAACTACTATCATGTAATGCCGATTCCTGCTCTCACGAATAGCAAAACAGTTCAGGGATGTGGGTGCCTTTGCAAACACAAATTATTTTGCGTTAACCCCGCTAACGTTGGTGTATTGTTACTGTACTTTACGGGGTTTGTTAATATTTGTGCCAACATAATAATCTGTTAAAGTCCGTGGCATTTAGCGGCGGTAGAAAACTAACTTGAGACCGCAGTTCGGTTTTAGCGTATAGCTCGACGACATAAGCCGCTGAGAACGCGGTGTGCTCGCTCTGTTTGATCAGCTCACATCCCGCTTGGATCCCATCTCCGGTCAGATTCTCCACGTCTGTTTTTCTGTAACCATTTGATCGAACCGTAACAACCAGAGGCACAGGCTAACTTGTTAGCCCGGCTAGCTAACAGTAACCGAGTCCGTTTTTTGGGGCGTTCCGCTGGCTAAAAATATCACTTCTGGCTCCCATGCTCGCTCCTGCGCCGCCGAAAAGTGGTGGGCTTGTTCACGTTTGACTTCGTTTTCGTTTTGTTTTTGGGTGACATTGCCCCAGAGTTTGACGCTCTACATGGTCGCTACAGTGAGTTTGAGAGAAGAGCGAGTCGGACCCCGAGGTTGTGAGCCGAGCTGGCCTGAACTAACGTCACATCGAACCGGCTGCTGGGCTTCGGGTCTCCGGGCGGACCACGCTCGGCTCTGGCTGATCTGTGGGCGAATATCATTTCGCTGTAATGGCCTTATTTTGTCATCAGCAGTGATATAACAAGCCTTGGCCCAGGCAGGCCGAGCCTTTGTTAAGGTCAGAGTAAACGCTTTGTTTCTACTTCCTGACACCTGAAGACTTGATCTGTCCGGAGCACAGCACCGTCATGTCAGAGGATAACAACCCAGACAAATTCATCAAGGCAAGAGCATTAATGTCATATCTTTATTGCTGCTTAGTTCATTTATTTATGATCTGTGTCTACAACATTATATTATTAATTTTCATGTGACAGCCTGGCATTTAAATTGTGAAATTAGACATGAATAAATTGGGTATCCTTACAACTCAATGAAACAATGCTTGTGTGTGTGTATATATATATACATATACACACACATGCAATGTATCTTCATGCTTTTGAGACGTGATTTGTTGTTTATTACAAAAAAAATATGCTAATAGATTTGTTGTTATCATTAGAGACTAATGATCTTTGCCATATAATCCTGTTTCAAACTGTTTGACTTTAATTAGTGTCACCTTCAAGCTTTTTATCAGACATTCAGTCTATTTAAAAAGAGCAAACCGCTCTTGGTTTTGTTGTGTGCACAACACTGAACGTGGAGCAAAGACTGGAGCTGTCTGAGGAATTCAGAAAGAAGATGATAGATATCTATTTTAAAGTTAAGGACTATGAGGCCACCTCCAAGCTGTTCTTCTGACCACGGCTGCCAGTGTTATAAAAAAAAAAAAGTATAAGGTTTGTGGGACTATAGCCAACCTCTCAGAACACGGACGCAAGAGGAAATGCAACCCCACGTTTATCAGACAGATGGTAGAAAAAGAGCCAAGGAAATCATATATAACTATTAGAGTCAAACGCTTGTGATTACACCATCCATTGCGCTTTGAATCATATCCTTCATGGAGGAAAATCCTGGAGGGATAGAAAAACACATACGCCAGACAGGAATTTACCTAGATACATGATGAGGATGTCAACAAATGTATCTGTGTTTATAAGTATGGCAGAAAGTTAAACAAGCAACCTTATTCTGGGCAGTGGAACGTAATCAAGAACACACTACCTGACTCGAGATTTGTTCCTGTGTCACTCCTTAGTCATCTTTATGTCTGCGGGAAAACTTGACCTCTTTGACTTCTGGTATCCAGCTGGGAGAGTAGAAATAGTTGAGAAATGTATATTGTAATGTATATTGTCAAGTGTATGTTGGATAGGAGCAGGAGCATTTGTTATGAATCTACTTTAGTGGGTTAACTGACTTATCTGGTCTAATGTAGGCCTTCTAGTATCAAGACATTAAACTATTGTGACAACCGCCAGTATGCTGCCCAGTTAAATATTATCAGAAAAGGCCAGATCTGATGGGTCAGTGTGGTTTTTGCCTATCTAATGGTTTTATTTTTACTATATTTATTGCCACCTATTAAGCATTATTTCTTGCCTGTTTGAGTTGCATTTGCACAAAAAGCAGACTGTTTAGTCCTGTTTTCTCCTTCATTTAACTCTTAAGCAGAATATTGATTTTCAACTCATTTCTTTGCATTAGTCGTCAGTTTTTCAACATAGCATACCAGTCCTCTGTTTTGGCAAAAGTCACTAATCTTTAACATATTTATAGGAAGCTTGTTTGTCTTTGTCTAGTCTACAAATACTTTCTGTTAAGGATCACACTGACTGTTGTGAAACCAGACAAAGGATAATGGATGTTTACTTATGATACAAGTGAGTGCTAACACAGAGGAGGGGGGAATGCTGCTTCTTAGCTCTTCTATAAATAAGTTCTACAAATATAAAAAGTTTGTTGCTATAAATGTTTATTTCAGGTGCTATTCTGGGTATTCAGAAAAAAAAAAACGTGTTTCTATGTTTGGTATTGAGAAAAGTAAAAATAATCACAAACATCAAAGTCCATGCTCAATAATCCAGGTATAAAATCCAACATTTTTCAGTCAGGTCATCTGGACAGTTTCTTTTTTTGTGCTGAAACGTTTCGCCTTCGATCCAGAAGGCTTCATCTCTTCACGTTTCAGCACGAAAAAAGAAACTGTCCAGATGACCTGACTGAAAAATGTTGGATTGTATACCTGGATTATTGAGCATGGACTTTGTTGTTTTCAACCAGTTTGACAAGACTGTCAACAAGGAAGAGGGCCGGCAATGGAGGAGGGGCGTACCAAAGAGACCATCTTAACACAAGCAGAACTGGTTTGTTCCACTTTGGAGTAAGCTGTTGGAGGAAGAATCAGTTTTGTCGTGTGTTTCCTTGACTGATGAAGCCTTCTGGATCGAAGGCGAAACGTTTCAGCACAAAAAAAGAAACCGTCCAGATGACCTGACTGAAAAATGTTGGAATCACAAACATGTTTCTGTTTTAACAAAATCTTTTGAGCACTATTGTCAGTCTCTTCTTTACTTCTTTCAAATATTTGGTACATTATCAGTTCTGGGTTGTCTTTCAAACAGGAGACGTCGATTCTGGATGAATACAACATAAACTGGACACAGAAGTTGGGAGCTGGAATCAGCGGACCTGTCAGGTTCGTACAGTTTCCTCAGCTGTCAGTCTTTTGCTATTACCAATATGACTCTGTATAATTCTTAATTTTAAAATGATAAACTCAGTCGTAACAGGTAAAGTCTAAACCGTTCGGAAGGTATTGTCATAATATTTGTTTATGTTTGACAAAGTAACCTTTTAACCCCTGCTGCTGTCATTCATGAAGGAGGATTTATTTGTGCTGCCAGTTTTTGTCTGCTGCTGCTCAGGTTACAAAATCAAACTGGGACATGTTTGACATGTGTGCCGAGACAGGGTCAAGTTAAATCGCTATCTAGTTTCATATAAATCTGTTGATGGTTTACTCAGAGTATTGTAACATGTGATAGGATTAAAGAGAAAACATAAATGTTGCTGTAAACCCTGGCTGCTGCTGTGTGGGATTATATCACTGGATGCTGTTGCAGAGATGACGATGGAACAGATTCATGTGATATACTAAGTGGGCTGTTGAATAAACACATACAGTATCTCTCTTCAAAAACACGTTGGAAGTTTGCATTTTATTGTGTTTTTACTGCATCTTGTTCTCTGCATTATTCACAAAAATAGCTTAATTTTTATTCACTGAGCCCATGAACACACCTTGTGAATAAGAATAATATGGATGGAGTTTTGGATAGTTCAGCCGATTAATGGAAACTCTGTCTTCAGTATATTTTTTCATTCAACCTTTATTTATACAGGTTAATCCCATTGAGCCTTGGGGACTCATTTACATGGGAGACCTGAATTTTTAACAGAGTGATGACAACAGTAGACAGCAATAGACAATCATAAAAGATATGTACAAATTATTATTTTTTTAACAAGTTAAAATAAAATGGCAACCAAAAAAGAAAATCAAAAGGAAAAGTAACGAAAACATAATATAATAATGATAATAATATCCAAAGCAAGTTTGAGTCTCTTGTGTTCAGCCCTTTGTTGCATGTCACTTCCACCCTTTTCTACCTAATCCCTGTCATAGTACTGTATATAAATAAATTATATTTTAAATAAAGGACACTATGGCTAGAAACTATGTTTAAAAAGTGTCAGATTTTTGTCACTTGCTTTATTTGGTCAAATAAGGAGCAACAGGCCATGAAGCTTTAATATGGAAATCCTTGGTCTTTGCATCGTTCTTGTTGTTTTATTTGACTAAGACACAATGTGTGTGCCTGCTGAGCTTCAATCTAATCCATAACTTTTAACTTTACAACCAGAATGACGTAACATTTTAGTGTGTAATCGAAACTCTACTTCGGCTAATAAATACTTTGGCAGGTTAAGTTCGCACGATGTGGATAGAAAATTAACCTTCTTTTGAGAGACTGCAGTCTTGGTGTTTAGAAGTATCTGTCCGATCACAGATAACGGCGTTATTGTTTATTCTGCATTTTGAATGTATCACAGGTCAAAATGAGGCAAGAGCAAACAGTTACTTATTTCACAGGTTGGTCACTTCAGTCTGACTCGACAAGAATACTGAGAAATTACCTCAACATCTCTCTGTCTAAAGACTCTGGGATTTATGATGGGACCGTTTCTTTTTTTTGAGTGGCACTTTGCTCATCCTGTCTCGTGTTTGAGTTTGGTTTCTGCTCTGATTTTTATGAAGTAACACTATCAGCTCCTTACTGACCCCCCCACCCCCTCACTCTTTCTGCCACCAAACACATTGAACCCCAACCCTCCTCTCTCTGACTCGGTGATTCATTACGCAGGTAGTTCTTTCCACTGAACTGACCTTTGGCCGAAGCAGAACGTTTTCTGTGGTAATACTTTAATAAAGTAATCTGAGCGTGCGGGCCAGAGGTCGCTGTTTAAAGTGAAAATTCATGATAGAGAGAGTGAATGGTTGCTTGTCTCGTTTGTCTCTGTGTGTCCCTGTGATGGACTGGAGACCTATCCAGGGTGTACCTCACCTCTTGCACCAGCGACCCCCGTAACAAGGAATGATGGATCGATTTTAAACTATGTGACAATGAAAGATTAGTTGGATTTATTTTGGTTCTACAGACAAGATTCACATTTTCATGCTCTGTCTTGTCTCTGAGGCCGTGTTCAGACCTTGCATTAATATCCGTTTTGGGTAATGGGATTGCAAGCGGGCCGCTTTGATTGAGAGCTTTCCCACCAGGCAGTAAATAAGTACTCTGAAACATGTTTGCAGTCGAATATCAATTACTTACTTTGTATGCAGATGCACACACACAATACACAGTAGGCTGTCCAATGGAGCAACAAAGGCACGGCCTGGTCTGTGGTTGTTTCTGTAAAAATTACAATCCATATAACATCTGAACTATATACTGTTTGTACCGTTTTTGTTTTTTTTAATATTTTTTTTACTCCTTATGTTTTCCAGAGTGTGTATGAAGAAGTCATCTCACGAACGTCTGGCCCTAAAAATCCTCATTGATCGTCCCAAGGCCAGAAACGAGGTTAGCCCACTAAAAACAAGTGCAAGTCATCATTGTTTTTCTGCCTGTCGCTCTGTCTACCGCGCTTCGGCCTCTTGTCCGCGCTTTCTTGTTGTCATCCTGCAGAGAACAGTTTGTCTAGCAGCTTCTTCATGTCATTAGCGGTCCACTGTTTTGATCAAAGCAGTGAAAACAAGATATGCTTCACAGGCTCGCGCTGACGAACTGTGAAAGTTGACACTTGACAAGAAAAAACCGACACTGAGAAACATATACTTCAGGTTTTTATTTAATAGCTCGTAAATTTAGGGTGTTTTGTGTGTAGATAATAATTTTAAATAAAATTGCTTTGAGTTGTCTTAACAGTGCAATTACTGTACATGTATAAATATACAACTATAATGGATTTTTGTTTGTTTGTTTTAGACATTAGCTTGAATTCAGAGTGTTAAATGTAACAAATATATATTACATGTTACACCGCTATTTAAATGAACCATTAAACACCACAGTTTTATTTTGACGGGGTGTATGTAGACGCTCTTCTGTGGTACGGCTATTTCAAAGTGAGAATGCAGCAGATTTGAATAAAGTGCCTTTAACTCACTGTTTTATTTCATCCAGGTGCGTCTCCATATGATGTGTGCCAACCACTCAAACATCGTGCAAATACTGGAGGTGTACGCCAACAGTGTCCAGTTCCCCCATGAGTCCAGCTCCAGGTATGAAGCTCATTCGCACGCAGTGTGTCCGTCCCGTCTCCTGACCATTATCGCCTGCAGCTAAAGGCGAGGTGCCATGATGTTTTTGCCAGTGTTTGTATACATGCAGTTGTTTGTCTGCAGTGTTAGCAAAATATCTCAAGAAGCAGTAGAATGGAATTGGCACTACTTGGAAGCACATCTAGGGCAGCACGGTGGCACAGTTGGTAGAGCTGCCACCTCTTAGTGAGAAGGTTGCCGGATTGAATCCCGGCTGTCTTTCTGGGTGGAGTTTGCATGTTCTCTCCGTTCGTGCCTGGGTTTTCTCTGCGCACTCTGGTTTCCTCTCACAGAACAAATATTGGGAGCACCAGTGACCCCTGCATCCCTAAAAGGAAGAAGTGGGTAAAGGTAATGGATGGATGGCACTTCTACAACTGATTAGCTTTTTGATTGAACCCCATTCAAGATGGCTGACAGACTTAAAATAAACTCTAAAATGGTTATAACTCAATCAGTTTTACAAATATTTATCTAAAATTTGGTGTGGTAGTAGCTGAGAGTAATCCCTGGTACATATTTTGACAGCTAAAAGATTATATAAGGTCTTAACTATTTGCCAGCTCTGTCTGTTAGCAAAATACGACACAAAATACTGGTCAGATTGTAATGAAACTTTTAGGAAATAGTATTTAGTTGTACAACACAGGTGCATCTCAAAATAATTAATATGAAAAAGTTAGGGTTTTTTTGTTTATCATTTCAGAAAGTGAAACTCCTATATTACATAGAATCATTACACAAAGTGAAATATTTCAAGCCTTTATTTCTTTTATATATTTTTTTGATTATGACAATAAAAAAATCTAAATTCAGCATCTCAGAAAATTAGAATATTCCACAGCCAGTTTTTGGTACTTTTGTCAGTGTGGGCAGGAGCCAAGTCCTGCTGGAAAATGAAATAACCTCAATAAAGCTCTTCAGCAGGAGGAAGCATGAAGTCTCTAAAATGTCCTGGTAGATGCTGCGTTGACTTCATAAAACACAGTGGACCAACACCAGCACAGGACATGGACCCAAACCATCACTGACTGTGGAAACTTCACACTGGACTTAAAGCAACGTGGATTCTGGACCTCTCCACTCTTCCTCCAGACTCTGGGACCTTGATTTACAAATGACATGAAAATTTACTTTCATCTGAAAAGAGGACACTGGACCACTGAGGAACAGTCCAGTTCTTTTTCTCCTCGGCCCAAGCAAGACGCTTCTGTTGTCTCTGGTTCAGGAGTGACTTGACTTGAGGAATGAGACACTTTTAGCTCATGTCTAGGTGTTAAACAGCTGATTAGGGTGAGACACCAGGAGTTTACAACATCTTCACAATGTTGTCATTTTTTGAGACACTGAATTTTGTTTTTTCATTAAGCCATATTCATCAAAATTACAAGAAATAAAGTTTTGAAATATTTCACTGTGTGTATTGAATCTATGTAATATACGAGTTTCACTTTCTGAAATGGTTGAATTTTTCACAATATTCTCATTTTTTAAGATGCACCTGTACAACAGATCAACTTTTGGAGTCAGTCTAATTCAAGAAGGTCGACATTAGCCAACACTAGAACGGCTATTACTCGGTACGGTTTATAGATATCCAGCTACTATTTCATGTAGCAGTAGCTGACAGTCCATCACAACACATACTCTTAGTGTGATATCTTGTGAAATTACATGAGCGTAACATTACTTTCAAGGCTTTGGTCAAAACGGCTACAGCTCCATCGCTTCTCAAGATCATTTTATTATAAAACTGGCATGAAAGTCATCAGTGATGCATTCCTTCTCAGAATAGTGGGATTGTATTTACCATATTTTCTGGCATATAAGTTGCAGGGGTTTTTTTTGCATAGATTTGTCAATCCTTCGACTTAGATGCCGAAGCAACTTGTACTTTTTTTCATATTCTTAATACAATTTTTGACTGACGCTTTAAATTTTGAAGAACTGCAACAGCGAGTCCCCCCGTGCACGCTTGCTTCACTCAGCTGGTGCAGGCGGAGGAACGCTGGAGAGATGATGGATGGCGCGCCGCCCACAAAAATGAAGCTGCTTTGATCATTAAATAAATGCATAATAAACACGATGGGTCAGCGGTGACGCATAATGAATGCGACTTATACGCTGTTTTTTTCGTGATGCTTTTTTTGACTGATGTGACTTATATACCGGAAAATACAGTAACTTGTTTTATCTGTAATGGGTTTTTTTTTGTGTGTGTTTTTTTTTTTTACAGAGCAAGACTTCTGATTGTTATGGAGATGATGGAGGGTGGTGAGCTCTTCCACAGAATCAGTCAGCACAGGCACTTTACTGAAAAAATGGCCAGTCAGGTCACTAAACAGGTATGTTAAGCCTTATACTTTGTCTTTTTTAATTAAGCTGTTCAGATTCTGTTTAAACTATGAAATGGAAGAGGCAACCGCTGTAAAAAGGCTTTGCTGTGCACATCAAACGTCTCTGTGTGACGTCTGTTCCGCTTGCAGATTAGTCAAGCATTGGCACATTGTCACACTCTGAATATTGCACATCGTGACCTGAAGCCAGAGAACTTGCTCTTCAAAGATAACTCTCTGGTAAGATGCTCAAGCTGAGCTGCGTTGCACACGTAGACATAAACCTTTAGAAGTATTTTTAGGACAAGCACAGCTGCCACAGATGTTGAAAGTCTCAGAAATTCAACTCCGCAGCCAGAACCTTTGATACTATGGAGTAAGAATTGTTTTTTTTGGGCTGTGTGTGGTGGAAATGTCCAAACTTCTGTTGTTTAGACAGTTTGCAATCAGATCATGCACTTGTCAACTTCAGTGATATCAATAAAATTTCTGCAATATAACGAGTGAAAGTTGCTACATTCTGTTTTTGCTCTAATTCCATAATTAATTTTTCTCAAAGGATGCACCTGTGAAGTTATGTGACTTTGGCTTTGCCAAAATTGATCAAGGGGACTTGATGACCCCTCAGTTCACTCCTTACTACGTAGCACCTCAGGTACCAAAACGTTCCCTAATTGTGAGAATCCTGAGTCTGTGTTCACATTATTGTTTTCACGTTTATAGTTTCCTTCATACGTTTTTATGCAATCAAATTACTTCTTCTATTTTAACCTTTTGCAAAGTTAAATAAGTTCAAATAGCCCAAAGTGCTCATTTTAACATTTAGCTACTGTTTTTGCTGATTTTAGCTACAGTTCTGCTTGTTTTAACTTTTCTGGTATTTGTTTGTTTTATCATTTTATCATTTTAGATTAAAATAAACATAAATATTTATATTTCTGTGCAGGTACTTGAGGCTCAAAGAAGACATCAGAAGGAAAAGTCTGGAATCATACCTACCTCACCAACTCCTTACACATATAGCAAGGTACAGCTCCCATCGCCTGATGGGTAGAGATGAAACGTCCATACTGCACAAGGCGTTAAAATAATACAGAAGTCTTCAATGTTCATTGAGAAACCTGATCACTACAGGGATGACTGAGTTTTTCAGTCTGTTCATCATACATCTGAGTTGCCGATACCTGCGTCCAGATGGAAGCAACCTGAAGTCACCATGGAGTGGGTGATCAGGATCTGCCAGAATCTGCCTGGCCTTGTTCATTGACCTCACCTTGTGTAGGTCAGTGAGGTTCTGTAGGGCAGTGTACTCAAAGCAGAGAAAAGTTGTTGAACTTTTGTTTAACCTACAAAAAATGTTTTTAACCCTCGTGATTTATTCTACCCATGTGTTACCACAAGTTTTTTTCTAAGCTGTAGTCGCAAATGAGACCTCGGCAAAAGGTTTTCACATTAAGAGTTGAAATTTGCCTTTCAATATTATCATGGTGCGTGCTCAATAATCCAGGTAGATGAATCAGGTCAAGTCAGTTCCTCTGGACAGAGTCGTCTTTGTTGAAACATTTTGTCTTATCCAAAATACTTCTTCAGTCTGAGGAGCTGCAAGCAAATAAAACTGCTGTTTATAAGACCGAGTTTGTTGCAGCTCCTCAGACTGAAGAAGTCTTTTTAATAAAAGATGAAACATTTCAACAAAGAAGAATCTGCTGCTTTTTCCTAAAAAATGGCAAAGATAAACAGAATATAAACCTTAGCCAAATAAGCGCAATAAAAACAAAAGCAATGACGGGTAAGGATGGGTGGTTCATCGCAAAGGGGCTCTGATGTTGCTTGCTAAATAAAAAGTGAGTGAGTGAGTTCTTGAAGAGCTGCGTGATCGATTCTTGTATGTTTTTTTTATTTTGCTTTTATTTGCAGCAGAAACACAAAAAACAATAAATTGTAATTGTGTTTCTGCAGAGCTGTGACTTGTGGTCCCTCGGTGTGATTATCTACATTATGCTGTGCGGCTATCCTCCGTTCTACTCCAAACATCACAGTCGCACCATCCCAAAGGACATGAGGAAGAAGATCATGACAGGCAGCTTTGACTTCCCCGAAGATGAGTGGAGCCAGATCTCTGAGATGGCCAAGGACGTCGTACGCAAGTAAGTATTTTTAGTATTTTCTTGTCATTGTTTCTAAAAGGTCTTTTCTGTGTATTTTAGTCTTTGTTTAAGTTCTTGCATCTTTTATCTCTTTTGTGTTTCTGCATCCCATCCACTTGTTTTACACTATTACTGTTTAGCGTATTAGTTTAAATGTTAGATTCTTATTACAGTTTCTTTTTACATATTATATTCTGCTATTGTTGGGTGTAATTGGGACCCTGTGTACATAATTTCATTCCAACTCGTGTACCAGATGTGATGCAAATGATACTAAACCTACTTGAACTCATTCATTGTATTATTTCTGTCTCCTCTTCACCTGTCTGAAGGCTGCTGAAGGTAAAGCCAGAGGAGAGGCTGACTATCAACGGAGTGCTGGCTCACCCGTGGCTCAACTGCACCGAGGCCCTCGACAACGTGCTGCCGTCCCCACAGATGATGATGGACAAGGTGAGCTAGAAGCTGCTGCTCAGAGTAATCTCTACTTGTGGTCTTCACTCTCAACCCGCTCTGCAACTATTGGTAATACAGTTGTGGAAAACAGGTGGGACAGACTCACTTGTCTGGACTGGGATTGTAGCTTTTGGTTTTGTCTCACGGATCTGTTCTCCTCTTCCAGGCGGTAGTTGCAGGTATCCAGCAGGCACATGCAGAGCAGCTTGCCAACATGAGAATTCAGGATCTGAACGTGAGCCTCAAGCCCCTAAACTCCGTCAACAACCCAATCCTCAGGAAGAGGAAGCTGCTTGGGTACGATAGTTTTTTTTAAACTCCCCTTGTTATTATTAAACTGATGTGGCAGCTCAGGGAGGGTAAAATTAGTACTTTGATGCCTTTGTTTTGTCTGGATTATTGTTTCTCTCCAATTTACTTTTAATAATTTGTTGTGGGGTTTTGTAAAAGTTTGCTCTCCAATGTGCTTTCTCGATGTTGCAGCTCCAAACCTACTGACAGTTTCTTCATTAACGACCCAGAAAATGGAGGGGAGGACTCCAACGTAGCGCTTGAAAAATTAAGAGACGTCATTGCACAGTGTATACTACCACAGGCTGGTCAGTAACTGCAAACCCACAGCTAATGTCGATATACTGTTGTTTCCTGCAGCACACCGAAGGATGACGTATTTAGTTGTTTTGTTTTTTCAAGAATGCATTTTTAGTACTTATTGGATTAAGAAACTAAAGTAGATTCTTTGCATGCAGGAAACATTTAAAAATTGCATTTTATATTGTAGGTTAGTTTGGCTGTGGAAGACGTCCATAAATAAAATATGTAAAACAACAGTACTATGTGAACTTTTTATCTATCACAGCTTACACAGAGGACATTTTGTAAAGAGATGACAAGAATTTACCAGATATGGCTTAAAAGAGATGGATGTTAGATTCTGAGGTGAATATTTGTGTGTTTTAGGAGAAAATGAGGATGAGAAGTTGAATGAAGTGATGCATGAAGCCTGGAGGTTCAACAGAGACTGTAAGCTGCTGAGAGACGGCCTGCACGGGCTCAACTGGGACGGTTGGTGCCTTTTTCACCTTTTTCTCTTTTCCTATAACCGCTAAATGCAAAGAAGCTATCATTCATTATTCTCTGAACTAAAGTTAACTCGTAAACGCTGTCAAAATATGCTATTTTTTAACATTTCTGATTAGAATTTTTATCCTTCTAACACACTTCCTAGATTATTAAATAGTTGACGGAGGGTTAATGTAACTCAGACTCAGAGCTTTTATAAAAATTGCATTAGAAAACCACGAACATTCCTCCCCTTTGTTTATAACTACATTTAGGGGTCAGTCAGAAACCTCCCGCTAGAGTTTGGGATATTTCAACGCAGCTCATTTGCACATGGTCTAAATCCCAATTTGTGATTAACACCTTAAAATTATTCAACATCTGTTGACTCTTGTCCTTACAGCTTTTAGGTGTTTCTTTTCTAAGAGCGAAGAACTTTACTTTTCACATTTGACCTCACATCTCTGACTCCATTATTCTCCCACTAACTTGTTTACATCAGAGGATAATTTTACTGACTCAACATCCGTAAAGTGCAGAGATTTCCCCAAGTGTACTCTTCAAGCCAAGTAAATATTATGGTTTCAATCAAACTTAGTTTAGAAGGGAAGATGGTTGAAATGGCTCTTTTAATTACAAAGGTTGCAGAGCCCTGACCTAGAACATGATGATGTTTGTGAATATTCTTTATTAGCAGCTGCATGCAGAGTGATGCAGTTTGCACTTCTTTAACAGCACTTTTGTCCAGTATCATTAAAGCCAAATGAGATTCCATACGTGTTAATTTAGAGAATATCTTAAAGAACAAAAGGCCAATTTAAAATACAACTTCCTCCTGGAGCTATAATCCATGTGCTTAAAGTTAAATCAATACTAGAGAAATTGCATTTCCTGTGAAAATGCAGTGTAAATGCTTATTGCTTATTACTTGCTGAAAAACAGCTGAAATTAGCTAAATTCATGCTGAAATCTAGCTGAAATGGAAGAGCAAGCCTAAATTAGCAGAAGAAAGCAGAAAGAACACATATTTGCTGAATTAAGTTTAAATAAGCTGCTTCAGGGTAGAAGCTGTTCATCAGTCTAGTGGTTCTACACTTAATGCTCCTCAACCTCCTTCCTGAGGGGAGCGGGGCAAAAAGTGTGTGAGCTGGGTGAGTGGGGTCCTTCATGATGCAGGTGGCCCTCTTCCTGCATCTAGAGGTGTAAATGTCTGTGATGGTGGGGAGACCGACTCCGATAGACTTCTGTGCAGCCTTCACCACTCTCTGCAAAGCTTTTCTTTCTGCAGCTGTGCAGCCTCCATGCCACACGTTGATGCTGGAGCACAGGATGCTCTCCACTGTACACCTGTAGAAGGAGGTGAGGACTGAGCTTCCCAGACCAGCTCATCTCAGCTGTCTGAGGAAGTAGAGTCTCTGATGAGCTTTCTTGATCAGGCTGGTGGTGTTGTTGCTCCAGCTGAGGTTGTCATTCATGTGTACACCCAAGTACTTGTAGCTGGAGACCACTTCCACCGCAGATCCTCTTATGTTCAGGGGGGTGTAGATGTTTTTGTTCCTTCTGAAGTCCACAATCATCTCCTTTGTCTTCTTCACATTGATGTGAAGGTTATTCTCTCTGCACCAGCTCTCCAGGTGTTCCACCTCTTGCCTGTAGCTGGACTCATCATTGTTTGTGATGCATCCCACCACCGCTGTATCATCTGCAAACTTTACAATGTGACAGCCTGGATGGGTAGCTGCACAATCATATGCGAGCAGAGTAAACAGGAGGGGGCTCAACACACATCCCTGAAGAGAGCCAGTGCTCAGGGTTATGGTGGAGGAGAATAAGTTGCGGATCCTCACTGACTGTGGTCTGTTTGTTAAAAAGTCTAGTACCCAGTTGCAGATGGAGGGGCTTAGTCCTATAGTGAATAGTTTGTCCATCAGGGTTTGGGGGATCATGGTGTTGAAGGCGGATGTGAAGTCCACAAAGAGCATACGGACGTAAGAGTTTTTCTGCTCCAGGTGGTTGAGCGCAGTGTGGACCACAGAGGAGATGACATCCTCTGTTGATCGGTTCTCACGGTATGCATACTGATGAGGGTCCTCGTTGATGTTGATGGTTGTTTTGATGCGAGTCATGACCAGTTTTTCGAAGCATTTAGCGACTATCGGGGTGAGGGCCACTGGCCGATAGTCATTCAGACCAGTCACTGTAGAGCTTTTTGGGATTGGGATGATGGTGGCAGTCTTCAGGCAGGTGGGAACTGTCTCCAGGGTAAGTGAGGTGTTAAAGATGTCTGCCAGCACCTCACAGAGCTGATCAGCACATTCCTTCAACACTTTTCTGGGGATGTTGTCTGGGCCGGTTGCCTTGTGCGGATTAATCCTCCTGAAGGTACTCCTTACTGCTGCTGAGGTCACGCTGAGATGCTCTTCATCCGGTGGTGAGGTGAGTCTGGTGCTGGGTGGTCTGTTCGGGTCTTCAAAGCGTGCATAGAACTTGTTGAGGGCATCAGGCAGAGATGGGTCTTTGGGGCATTGTTCACTCCTTCCTTTATAATCTGTTATACACTTAATGCCCCTCCACATGCTCCGAGGGTCTTGTGAGATGAATTGACCCTCGATCATCTTTGCATATGTGCCCTTGGACCTCTTAAGACCAGCAACCAGCTCTTTTCTTGTCCTACTCAGCTCCTCTGAGTTTCCAGACCTGAAGGCAGTGTTCCTGGCTTCCAGCAGGGTACGCACCTCTGCATTCAGCCAAGGTTTTCTGTTTGGGTAGCTTTTAACATTTCTGATAGTGGAGACGGTTTCAGTACATGTACTAATGTAACCCAGAACTGAGGATGTGTATTGGTCCAGATCAAGTAATCCTCCATTTTCAGCAGCTTTTCTGAAAACCTGCCAGTCTGTTCGATCAAAACAATCTCTCAGTATGGGGCCACTGTCCTGGATCCAGCATTTAACTTTCTTTTGTACCGGTCTAGAGCGTCTCAGCTGGGGCATGTAAGCAGGAGCCAGGAAAAATTGAGATGTGGTCTGACAGTCCTAGGTGGGGGCGGGGTTCGGCTTTGTAGCAGGATTGTCCTGAAAGAGCTGAACATTTTGATATACGATTTGTTGAAATAGCACAAAAATTGTGGAATGAGAAAGATGCTGAAAATGCTGATGCTGAAAGAAGAAAAATGGATCACAATAGTGTGAATGCTTCATAAAACATTCACAGTATTGGCTTAAAAAGATGGTTTGGTGTTTTACAGTTTGTGGAGTTCTTGTTATCGGTCAGAGCGGTTTTCCAAACTGAGATATCTCTGACGTCTCACTTACTGCTCATAGCTACTCCACAGAAATCCACTTCAAACAAACTAAACCAATTCCACGAATCATTTCACAGATTCTGTTTTCTCACAGTTTGAGTGTTCGGCAACTCTTTAACTCTAACTTTTTGTTATTGCAGGGCGAGGCTTCTCTGATAAAGTCGACAGATTGAAGCTGGCAGAAATTGTAAAACAGGCCATCGAAGAAAAAACAACTCTCCAAGAATCTCATTAGCAAACACTATCTTTCTATCCTTTTTATATTGTTTACTACTTATCGTTTATTATGACCATTTTTAACCCATAAAAAAGTTTTATGTCAAATTGTTTTTTGTCCCATAAATTAAACTGTAAGATCTATTGTTGAGCTACTGTACAGCTGTAGATGTATTTCAGAAGATTCATCGGTACTATCATTTTTTTTAAAGGACAGTGGCAAAGAATATAAAAATATATTTTCATTTTTGCTAAAAAGAAGAAAAAAATCGATAAAGGAAATCTGTGAAAGAAGTTATTTTTTTTGGAGGGAATTTTTATTCGCTGCTCATCTAAGATGTCATGTTTTATCCCAGTTTCATTTTATTTTAACCATTCTAAGAATTGTATTTATTTAAACAAGGAAATTCCAGTCTATTGTACCTTTCTTGTAACTTGACAGTGGCTCTAAAATTAGAAAAGCTGTCTATGATGTGACTTAGTTCTTCCACGTGCTCTGCCTACAGGTAAATCTACCAATCTTTGTTTTTGTACTTTTCATTTGGCTTTTGCAGTACTGAGATCAAAAGAAGGTAAAAGTATCATAAAGCAGAACAATAATGCAGACTCAGATTTTGTTTGTCTTGCTCCCACCCCTCTTTATCTTATTCAGACCTATAAAGCATTTAAAACCAGTATTGTAAAAACAGAACATCTTTATTTTTTGTTAAACTAAATTGTACAAAAACTAATTTCTCAGCCTTTAAGGAAGTCATACATATTAAATTAAAACCGTTTGCTACATTAAATGTTTGCCTTTTATTGTAAATGGTAGCTCTTATGCTTATCAGTACTTTAGAAAACACTTCTCATATCGGATCTAAAAGGAAGAGGTTTGTCCAACAGGTGACCAGATGAATAAAAACTAGATGTGTAGGTTTATTTGTAAACTTGTATTTTTCCATCTTACAAATCACCTTTTATCATTTAAACCTGGCCTTAAAGATGTCACAGTTGTGGCTGAAAACTGAAGTGAATGGAAGCGGTTCAGTTTTTATACCTGAACGGTTCTGTGTCCAGTTTCTGTTAAAAATGTTTGACTTGTAAAAACAGGCGGTCTGAGTTGCTTTGATGGAACTCAAATCTGCGCATTTTAACTTTCCTTCAAAGGAAAAGTAGTAATCTGAGAAAATTAACACTTGGGATTATTTTTATTTCACCAACCTAATGTCTGAAATTATCAGTAGGAGTCTGGATTTAAATCTTAATACTCCGTTCTACCTTTTGTGCAATGGGGCAATCATTTAATGTATATTCAGTGTACATTTGTGCAAAATGAGGTCATATTTATCCATCTGTCAGTATTCATTCATTCATTTCAGTAGTACCAACTTCCCTCCTCATCCTCACACTTAAGTTCTGATTACCATCATATCATTAATCTATCTTTACGACTCGTTTTTACCTTTAACGCTGTGGTCACAGCTTCCATTATTTCCATAAAAAGGGAAAGAAGGGAATTGTATTTAGTTTTAACAAGGCCATTGATCAGCACGATGATGGATATAAATGTGTCTTGTTCACAGCTCAGTCCGGTAATGTTCAACTCCGTTCATGAAGCCTTTTTGGTTTACATTTTTTTATTATTAATTACATGTTTTGACCCTAATCAAACTGTTTTTGGTTTTTTTTTACATTTTACTGGACATTTAAGGATCATTCCTGTCCAGTACAAAGGGGTATATGTTTGTCATTTTCAGATAAATTGAAGGATTTCATGTCGTTATTTCTGAGCTATTTTAAAACACTAGAAAAGTGTCATTTCATTGCAAAGAAAAAGCCTTCCGTTTATATCTCTCATATTCAATTTAGGTTTGGCTTTAAACAAAGAATTATTTCAAGCATGTTCCAGAGGATGTTTTTACTGTTTTAATGTTTCCCTTGAAAAAAGCTTGGGTTGCAAAGGCCTTAATGTATCCAGTGCAATGTGCCTTGTTGAAGGGCAGCATTCATTCGTCGTTTACTGTCCCGCTGTACTCGTTTTCATTCCACTGAGCTGGGTATTTATTTAACCTTGAACAAAATTGGTGTTTGGCGATATGATAGATTTTAATGTTAGTACATGTTTCATTTTATCCATTAGCTGTAAGTTTTTTGTCTTCGCAACGACTGGACACCAACAGGGTGAATGTTAAATTGACTTTTCGAAACATCTCAATGTCCATTTTTCATCCATCTTTTCATCCATGTTATCAGATGTACGTGGGGTTAATGTTGGATTTTATGCATAAACTTTTTCCACTGGATGCCTGCTACTTTTTTTTGTTTTAATGGACAAATGATCAGCTTATTATAACCTTAATTTTTCCAGTATTAAAAGAGTTAACAGAATTTATGGCCATTAATCAAATGTTAGCTTTGAAATGCCCAAACAGCCAGGTCTGTTCTGATTAATATGAATTTGTAAACTGGTTGTATCCCTGCAGTTAAATACACAAGTTTATTTTTTACACCCATCAATTTTGTTGATTATTTTTCCAACCTCTTCCTCAAAAACCACAAATATAATTTCTGGAGTACAACTTTGAAGAATCATCGCTGTAAAAAAAAAAAGGAGGTATTTTTGTACTTTACAGCCGAGGCATGTATCAATGTGAATGTAAGATACTGATAGTTTCAACTTGAAATAAAAATCCCAACTGAATAATCCCCGTCCTGCAGACATTTATCTGCAGTTTGCTTCTCAGTGTTTCTTTTATTTGTTTTGAATGAATAACTGCACCATCTTTGATACCAGCTTATGGATAATTTTGTCAGTTGCTTCCATTTGTTTCTGCTGCAGATGCACTGAGAAGAGTTGTGTAAAGATTTTCAAAGTGATGTAAAAAAGGAAGAACACATTTCAGACAAAGGGTTTCTGTTTAAAGCGTTCACTTGGCTTTATTCCTCTTTCTTTGGCGTGGCGGTTATGTAGCATGAATCCTCCAAAAACTTGCTGTATTTTCTGTCTAGTAGTACATCTTTGTGCCCTTTCTGCCTTCTTGGAATGTCAACATGCCGACTTTTTAATAAAGCAGTTGAATTTTGAACAAATGTTTTGATTTAAACGTCACAATCATTTTACCTTCAGGTGTACTTTTGCATTACTCTTTCAATTGTGTGTATCAGGACGTAATGATGTGGTCCTCACCACGTTGGAAAATACTTTAAACTTAACCACAAATAAAAAAAAAAAAAGATTAAATATTCAACAAAAACAAAGCCGAAATGGAAAATCTACATGTGGAAAAATTCAAATCAAGTCCACACTTGCTGGTTGTATAGATTTTTTAAAAAGCAGCAGCTCAAGTCAAACAGACTGACAAAACGAAGGGAGTTTTGGTAGTTTGCTGGTTAATCCAATGCCAAGATGGAACGACATCAGCCATTCAGACCTTTAGGAAGCTACAGCTCACCACTGATCAGGAAAGTGTTACAAACCCATTTCCACACAATCAGAATTCATCCTTCCACAATGAAAATCAAAGAAATTACAAACAACAAAAAAACATAAACCTCAGCAGCTTAAGGTTTAAAGTTCATGTTAGTACAACTAAAGACTGAAAATGACTCGTTTGGAAAAGTTACAGTAAGCCGCTTCTTTCTGAAATTAACATGGCAGCATATTAGGGATGCATGATATTTGATTTTTGGCTGATATCCGGTATGTCAATATGTTAAAACTTATTTGGCCGATAAATATTTATATTTTTTCCTAGACCCAATAGCCTTTTCTACTGTGGAATTAAAATACTGAGCATATTAAATATGGATGTGAATGGACCACATGACTTCAGAAACAACGTCTTTAGGACCAGGATGAAACCAAAGTAGAGCAGTTTACCCATAATTCACAGGGTCACAGTTGAACAAAACCAAACAAACTCATCAAATATCAAGTATGATGACCGGGAGCTAATGATGTGGGCTTGTTCTGCAGACACTGGACTAACGGAGATTCTACAACATGTAGAATTATAGGGTGGACTTAAGGTTGTTTTTTTTTTTCTCACAGCATTTCATTTTGGCTTTGTTTTTGTTAAAAAATAAATAAAGACGAGGTGAAATCTGGGGCAGCACGGTGGCGCAACTGGTAGAGCTGCTGCCTCTCAGCGAGCAGGTCCGTGGTTCAAACCCCGGTCCAGGGGCCTTTCTGGGTGGAGTTTGCATGTTCTCTCCGTGCATGCGTGGGTTTTCTCCGGGTACTCCGGTTTCCTCCCACAGTCCAAAAACATGCATGTTAGGCTGATTGGTAACTCTAAATTGTCCCTAGGTGTGA
>NC_056505.1:13855093-13864918 GCF_014905685.2 Nematolebias whitei
CGCCCCTCGCACAGTGATTGCTGGACATGGGCACCAGCGACCCCCGTGACCCAAAATGGAATAAACGGGTAAAGAAAATGGATGGATGGATGGATGGATGGAGGTGAAATCTGTTGTCTTTTGTACACTTGAGGTTAAATAATTTCAGAACTCGTAAAGCAGTTATTTATGTTTTTGACATTTTATGGAGTTGTCCATTTTGAACAATGTAGTAAAGTTATTACAGATTGAAGATGGCAAAAATCTAGAAATGTTAATTGCCAACCTCAAGACAAAAACGAGGTTAAAGTGATACACAATCAAAGACACACAACCTCTGTTGCAAATAGTTAAGGCACTTTTTATCATCTTCGTTGGAAAAGCAGCAGAAATTTGCTCCCATGATGGAAATCAAACCATCGGAAGATGACGAGATTATAAAGCAGCTCAAACAGATCAAAAAACGAGGAGTAATATGCTAATTTAATCAGATTACTGCCATTCAAAACTGTTCACCGCATTAAGCCCAGTGACATGTTAAATGTTCAATATGTTATAAAATATCTCATTTGCATTAAAGGGGAAGCATTAAACATTCCGTGAACTGCTTCTCCGTCATAATAGGTTAAATATAATCTGTCTCCCAATAACGTTGGTCACTTCTCTTTCACTATATACACTTTCTGCCTCTGAGCCCACAGTGTGCTCCTGATGCTCCAAGATAAATCCCCTACGTCTAGCTGTGCACCAGAAAAAGCAGACGAGCTGTAAAAAAATCAGATCGTTTCAGCGCTTTGAAATCTACACTGACAGGATGTGAAGAGCCAAGAACTGAAGGGTTTGAACAAAATATCTGAACTAAAATGGAGCTGCAGCGTGAACATGCAAGTCCATTTCAGGTCTGGAATAAAACTCCAAAAGTTCCACCTCTACAACGAACAAAAGGAAGAATGTGAAAATGTTTTCATCTGGTCCCGGACAAGCTCAGTCTGAATCTTCGTCATCCAAATACTCCTCAGCGTCGCTGGGTCTGCGGTAGACGGCTGGAAAAAATAAAACAAGTTAGAAACAAATATACAATATGTTATAGTTTATCTGAAAACATTTAAAGCTTAAAAGACGCCTCTACTGCTATCCACGTTCTTCAACACATAGGCCAGTAATCAGTGTTTTTAAGTCATGCAAGCAAACCTTTATGTTTTTGTGCAAGATATTCAAAATAGGAGTTATGCTGTTTAAAAATAGTTGGGTTTTTCTTTTTTGCTTGTCCAGTGTGGCGCAGACTGACAGATCCTGGTGAGCGGTGCGAGCAGTTGTAGCCACCACTAGGCGTAATGCCAGAGCGCCTGGTGGTGGCCAACGGTGCCTTTGGCCACCTTAGATTAATCTTCATCCACCCACCCCCATCATTTGAGGATCTATACTTTTATATAGTGATAGCCATCTTGGGTTTTGATGTGGCAACCCAATTTTTGATAGTGACCTTAGATGCAGCCACGCACCAAAGTTGAAGTCGGAGCGTTGCTTATTTTTCAAGTTATCCGGCTCACAAGCAAGACGTTGTATTTCCAAGCCTCCTCTTTACTACGCAAAGGGGACCAAGAAAAAATTAAAATAAGACATCTGTTGGTTTTACATTTAACCCCGTATTTAACGCAGTCAGTCAAGGCTTGTCTACCAGAGGAGTGGCAACTATCTCTCTGACCAAGCCAACACTTTCTTAAAGCAGGTAGCATGTAAGCAGGCAGAGTACTTGCTCAATAGAGGCTAATAACCCAGCTAATTAATTGCCAACATTGATTTAGATTTGTACATCAAACAGCCTGTTGACTCTGGTATTTTACTACATTCCAACTTTACATTTATTCTCACAGCTTGTGATAAAATTATCATTTTATCTTCTTATCACTGTACATAAAAATATAAATTAGAAAGCTGATCATTAATCCGTCTGTCCAAAATGCAGGGAAGAGCTGACCACAGCTTTTAAACTGAGAGACAGTCAACATGTTCTCTGGTGTCCTCTCCATTTTATTTTAATTTCAATGCAGTTTTAAAAATACCATTTTTAGTATCATTACACCATTATAGCAATAAAGCATTCAATGTTAAGCAAAAGTAATACCAACTGCATTGTTTGCTCCTAAAAGAAAATACAGTCTGTGATCATTTCTAAACATTTGTTTAAATACTGTGAAACTGGTATTTTCATTCAGGGTCGTCAGACTGGACACAAAAGTAACAGTTTGATTAAAATAGTCCAATATTTTTACTCTCCATTTTACCCTATTTTTCAATGCAAAGCCAAAAATTATCAAATCAGATTGTAAACTTGTGAAAAGGACAATATTAAAAGAGCATGTCAAAGAAAAGTGGAACTATTTTCTATGAGGAAGTTTGACGTGGAAATAATCAGTAAATGAGGAATATGATCGCTTTGTGTAGATTACAGCTGATCCAGTCAAGAACACATTTAACTAGAAATTAGAAACATAAATCTGTTTTATGCAGAAGCTCCACTAAATTTAGCTTTTTCTGAATCCTATGCCTTCATCATAAAGGCTTAGACGTCTTCTGAAAGTAAAAGAATAATGTTTAAAAGAAAAAGATCAGTCTTAACAGTTTCTATTGTCGTGACAGTAAGTCTTGTTCCCAGTCAGTGTGGTTCTGTATGAGAACTACTTTCAGAATGTCAGCAGAACTTACTGGTTGACTGTCTCCTTTTCAGAAGTGAAGCACATTGGGCATTGGTGGCCATCTCTAAAGCCAGTTTATTCTCGTTGTTTTTGATGTCTGTTCTCGCATCTGAAACAAACACGACACTCATTTAGCTGTAAAAATAAAATCACTACCGCCATTAGAAATATATAAAAACACACTGGAACCATCAGAGTTGAGCAAATCTTGGTGCACCCCACTCTATCTTTATCCTTCTTAGTTTCAGTGTGTATAACTTTAACTATCATGACTGGATGAGCAGAGCTTATCTTTAAAAAAACAAAAAAAAGTTTTAAACAACTCACTCCTGTTGAGCAGCATTTCCACGATGTCAGAGTAACCTTTCCAGGCAGCAGCGTGCAACGGTGTGTCCCCAAGTTTGTTCTGAAACACAAGACGTCTTTTAGACTCTTCTCATGGCTCGTTCTCAACTTTCAACAACTAATATTTTTAAAAGGAGTTCGTTTTAAATTTTCAGAAGAGGCTCACTATCACACAACAAATGCTTGCTGGTTTCAGAACCCGATCTTCAAAGCTGGAAAGTTAAACTGACTTTTCAAGCAACAAACCTTCCTAAATAATTTAAATACAGCCCAGAATGTTGTTTATTTTATTTTAGTTTCATTAGTAGTATACAATAATGAGCATACAAGCAAGCAAGAGCGAGGATCTCGTGGGATCTGTTAGTGCCCAACATGTGGGTTGAGGATGACGCTCAGCAACTTTTAGTTCAAAATCTCTAACAGTGACTGAGCTGGAGCCATTTTTGTTGTGCTAAAGTTGAAAAGCTGAGAAATTGGGCTAAATCTAATCATTTATAGATGTACTCTTTGAGTTAATTACTTTGAGGGTTTTATTAAAATCTGTCCAGTGGTTCATGATATATTTTGCCAACAGATAAACGAACTCACACAACAGACACACGGATGATTATATTATTGCACACCTGGCGGCAAGCAATAAAGAAATTCAAAACTTACATTTTATTTAATTACTTTGCTAACAATCACTTGCTGGTAGAAAGTATTGACTATAATGTTAGGAAGGCGCCGTGTGCTTGATGTTTGATGTTCATTTATTTAAAACGGTGGAAAACGACATATTCAATAAGGCATTTTAAAAGGTGCAGTTCGTGGACTGTGTGGCTGATGATGGTTTTGATTTTCTTGTCTCGTTGCCGTGCTCCTCCCGTTTTATTATGAGACTGATTTTTGCCCATTAATGAAGTTAAAATCATCTTACCTGCTGGTTGAGCTCCACACTGGGCTGACTCAGCAACAACTCCACCACATCTGACACACAAAAAAAAAACAATGAAGGTGCAGGAACAATGGAGAGCTAAAACAAACTTCCCATGTAAAAATTATTCTGCCCTGGTGTCCATGTCAAAAATGCATGAAGAATATTTGATGATACGGTACATGTTTTGGGTGCCATGTTTACTGCTACCTTTATGTCCTCCGTGGCATCCCCAGTAGAGGGCAGTGTTTCCTGCCTTATCCAGCCCGTTGATTCCAACCTTGTTCTCCAGACATTCCCTCAGCCAGCTTATATTGCCTGTTTCATTCAAAGATAAAAGCAACATGCCAAGTTTGCCAACAAAAAATAAATAAATCGAACAGTTTGAGAAACAAAATATAAAAATAAAAACTCTGAAATGTTCAAATATTTAGATATTCATACCTCGTTTGGCTGCTTCGTGCATGGGATTGTCAATGGATTCGGCTTGCTCAGCCACTAAAACCCAAGAGCATCATTCAGTCGTGAATTAATTCTCTGTGTGCTGCACTTTACAGTAAATATCTTCCATCATTCTTTTATACTCACCATAGTTACTTGGAATTAGTCCCGTCCTTCCTCTACACGTCCCCTTCCACCAATTAGTGTCACTCTGGAAACAAAACCAAAAAATAAAAAGTTATCGTTCATTGCAGAAGAGAACTAATGAAGGTAACATTAAAACAAAAAGCAGAAGTGAAATGAAGATGAATATTTTTTATGACCAAGACACACATGGATGAGCAATGCCATAAAAAAAGGGAAAGACAAAATGCAAAAAGTGCAAAATTCACAAAAAAGCAGAACAATGTGCATAGATTCAAAGTTAGTGTGGAAACAAGGACTTGGTGAGGACGACTAAAAATAAATCTGAACTTTTACTTACCGTGTCTGAGATGTACAAAATGTCTCCCTCCTCAAAGTACAACTCATCTGGCTAAAAAATTAAATAAAACAGTGTTATCAAAAAGGATAACTTTATCTGTTCAAAATACATTTTTGCATCATTTTGCTTATTGCAGCTGAAATGAAGCTAAGAGGAAAAAGTCAGCTATTTGTATAGCTTAACAAGTAATCAATACAAAATGAATCTTCAGTTATTTTAATTCACAATTTCTTGAGTTGAAGAATTATTTTTCTTATCAGTTTTACCAGATTAGCAATAACAAATTCAATTTAAATATCAAAAGTGATCATCAGATGAATGAACAAATCAAATAACTGTTAGGTTGAATTAATCAATAAGCCTGTCGCAATAAATAAATCAATTTATCGCATTGATACATGAAATTTATCGAGCTCATTTTCATTTATCGGCTTTATCGTTTTTTCGTGTCTCTCTCTTTCTACTGAAGACACTGGATGACAAAAGGCTCAACTCCAGTGCTCTTCATGGACCCCTCCCTTTCTCTTTAAAATCTGTTTTAACCGTCCAAAATCGCGTTTTTGGATCGTTAAAAGCAGCTAAGCTGAGAAGCTAAGCTACGAGCTAAGCTAACAGGCCGACCTCGGAAAAAAACCTCTGTCTTGTCGAAGCTCCAAAATTTGCGGTTGAAACCTGTGCCTTCGTCTAAAAAGTTGTTTTTCTCTGCAGAAAGAAGCTGAGAACTTGTTTACTGATTTTAAAATTTTTTTATTAAAAGCTCTGTGTGACAAATGCTATGCTAAAGAGCTCAAACCATACAGAGCGTCCGCCATTTTGAGAACGGAAGAGAGACAGCCCATGTCACGTCAAGGGGCCTCCCTCCCATTTTTCTTACAGACAATGCTCCTCCCTCACTATCCATGCTTCGGTTCAAACAGTCTTATACTGTCATCCGTTGGTTGAAAAAAGGTACTACACGCAAAACAAATTAACCATTTATTCTTAGATTTGACAATAATTACAAATTATTGTCAAATTTCAAACAACATTATCGTTTATCGCGATAATTTTTTCAACAATTAATCGCCAAGCAACATTTGTTATCCTGACAGGCCTAATGAATAATTCAGTAACCAAATATAGAAAAAATAATAATAAACATAATGAGCAACTAAAAAATATGTTACAAATCAAAAAGTTCTTACTGTTCTGGGATCGAAGGTAAACAATGCTCTGAACACCTTGACTTGGCCTAGGAAGAGCAGAGCAGACATTCAATAAAACATTTGTTCATTCCTGCTAGAAAACGGAGCACGTGTGAGAAACGGGCCTACACGACAAGTTTCACTCCTGCGGCTCGCTTAAATGTGGTAAACAACAAATCGGGCAGGTCCGACTCCTTTGCAGCAAAAACACTACACACTATTACATGCAGGGCAAGAACAAAGACACCGAGGTCATTGTGCAACACAGCAGCAGTAACTGCTGCAAGAATGCTGCCGGAGTGGCTGCAACCTGACAGCTGAACTGATTCAGGAACCCACAGAAAGCTCAGAGGATTTTTACCATCCTGTTTTAAATTAAAGACCAACCTAAGCCTGGTGCTGCTTAAAATCCTGTGGTGTGTTTGAGTGACAATGCAAAAGTTACTGAATTGAACCCACCAGGGGACACGAAGGACAGGTCTCGTTTTAAGTTGTTGTTTTTTTTTTCTTGACTAAACCCTGCGCTGCTGCAAAGGTAACGCCAGCAACGACTGATCTGCCTTTCAGATATGCGTCACTCACTTGTTCACTAAACTGACTTCCTTTTTAAATATGTGCCACACCCCTGTTGGTCAAGTCAATAATATGTTTCAAAACTGAACACAGACCATCCTAAACATTCATTATGTGTCCACTTTAACTCCAGTTTGAGCTATTTATTTGAACTGTATGGATTTTACGTCGTGGAAAAAGCTAAGATTATAATCATTGCAGAAACAAATATCTGTGCCATCAATTTTAAACTAAACGCACCTCGTTTATATTCACGTTTCTTGTGTTTTCTGCTTCTTTAACAGTTGGACGGTTGTTTCTACCCTCTATTTTTATTCAGTACATTAGTAGGTTCCTGTAGGCATGCTAACACACTGCCTCTGTATTTTAAATAAAGGAGGCTGAGGCACAAACTCCAGCTCTGTTCACCACAGCAAGCGTTTTGCTCCGCAGGTCCAGTCATGCAGCCTCAAACACACAAACGCCTGTCCTGTCTAGACCTGGTTCTTACTCCCCTTAGACCCTCAGGCATGCGCAACAAGCCAAAGAGATGTGTAATGTAGGGAAAATCTGGATGCAGAATGCAATTTCTGCCACTCATGTTTCGTGTCAGTTTTCTCAAGAAAAGGCAGGTCTATTCTCGGAGGGTACTGGACTCAAATCTGCTCAGTCAGAAACGGCTTCATGGATTTTATTGTTGTAATCAAATCTGTGGCAACTCACTGAATAAATCTTGTTCTTGTTGTGAAACGCTGACACTGAGGAAAAACGTCAAGAGCACAAAATTACACTCACAGGCCTGGTTGTGTTAAATCTAGATGCTCACATGACAATAAAAAAGGATATCAAAGATGTCTTAATGTGTAAGAGTTTGAGTTGATCTACACGCTGAATGCATAGAATCTGCACTACTCTGCAGAATATAAAAATAGGTGCTCAGTCAGACATTGCCACAGTTTTGCGTATGCACTCCGATTACCTCATATGAATGACACACGAGGCACAAACGAGCTTTTGCAAGATAAAACTTCCATAGAAGACAAAGCCAGGATTTTCTGGTCATCTTGGCCTAACCCATCCTTGATTATTTTTACAAAAGAATCAAGTTTCCCCTGAAGACTTATTCTGTGCATTTAGCCTGCTTCAGGCGTACATAACGTAACATGCATAACATTACGCATTTTACACAAGCTCAAGATGAATTTTGATACAGCAAGTGTAAAAACTAAGATTTGCTGCATTATGTTTGTGTACTTGTTTCTCCTTTGAATCTTAGATATTAGCCGGTTGTATGATCAACTTTTCCTTTTACATACCAGATTGTTACATACGTTGCACAGAAAATCAGTAATTTGTCTTGATTTTTATCCAAATCTGTAAATAGTTGGAGAAAAGAAAATGTTTGTAAACTACAAATATATACCTTTCCCAGTTGAAAGATATGCAACTGTGTATGTTGTATATATAATAAAATTTAGAAACTAGAAATCACGGTTTTTATTTTATAGTTTACCTGTATAGGCATAAAGATGGCAATCATCATTTTCTTAGTTTTTTTAAGTTACAAAAAAAGCATATATGGTTAAAAAAAAAAAAAAAAAAAAAGTCAACATTTTATTTTTCCAACCCCAGGACCAGTCTGGATGGAAGGGCTCAAATTTAGTTATCGGTAAACGTGAAATGTATTTTAATCACAGTCACCCTGAAAAGAAAAGTGTACAGTTATAAACACAATGCTTTTTTAATTTTTTTTATCTAGTATTATGTACTTTACTCATTGATTACAAATTTTAGATAAGAACTTTATTGATCCCGCAGGAAATTGATTAAATATTACATAACCCACAAACTGAAATTCAATGCTGTTGTTTAATTCAAATCATCTTTTATTTCTGTTTTTATTTATTGCCTTACAATACAAGAACAAAGGCAATTTAATGAAAAACTAAAAAGTGCTTAGACTGGGCTCAAGATACACCCATCAAAACAAACAGTACACACATGCAGAAGCAACATACAGAGATTAGTCAAATAAAATGAACAGTCGTGACCATTTTGTAAGAAAATATCCGTTTTCATTTGTAGTTGGGCAGTCAGACACTCCATCACATAGACATGTTTCAATGTTTGCATCCATTGAGCAACAGTTGGTGAGCAGGGCTTAATCCAATTTAGGGTAATAGTCTTTCTTGCCACTAGCAACAGAATGTGCAATATATAACATTGATCTTTAGTGAGTAAATCCTTGGGGTATATGTCCAGCAGAAATAGAAGATCATCTTTTTAATTAAAGGGATTTATACTGTCACAATGACAGGTATATGAAGCCTGAGGCCCATTTTAAAAGGTAGACATAGTTTGGCCTGTATCACTGCAGTTTAGAATTGTGTAAAGGCTGATTTTTGCTACCTTATGCCTGCCTTTTTTGCTACCTTATGCTTGCCTTTTTTTCTACCTTAAGCTTGCCTTTTGCTACGTTAAGCTTGCCTTTTTCTATATTAAGCTTGCTTTTTGTTACCTTAAGAAAGGCCTTTTGCTACCTTAAGCTAGTCTTTTGCTACCTTAAGCTTGCCTTTTGCTACATTAAGCTAGCCTTTTGCTACCTTAAGCTAGCTTTTTGCTACCTTAAGAAAGGCCTTTTGCTACCTTAAGCTTGCCTTTTGCTACCTTAAGCTAGCTTTTTGCTACCTTAAGAAAGGCCTTTTGCGGCATTAAGCTAGCCTTTTGCTACCTTAGCTAGCCTTTTGCTTCCTTAAGCTAGCCTTTTGCTTCCTTAAGCTAGCCTTTTGCTTCCTTAAGCTAGCCTTTTGCTACATTAAGTTTGTCTTTTGCTATCTTAAGCTTCTTTTTGTTACCTTAACTAGCCTTTTCCTACATTAAGCTCGTCTTTTTCTACATTAAGCTCGTCTTTTTCTACATTAAGCTCGTCTTTTTCTACATTAAGCTCGTCTTTTTCTACATTAAGCTTGTCTTTTCTTACATTAAGCTAGCCTTTTGCTAACTTAAGCTAGCCTTTTGCTTCCTTAAGCTAGCCTTTTGCTTCCTTAAGCTGGCCTTTTGCTACATTAAGTTTGTCTTTTGCTATCGTAAGCTTCTTTTTGTTACCTTAACTAGCCTTTTGCTACTTTAAGAAAGGCCTTTTGCTACTTTAAGAAAGGCCTTTTGCTACATTAAGCTTGTCTTTCTACATTAAGCTCGTCTTTTCCTACATTAAGCTCGTCTTTTCCT
>NC_056505.1:13864928-13866070 GCF_014905685.2 Nematolebias whitei
AAGCTCGTCTTTTCCTACATTAAGCTCGTCTTTTCCTACATTAAGCTTGTCTTTTCCTACATTAAGCTCGTCTTTTCCTACATTAAGCTAGCCTTTTGCTAACTTAAGCTAGCCTTTTGCTAACTTAAGCTAGCCTTTTGCTAACTTAAGCTAGCCTTTTGCTACATTTTGCTTTTGTTCTTCCAACTTACCCTTTGCTACTTTTAGCTTCTAGATACAATTTTGTTACGTTTAACATGCAAGTAGTGTTTGGTTTCTTTTAGCTTTAAAAACACAGGTTTCAGATTCTTAAGCAAAGTCTTTCACAAAAAATGCAATTCATCTAGCACCTTCAGTCTGGCTTGTGAAACAATTTAAACGAGATTTAGGCAAACCCAGCTTTCTTTTCTAAATCTGAATGACTGAATTTTACTTCTGTTTGTTTCACACAAAAAGTGTTTACCGGTATGTATAATTAAAAACACCTGCTGCATGTAACAATTACACAAGAATATAAACTTTATTTAGCCATACTTACGCAGTGACATGCATATAAAAAACTAATTCTTGGTGTTCATGAAGGCTCTGACCTTACCATCACCCCTTCAACTAAAACCACCTGAGGCATCACTCTTCTGTTTGGCCAATGGAAACAGGGAAGTGACGGAGGCCTGCTGCTCTCTGAGCTGCTCGTCAGTCGGCAGAGAAGCTACACAAAACAAGTTTCCATCCAATCCAGTCTGGCCACAAGCCCATAACTGGGACAGTTCTGAATCACAATTTCAGGCCTTTTTTCACGGTGGTTTTGTAAAACTTCGCAGGTAATAGTTAGCTCACCACTCGCCCATAGCGAACTATAACGGCACTAAAAGTTTTAGGTAAAGATTTTCATTAAAAATAAAACAACAACGGGCTTTAATTCTTACCTGGCTTGGCCGGTTTAGGAGGGGGCTTCGACATCTGTAAGACTCAAGGATAGTAAGAAGAGGGGGGACAAAAACTGTGAGAAACTTATCGTGGCTGAACTGTGGGACACTTACTACCAACGAACACTCCCAATGAGGAAGTGCACTTGGGCGGAAGTTAGCCTGCGCATGCGCAATGTGTCCTACAGACGATAGATAGATAGATAGATAGATAGATAGATAGATAGATAGATAGAT
>NC_056505.1:13866080-13885149 GCF_014905685.2 Nematolebias whitei
ATAGATAGATAGATAGATAGATAGATAGATAGATAGATAGATAGATAATTTGATCACTTTGCCTATTGTGTGTCAGCTTTATACTTACATCTATTAATGTTTGTTGTGTGTGTGTGTTTTTATTTATTTAACAAACACATTTGTGGTTGACAGTGGAATATTATTGTTGTTAATATTTAGTCCGGGATATATAAAACGTCTATGAACTGCTGAAATGAGAACTTCATTGAGAAGTGTATACCATTCAGGTCTCTCTTGTAAATGAGTCCCAGAGACTCAACGGGACTAACCTGTTTAAATAAAGGTTGAATGGTTGAATTCACTTCTTTTTAAACTAAGTTAAGGTATTTAGAAGCATCAGTACCCCTGGAAGGTGACAACGGGCTTTGTTTTTATTCTTTAGCTACAAACTTAAAAGTAATTGTTCTTATTTTATGAGTTTTATTATACACACACACAAACTCGCTGTGTTTAGGTTTGTTTATGGCCTGTTGCCCTTTGTTGTATTTTACTGTCTAAAACAAGTCTCTCTTCAAAATGAGTCCACATGACTCATTGTGACTAACCTGCAAGAATAAAGGTTAAATGAATGAGTGAAAAAATATATATATATTTTTCAGTATTCAAGAACGCCCACTTTGCAACACAAAGGTCTTTTACATGCCTGAATATAAAAAAATGTGAACTGCTTGCTCTTAAAGACAGTGATAGTCTGTCTAGCTGCAGCATACCTGTAAAAGAATCCATTACTTACTTAGGAATCATTATTACTAAAGATGGAAAATCCAGATGTCGTTTGAATTTTAACCCCATTATTGACAAGACCCAAAAAAAAAAACTGAATCAATGGCAGCAAAGAGATTTATCATTGAGAGGAAGAGTTCTGCTAACCAGAGCTGAGGGAATGTCCCGCCTTACATACGCTGCCCTGTCGCTTGACGTTAATAAAAAGGTCTGTAAAGATATTGGCAAGATGCTGTTTAACTTCATTTGGAAGAATAAAAAACACTATATTAAAAAATCTGTAATTATGAACTCTTATGATAAGGGTGGCCTCAACTTTTTGGACTTTTATACCTTAAATAACACATTTAAAATAAATTGGCTAAAACAGTTTATAAAGAACCCATCTTCAGTTTGGAACTTCATACCAAACTTTATTTTCTCTAAATTAGGAGGCCTAAAGTTTGTTCTATTTTGCAATTATAATGCTGAAAAAGTTCCCTCAAAACTATCCAGTTTTCATAAACAGATGCTTCTCTCTTGGTCATTGATTTACAAACATCATTTCTCTCCACAAAGATATTAAATTTGGAACAATAGAGACATCTTGCATAAAAACAAATCCTTATTTTACCCTAATTGGTTTATTCACAACATAGCTTTAGTTCATCAGTTGCTCAACACTGATGGATCATTAATGTCATATCAAGAATTTGTCATAAAATATAGCATTATGATCCCTATTAACAAATTTAATATTGTAGTAAAAGCAATCCCTAGTGGAGTAATTATTTTACATAGAAGTACAGCAGGACAGAATCCAACACTGTTATTACCCTTTGATCCAACCAAACTTGAAATTGGTCAAATCTGCTTCTCCTCAACCCATAACAGCAACCGTCGTATCCGTTCACTATTTCAGAAAGATGTTGTGTCAACTCCATATGTGGCACCTTATTGGAACACCTTTATTAATAACCTTAACTGGAAAAGCATTTGGACTTTACCAACCAGATACATGGTAAATAATAAAGTAAGAGAAGTATCATTCAAGATTATTCATAGATTTTACCCATCCAAAGTTTATTTACAACGGTTTAACAAGGATATAAATATAATTTGCTCTTTTTGTGATGAAAACCCAGAAGATGTCTTTCATTTATTTTGGTCTTGCCCCTTCTCGACTCAATTTTGGAAAAGTATTTGTATTTTGATTTCTACTTTTATAGAACCAGATCTTTTACTTTGCTTTGAACATGTTTTGTTTGGCTTCATTGACTACCCTGCAGCTAAAGAAAAACAGTTCTATATTATTAATCTCATTATATACCTAGCCAAATGGCATATTCATAAATGTCGATACACTAATCAAAAACCTCTTATCTCCATTTTTGAAAAGGAGGTCAAACAATACATCAAAACTATTAAATACTCCACCAACACGAAGGCCATAAAAACTTGCACCTTATGTGCTCTCTTCAATATATTTATGTAATATGTTATTGTAAATTATTGTCTCAGTGTTTGTAACCCCCTGGCGTCTGTTATATCATTACTGTATACTGCATTTTATTGTATTGTTTTGTACTTTTTCAATAAAGATTTAAAAAAAAAAAGTCCTTTACATATGGCGGCTCAGAATCTCATGATCTCGTCCATCTACTTTCTCATTTCATCTCTTACTAAGCATGCGCGCCGTTCGTCCCACTCAGTGGGCGGGACTTGATCCACATGACACACTGTCAGCGAATCACATGCATCCTTTAGCGGAAACAAAAGAATACGCCTGTTTGTTTGTTTTTTTGCGCGAGAAAGTACCATTTTTTCCCTTCTTTTTTTCATTCAGACTTTATTTTTACAGGTTAGTCCCATTGAGTTCCGGGGACTCATTTATAAGAGAGACCTGAAAAATCACATACGTAAAATAAACCGCTCATTGTGTAATTCTGCCTTATAACTAGTGACGCACATCAGTATTTTTTGAAGTAAAATGAAGACACTTTTAGTTGGAATTGGTGGGTGAGTAAGCCTAAGGATTGTAGATATACAGAAAATGTTTTAACCTTATTAAGTTTTTACATTAGCTAACGGACACCACGCTGAAGTTAGCGTCAGATTTGATCTGTAACGTGTTGATGCGGCTTGACCGCAATCAGAAGCCAACTTCAGCGTCCCCTTTGAAGCAGAATTAATCTGGTTTTATTTTATAAAATGATTTCTGCTGTTTGGTGGCGGAAATGGGCTTCCATGCAACTGAGAAACGCAAGGATAGAAAACAATAAATATGAAAATAGTGTTGCTTTTTTTTTTTTTTTAATTCCCTAAAATGCATGTTTGTTTTTTTATTTAAATCCAGCAGGTACAACAGGTCAGTCGGTGCACTGTTTGGTAACCATGTGGCAACAAAATCTGATAAGAACTTGTTTACCCTTTGGAGTCCTGAGAGTAAAAGGCAAATCGTTTGGTTCTTTCTGACATTACTCAGTCTGCAGACATGTTGCAGAGCGAAAGTGCTGGTGGAAAAAACCCTCAAAAATAGAGCAAAATTATTGAAGTTTATGAGAATAACAATTAAACTGATGGCTGCATTCACGCTATCATCATATACCGTTGTTTGTTTTATACCTTCTTGAACAGTTTATTTAATTTTCTCATATGTTTTTTTTTTTTTTTGACAGAGTAACCAATGGAGGGAAAACTACTCTTTCTCAGAGTCTTCATCAGCTGATACCCACCAGCTGCATCATTGCACAGGACTCCTATTTTAAGGTAGATTGTGAAGCCGTCACATGAAAATGCCATCTAAAGGGTTTCTGATGTCGGTAAAATGTTTTGCAAATGTTGATTTTCTTCAGGATGATTATTTTGTACCGGTAGACAGCAACGGCTTCAAGCAATACGACAGTAAGTACGCTTAAACTGATGTTCAGCTTGAAGATTTTGACAAGATTTAGGCTCATTTACGCTAATCTAGAGATATATTTTTCTACTTTTTGACTCTGATGGTAAAAAAAAAAAATCCCCTCTCAAAATGGCTGCAATTTAATTAGAAACAACTCAGAATTCTTGAAGCATTTTGTAGTGTTTTTGCTTGGATTTCAGACATTTTAGGTACTTGAAGCATGACATTGTTGGATATTTAGTTTAATTTTTTTACAGTATATTCAAATGTTCGGTGTAATCTTTAAATCCAAATAATACTGAAACTGATATTTGTGTTTATAAAAACAAAAACCTCATGGAAACATAAAATATAGACTTTAAACTTGGAATGAATTAAAATGTGTGCTTATAATACATTTCATCTTGTTCTGTTTCAGCTCTCGATGCTCTTCACATGGAGAAGCTGATGAGTGAGGTCGACTCGTGGCGGACGGATCCAGCCTTGTTCCTGAGGCAGCGAGGCCAGAACATCAAGTGTTCGTCCAACAATACAGAAATATTTGTTCTGATAGTGGAAGGTTTCCTTGTATTCAACTACAGGTACATGGCAAGAAACGTTAAAACGTACAATCTTACTGCCGAGACCTACAAAACAAACGTTGGAGAGAATTTATCTGTTTTTGTGTGTGTGTGTTAGTTTTGTCTCAAATTGATGTTTAAGTATAAAACAAATCATAACTTTTACTTTTTTCTGTATTTTATTATTTTAGGCCTCTAAATGAGCTGTTTGACAAAAGATACTTTCTGGAAATACCTTATAATGTCTGTAAGAGGAGACGAAGGTACTTGTTTATGGGGGGGCTTCTTCTTTTTGGTGTTTTACCTCTTGTGTTTTATATCTGAACACATTTTTATTCTTGGTTCTTGCCGTTGGAGGAGACTGATCTGTTTTTGACAGTTCCAGGGTTTACAATCCTCCTGATCCTCCCGGATATTTTGACGGATACGTTTGGCCGATGTACCTCAAGAACCGTCAAGAGTTGGAGAGGATCGCATCAGAAATTGGTGATAGTTCAGTTAAAAATGATGCCTGTATTTACTGTACTTTGTTAAGGATGTAAGGTAATATATGTGTAATTAGGGATGCATGGTATCGGCCGATATTAGCAATAAATACGGACATCAGCCATTCCATCAAAACAACTCACCGATATAAAAGATGCTGATCTATCTATCATCTATTATCTATCTATCTTCCCTCCCTCTATATATGGTGCTGTTTTTGTATGACTGTTCAAGTGTTATTTGTGTTAGAGAGAGTAAAGGTCATGAATAAATTTGACATTAACCTCCTAGGACCTGGCATCCACAAATGCAAGAGTTCAGGTCTTAGGAGATTAAACATAATCCAAGTTGGTGTTACATCAGTTTCAGCCCCATTTTGGGCATCTGCATTTGGTAGCAGGCCAAAATGACAAAGACCATGCAGAATAATGTAGTTTAATTCCACAGCAGAGAAAGCGCATATTAGTCTCGGATATTGGCCAAAAATCCAATATTGTGCATCCCTACATGTAATGCTTTTTGTAAAGGTTTTGGTTCTAATAAAAGCTGTTTAAAGCACACATTAATATAATAATATTATTATTATATTATTATTGTATTGACTGCTCTAAGTAAGAAAATGAAACTTATACTGACTGTTAAATCTGTTTTTCCAGCATTCCTGGATGGTCTGAGGCCAAAAGAAGAGCTACTAGCTGCTGTGTATGAAGATGTTTGTCAGGAGATAGACAGGCTCCAAGGTGTGACTACTACTTGATAACATGCCTTTATATAATATTTTAAACTATGCTCTTTTTTTACATTTGCCATTCGTTAATATTTCACTGTTTATTGTGCAATGACAAACAATTTTAAATACTTTTTTCTATTTAACTTTTTCACGAACAGGACAGGAAGTAATACAGTTTGGGTGAACATTTCGATGTGAATCATTTTGCAGTGAAGTGAAGCTGTCAGGGGCATGCTAAATAAATCACAACAAAAAATAAATAATCCAAAATTCTGCTCATTAATTGTATTTTAGGAGGTTAAACATAATCCAAATTGAAGTGTTACATCAGTTTCAGCCCCATTTTTGGCATCTGCATTTGGTAGCAGGCCAAACTGACAAAGTCCATGCAGAATAATGTAGTATTTTAATTCCACAGCAGAGAAACCTATGTAGTATCAAAGTAGGTCTAGGAAAAAACAATATTGGTATCGGTTATCGGCCAATTTTAATATCCTAATTGTATCTAGGCTCAGTCTTGGGATCCACCCTCTTTACAATCTACATATGTAATGTAGGTGAAAACATCCCTGATGCATCCATACATTTCTATGCTGATGACACAGTTTTTTTTTTTATTGTCGAGCTAAAACAGTTGATAAGGCTTTCCAGCTTTTGCAATCTGCATTTAACATCATTCATTCACATTTGTTCCACCTCAAACTTGTCCTAAATGCCGACAAAACCAAAGGGATGTTTTTTTTCAAACAGGAAGTCAGTCCCAGGAGTTCTTCCTCTGATTTCATCCTCAAATGATGTCCCCATTGAGTTTGTTGATTCCTATAAATATTTGGGTATCTTGGTCGACTTGCATCTCTCTTTTAAGCTCCACGTGGAAAACCTAATCAAGAAACTGAAAGTTGAACTGGGTTTCTTTTTCAGAAACAGAACCTGTCTAACCTTGAATGCTAGGAAACGCCTTGTATCTGTGATTTTCTTCCCTCCATTGATTACGGTGACATTATTTACACGAAACACTCCTACAAACACCCTGCAGATGCTGGATGTTGTCTATCATGGTGCACTAAGATTCATAACTGGCTGTGATTATCGTACCCACCACTGCACTCTGTATTCACTGGTTAACTGGACATCATTAACTTCACGCAGACTCTCTCACTGGTACATTTTCATCTTTAAATCACTTCTTGGTCTGCTGCCTTCATCCATCTCCTCCTACATGTCTCTGCGTGAGTGCAGCTACAGCGTGCGCTCTCAGGACATTATTACCTGCAGTGTTCCCTCAATGAGGACTGAACTAGGCAAAAGGGCCTTCTACTCCGCTCCTGTTTCCTGGAATATCTTACAGAAAGATCTGAAGCTCTCGACCTTGACCTCTCTAAGTGACTTTAAGAATCTGTTGGACTCCTGGCAGGGACCAATGCAGACATGTTCCTGTTTTTAGTTTTCTACATTCGCCTTAGGATCTAGCTGTTTTTTGTTACTTTTTTTTAGCCATCTTATTTGTAAAAAAAAAAAAAAAAATCTGTATGCCTTTTTATAACTGTATTGTTGTCGCTGTTGTCCATTCTTGTCATCATTCTTTGTTGAAATCAGGTCTCTCTTATAATGAGTCCTCGAGGCTCGATTTACCTGTCGAAATAAAGATAGAATGAATCTTCCTCCTCGCTCAAACCCAGATAAACTGCTGTATGTGTGGTTTGAGCTAACACATCTACTCTTTTTCTTGTTGTGTTTCATTTTCAGAGAAAAACTGAAATTGTTTTACCATTTCTGGAGATTGCTGCTCCTCTGCATGACAGAAAATATCCTCGACCAAGTAACGCTCAGTGTTTGTGCTGGGTGAGTTTCCTGTGCAGCATATGGTTCCTGTGTGGTACTGAGCCTCTTCTGGCCATTCTCATCAGATTATTTTTACTTTTTGAGTTGTACCGGAGCACTTTTTGATCTGTGTAGTTTATGTAGTACCAAGCAGTTTTTGATTTGTGTAGTTTATGTAGTACCAGTGGAGGCCACCAGAGAGAACATTTGTCTCAGAGAAGTGTGATCTACGACCATGTTCAGCAGTATGTTAATGCAAAATCGCCATAAATGTTCACTTAGATTGCACTTTTACACCATGAACTTGACGTGTCAATTTCTTAATCACACAGATGACATCTGTTAAATCTTAAATCAGTAAGAAAGCTGCATGAAAACAAACTTGAGGACCAAAGAAAACAGCCTCACTGGAAATTTTTATCATTTTATTCTGCTTTTATTTTCGTTTAAATGTTGTTTAGCGTTGAATGTATAGTTATAAAGAAAAGGACTCGTGGGTGTTTCAAAGAGATCGCTGTGAACAGGGCACCGTTTTTTTTCTGCCTTTAATATAAAGGTCAATACAACATTTTGTATGAGCTCTGTTTTGTAGTGATGATCATTAAAGTTGCTGCAACAGAAACGCAAACCTCAAATCTGAACATCAAACGTGACTGGGCTTATCTGCTGTGAGTCTGAAACTTGTATATTCTCTACCAAACTTTAAAATAAACTTACAAGAACATAATTTATCTTTTCAGTCAATTGTTGTTTAGTGTTTATTTCAAATACAAGTTTCTTGTTTTATTTTGCAGATTATTACATGAACCTGCTTAGTTTTGAATTTATCAAGGCCAAATTACCAAAAAGATTCAATCATTTTTCTGTTAGGACTCAGAAGACCACAGAGTTTTTCTTCCACTTTTCATGACTTAATTCCTGGAAAAACAAACAGGAAGACAATAGAAAGCACACTCAAACATTGCATCAGTTGTGTATATTGTGATTGGAGGAAGAAGGGGGACACTTGCTCCTCACTTTACTACATTTTTATTCTTTGTCTTGCACTTGTTAAAGCAGGGCACCAGGCGGTCAGTTTACTGACCATCAACAACTGTATAAATGTATTCACCCTTTAATAATCAGAACAAAGTAGAATTTGTTAACTGCAGGGAATTCTATAGCAGAACAAATTCATGATCGTCCAAATGAGACCAAATTTGTCTATTAAGTTTTATTACAAAAAATAAAAATTAAACTAAGAATCATCAATAATAATAATAAACAAATTGAACAACACAAATGATAACGGATAATAATTTGAAGAAAAACTTGTTTGAAAAAACAATGAATAATCTAAACCATAATTAATCATCAAGGATTAATTCTCTTTTATCTAACTGCAGTGGTACCCAACACTGGTCCTTGAGGAACACCATCCTGCATGTGTTAGTTGTTTTCCTGCTCTAACACACCTGATTCGATGATTTAATTACTTCCTTTTGTTCTGCAGAAGCCTGTTAATCACCCATTTATTAAAATCAGGTGTGTCTTAGCAGGAAACGACTAAAACATGCCGGATGGTGTTCCTCAAGGACCAGGGTTAGGAACCCTGACTAAGGCCAAATTAATTATGTGAGCAGGAATTATTTTGGCTTTTATACGCGCATAAATTTGGTCAAAGTTTAACTATTTGATAGTTTACTTCGAGATTTGTCTGAGAGAAGTTATTTAATGTGACCAGATCAAGTCATTTGTTTTCACTGCAAGCCAGGAAATGATTTATCAAGTTGCATCAGCTAAAATGGCATAACCAGACCCAAAGTTGCATTCATGTCAGCAGGTCTCAGCTCCTTAATGGGTCAGTGTTGAGGGCTCGAGTTCACTCGCCTCTCCGGGGTTCTGCTGGCTGATCAGACCAGGATACACAACGAGGAGAGGACTAGCCAGGACAGGCAATGCCCAAGGTAGCTGAAAGTCACTGTGACTGCTTCAAGGGTCGGTGTCTCAGCAGATGGGCAGTCAGTAACCTTCAGCTGGGTTACACTTCAAGCTGAAAACGTGAGTCTCACAGTGAGAAAAAACAGTTTCATCTTCAGTAGTTACTTGAAACTTGAACTTCACTTCTAAAACAAAAAGTACAACTGAGCAAACATTTATTTGCTCAGAAATGAACAAAGACCGACATCAGACAAACACATCAGGATAGAACAGACAAACTGCTAAATCCTGATGTGTGCTCAACAAAGATGTATTTAAACACATATTTCACATAATTTCATTGTAATGATTGAAAACAATCATCATCAGACATTATTCAAGTCAAAAGTAACTTTAAAGAAAACCGTTCATGGTGAGTCTGGTAGAGAACCTAAAGGTCAGAGGTCATAGTTGAGCGCATCTTCGTGCTACGTGTCAGACTTGTTTTCGAGTGACTGATTAGAAACATTAACTCTTTACATTCCTGAAACTTGTGACTTTAAAAGTCAAAACTATTTTATGGTTCAAAACAAAACTGGAAAATATTGTGAATTATATATAAAATTATAGATGACTGAACTTTGATCCAGTTAAAAACAGACAACAGTTCTCAAATTTCTGGGTTTTACTTCAAAAGCAAAAACATTAAAAAAAAAAAAGTACTGTACCCAATTTTTTTTTTACTAGTCATTTACCTTATTTGAAATATTCCAGTAGAAATATACAATGTATGGATCATGAGCACTGAACAGAGTTAGTTACAGACATTTATGCAGCAGCAGAGTCCAGCAGGCATTACCTCATAGCCAGCTGCAGTCAGATCCATGGCTGTCGGCTAGTCGACCTCCAACTGGAGATAAGAGAATGTTTTGGGCATGTTCTCATGGTGTCAACATCAGTGAGACACTGCGAGTCGGCCTTCAGGCCAAGAAAAGGGAAAGTTTTGTGCACACATTACAGAAAGATGTTCTCAGCCATAATAAAATAAAAAGATCCATAACATAAATTCTCAAACACCCGCTTCTTCCTTTTCGAGTCGTGGGGGGTCACTGGTGCCAATGTCCAGCCATCATTGTGCGAGAGGCAGGGGACACCTGGACAGGTCTCCAGTCCATCACATGGACACATAGAGACAAACAAGACAAACGACCATTCCTCTCTCACTCACACCTAGGGACAATTTAGAGTTACCAATCAGCCTAACAGGCATGTTTTTGGTCTGTGGGAGGAAATGGGAGTACCCGGGGAAAACCCACGCATGCACAGAGAGAACATGCAAACTCAACACAGAAATACCTCCAGCCCGGATTTGAACCAGGACAACCTGCTCGCTGAGAGTCAGCAGCTCTAGCAACTGTGTCACCGTGCTGCCACCATCAATTTCAATTAGCTTGATTTAATACGCGAGTGATGAATTAAATCTCCTACAAAATGATTCTTCTGAGAAATGTAGTTGTAAAACAATCGGGGTCCGCAAAAAAAAATATATATATATATATATATATATATGTATTTGTTTACAAGCACATAGATGTTTAACAACTTGTTAAAATATACCAAAATGCAGGAAATCACATCTACTTTATTCAAAACTTTCTGAGGGAGGACTCTCCCCAAGCCAGACCTCTATTTGCGTTCCAGTACTGATTGTTTTTCAAATTAAGCGCTGTTACTTATTGTCACTCACTACTGCTGTTATGATTCTGTTCAATTTTATGTAATAATAATAATAATAAAATAAAAACCAAGTTTTGGAAGTTGAAATTAAAAATGTTGTTAATTGTGTCTTGAATGAAAAACAAAGTATAAAATTTGTATTAACACTTTTAAAGAACAGGTCTTAATTATTTATGTTACACAAATATTTCCATTGCATTAAAGAGACAAATTTAAGAAAATTATTTCATAAACATGAGGGTGATGAGGGCTGCACGGTGGAGCAGTTGATAGAGTTGCTGTCTCAGCGAGCAGGTCGTCCTGGTTCAAATCCCGGTCCAGGGGCCTTTCTGTGTGGAGTTTGCATGTTCTCTCCGTGCATGCGTGGGTTTTCTCCGGGTACTCCGGTTTCCTCCCACAGACCAAGAACATGCATGTTAGGCTGACTGGTAACTCTAAATTGTCTCTAGGTGTGAGTGAGAGAGTGAACGGTTGTTTGTCTCGTTTGTCTCTATGTGTCCCTGTGATGGACTGGAGACCTGTCCAGTTGTCCCCCGCCTCTTGCACAGTGATTGCTAGATATAAACACCAGTTACCCCCATGACCCAAAAAGGAAGAAACAGGTAAATATAATGGATGGATGGTTATGAGGGGGGTCCCTGAACCCAAAAAGTTTGAGAACCCTTGCTTTAAGGGATAAAATTGGTAACCTACAATGGAAGAAGTTGGTAAATATGATGGCTGGGTGAAAATTAAAAGACACAAGAAGAAAGGGTTACAGAGAACTGGTGAATAATCCCATTAAGACACGACCTGTCGTGCTCAGAGGTGACTCTTGGATTTGGTTACAGCACAGAGTCGTGGTATAATGCTTTGATATCCATCTAATTACTTTTGTTGCAGTGATTGGATAAAACTGAATGTTAACTCACTTTCATCCATTTACACCTTTATCTAAACCCTCAAATTAGTTTAATTATTTTCATTTGTCCAACTAATCTTTGCATTAAAGGAAGAACGTCAGCTTTTGAGACACCGTCTCAGTCCATACGTTTGTGCTTTTTGGTGGATAAAGTTGCTCAATTGTTTTAAGAAATCATGGCTTGGCATTTTGCAATTTGTGTATCTATTTCAGGATAAAAAGCTGTTTTCTCAACGTGTTACGAGAGGAACAAACTTCTGAAAGCACACGTGATGATTTCCAATGACTATGCAGATTTTGAACCGCGTTTATGCAGCTGCACAGGAAACAACATGGGGCTCGTAAAGGTAGTCAGGTGAAATGGAAAAAGTCTGCGTGCACCTCAGCCACAAGCTTCCTTCTCCAGAACCACAGCTTTCATTTTCCCACAGAAAACTGTCAGACACTTTAAATCTCAGAGAGTTGTGTGAACCTGCAGCTAAAAAAAAAAAGTTAATGAAAGCCTTTATTGCAAAACCCATCTGAGAAACACGGTGTTGCATAGCTTCCCCACACAGAAAACACTCAAAATTTTACCAAAAAGTCCTTGCTCTCCTCTCAGCAGAATATTTTGTGTAAACCTCAGCAGCCGACTCGTCTAACCGGCATGTGCAGGAAAACAAAGATCACGTGCAAATCTGGGCATTCCTTACTTCCCTGTACCGGCTATATCTTCCTCTAACAGCATATTTAAGCTGCAGTGGTTATGATCAGAAAAGGACACATCTTACAGCCATATGGGACTGATTGACTGAAGAGTGACTGACAATATGTCCAGCATGGGATTTTTAACGCGTCTGTGTTTGGTTTTTGTCGGCTACATTTGTAGCTACAAAGCCATACCTCTACACCCCAGCCAGGAGCCCCTGAACGACAGACCTGTGATTGGTAAGAATTTCACTTGGTATTTTTTAAATCTAAACTTTTCACCTAAGATGTAACACTTCTTTTGTCCTCTACTTCACCTGTTTCAGTAATTTAAGCTCATACTACATTTGAAAGCAAGTTAAAAAGGCAAAACAACCGATAAAATCAGACAGGCAAAAGGTTGATCACGATATCAAAGTTAATGCTCAATAATCCAGGTTTAAGAAAATCCAACAAAGTTAAGTCAGGTTCTGTGGATGGGTTCTTTATTGTTGAAACGTTTCGACTTTCAACCTTAAGACTTCTTCAGTCCGAGGAGCCACAACAAACTCAGTCCCATAAGTAGCACACTGGAGTCAACCTTCTCCCCCGTTGAGCCAAAGTGGTTCAAAACATCAAAGTTCATGATCAATAATCCAGGTAAAAAATCCAACAAAGTTAAATCAGGTCTTCTGGATGTTTTTTTTTTTTTTTTTTGATGACTGAAAGCTTTGATATTTTTGAACCACTTTGGCCATGGCTGCCTCAGACGAGTCGATGGGGGAGAGGGCGGACTCCAGAAACCATCTTATCACCATCAAACTGGTTGGTCCACTGTGTGATTGTGCTGCTTATGGGACTGAGTTTGTTGTGGCTCCTTGCACTGATGAACTTAAGGATGAAAGATGAAACGTTTCAACAATAAAGAAACCATCCAGAGGACCTGACTTAACTTTGTTGTGCTGATCAAGATGACTTTAAAATACTAAAATGATATCTGGCTTCTCAGAAGGCAAATCTAAAGAAATTACATGTTGTGTTGCTGCTGACTTTTTTTCCTTCCTTTGCTCTGTTTTTGTCGCCCAGGTGTTTTGACTCAATTAGTTTCTGATGACGTCATGAAGCCGTTTGGGAGGACGTACATACCCGACTCCTACGTGAACTACATAGAGTCTGGGGGGAGCAGGGTGATGCCGATCAGGTGAGCTGAGGCAAAATTTGAAAACATAACTAGAAAATCTTTGAAAAAACTTAAAAAGATGCCGTTAATCCCAACATAGCTGTAATAATCCAAGGAAAAATATCTATAGTTTGACGTATGGGAAGTGTGAAAAGAAACCAAGACCAAATTAAAAGTAAAATCTGCTGCCTGTGGGTCATTAAGGTCTCCATGGTAACCACAAACCATTGTCTGTTACTCCCTGACTGCCAAGTTAATGTAATGGTTGATTGAAAATAAGGCTCAAATAAACAGTCACTGTGTGAAAACTGTAAGACGAATTGAAGAAACCCTTGAACTGTGAGTGGCATCAGGCTATGATGGTTGAACATGTGCTGGAAGATCTAACAAATTCCAAAGTCATTTCACTTCCAGTTTTGAGAAGAGTATTTTGAGTTAAATATAGCTGAATCTGTGGACGCTTGGGTGTGCAGTCTCTGCAGTCTGTGGGGATTTGAAAGAAAACTGTAGATCCTATATAAAAGTTCATGCTCGACAAAGTTAAGTCCGGTCCTCTGGACAGTGGACGGTTTCTTTTTGTTGAAACATTCCGTCTTTCATCCAAAAGACTTCGTCAGTCCGAGGAGCCGCAACAAACTCAGTCTCATAAGTAGCACACTCGCATAGTGGGCCAACCAGTTTGATGATGGTGTAGATCCTACAGTTGTGGGAGACTTACTGGGTAAAAGAAGACAAAATGTACATTTTAATGTGTCCGATACAGTAATTTGTACATGTACGATAAAGAGTTTTTGAAGTAAGAAGAGATTGTTTGCAAAAGATTAGAAGATTTTACTCAGCTCATGGATTGGTGTGACATCATCAACAACCAGCTGAACATTTTGTGAAAATATTTGTAAAAATCACAAAACTTAAACTGCAATTGCGTAAAAGCCATAAAATATATCGAAATGCTACTTCAAACAAGTAAAGTCCAACTTTCTCTGACCTGTATAAACCATGAATTATGTTTTATTTATTTATTTATTTATTTTTGTGAACAATGCATGACATGCACAGCTCTGAAGAGGGCTGAGTTTTCTTATCAAAATCCCATTGATCTCCATGCTTTTTCTTTTTCTTCCACAAGTTTGTAACAAAATTTTCAAGGCTACCAGACGTAGCACACTATTCCAGATCGAGCTGCACGTTTTGGTGAACATTTACTTCAAAGCTGCGGAAGAAAGTTCAGGACAAGTAAAATATTCAATGGAGATGCTTCAAAGCCAAAACGTTGTCACTATTAGTAAAAAATATTTTTTCCTAATAACTGTTAAGTGAGAATATTTGACAGTTGTGCTTCATGTGGCACATCATTCTGTCCTTCAGCGAGGCTTTAAACCCTGATCATACAATAAATTGATCAAACATCTGATTCCTGTTGAATTATTTAATGATTGTTATGTGAGTAACTTCTCTCCTTGTGAGCTTTTATTAAAAATGTAACTAATGAACAATCGATCATCGTTTTCTCTGACAGGCTGACGCTTTCTACTGCTGAGTATGAAAACATCTTTAGGAAGATAAATGGGTGAGTGCAGCTGTTTAAAACTAAACTTTCAGAAAAACGACGCCTTTAATGAGTAAAAATAAAAATCTGCTCTGTGTTTGTTCAGCCTGTTTTTTATTGGTGGAGCTGCAAATTTGGTGACTTCAGACTACGCCAGGGTGGCAAAGATCTTTTACAGACTTGCACTGGAGGTTTGTATCCAACATTTAATTTATTATGTCGCCCTCCTGAGCTTAAATCAACCTTCAAGTCACTGGTTGTCCTGTTTAGTACGAGTCAAATCAGTCAATCTGTTGATGTTATTCAGTGCATTTTAGGTTTTATTTGTCATTAAACTTTGACTTACAAGCACAAAAGATGCACAATTTAAAACTAGAAGCTCTGCAGCAGGTTTCCTCTCTGGGAAAACTTAGCATCTGATCATTATTCAGAAACGAAGCATGGATGGGGTTTTTGTGCTTCCAGGTAAAGGTTTGGAACTGCACAGATCTGTGTGAACGATCAGCTCATTTTTGTGCCGCTCTAAGTTCAGTTTGCATCCAGCTGTTGTTGTTTTGTGTCTTGCATCAGTTGTTTTTCAACCTTTATCTATACAGGTTAGTCCCATTGAGCTTCGGGGACTCATTTACAAGAGACCTGACTTTAACAAAGAGTGATGACAACAGTAGAAAACAAAGACAACGATAGACAATTGCAAAAGGATGCATACAAATTGAAAAGAACAAGTGAAAGAAAACGGTATTAAAAAAACTAAACTAAAAGCAGCTAGATTATAAGACGGTGTAGAAAACTAAAAACAGGAACATGTCTGCGTTGGGTCTTGTCAGGAACCAGATGCTTGAAGCCACTTAGAGAGGTCAAGGTCGAGAGCTTCGGATCTTTTTGCAAGATATTCCAGGAAACAGGAGCGGAGTAGGAGAAGGCCCTTTTGCCAAGTTCAGTCCTCACTGAGGGAACACTGCAGGTAATAATGTCCTGAGGGCGCACGCTGTAGCTGCACTCACGCAGAGACATGCAGGAGGAGATGTATGAAGGCAGCAGAACAAGAAGTGATTTAAAAATGAAAATGTACCAGTGAGAGAGTCTGTGAAGTTAATGATGTCCAGTTAACCGGTTTTCGTCTCATTCTGATCATTCTGCATCTTTGGTAGCCATTCTGTGATCATTTTAAACCTCTTTATAGCTGTTATGTTAATTATGTTGTTTCACGTTTCTTCTTGTGGTTTTTTTCTCTCTTTGTGTAGTTTATTCAATTCAATTCAATTCAAAAATACTTTATTAATCCCAGAGGGAAATTAAGTGTTGTTGTAGCTCATCATCCTGGTTTCATTCAAGAGTTGCTAGATGCTGATAGCTGTGGGCAGGAAGGATCTCCTGCAGCGAATCCGAAAAATCTGGCCACAGATCCGTCCACCTAGATCCAGCTTGCTGTCAGATCTGGTGGGCCTCTCCGTCCTCCTGGGCAGCTGGGCAGAATTATTTCCTGAGCGATGGTCACTCCTCCCAGCAGTCTGCCGAGCTCCTAGTCGCCACAGACAGACAACTGAAGGTGCCGGGGGACGATCCCGGTCCTCCCATAGTCATGAGCCAAGTTTCCCACCAGCTCCTGGATCTCAGTGGTCAGGTACTCGAGCACCGCTGCCAGGTTGACAGGAATTCGTCCACGGTGCCTCCTTTTCAACTCATTTGGGATGTGGAGCTGTAGTTGAGATATTTGGGCTTTTGAGATGATAATCAGCTGCTCCTTGTTGTAAAAAAAAAAACACATTGTTGCCGTGGTTACACATCATAACAAATGCCCCAAAGTAAAACGATTTCAGTAAAAATCCTCCCAGCTGCGCAGCATCTGATACCAGAGTAAACAATCATCCAGAAAAGTGATTTACATCCAGAAAAAAATAGGAATTAAAATTTTCAAAAGCAATAACTCATAATGAATGTGACAGAGCTGCTCCAACATGCAGCCACCCCAAGCGGCGCAATTCTAGAACTGATCAAATTTATTAAAATTATCAAATTTATTTTTTAAAAATTCTTTATAAAGGTTTTTTTTCTTTATTGTCATTTTTGGTTTTCAGTTGTCTCGTGCATCTTTGTTTGGATCTTTTTGCAGCTTGATGGATCATTTTGACGGGATAAACAATATGTTCACATTTCTGGAATGTGGAGCCCTAAATGCTTTCTTTAGGCTCAGTCATTGTTCATTCACAATGTGTTGTTGTTGTTGTTGTTGTTGTTTGATTGTTTTGTGCACAGAGAAGTGAATTCTCTGGCTGTATCTGTTTCAGGCCAATGATGCTGGAGATTTCTTCCCCATCTGGGGCACGTGTATGGGCATGCAGCTCCTCACTGTGCTGGTTGCAGGTGAAAACCTACTTTCATACACCCCAGCTGAGAACATCGCCCTGCCTCTCAACTTTACAGCCGGTAAAAGCGTCTTTGAGCAGGATTATTTGTGTCTTTAAAGCTGATTTACACACTGAGAATATATATTTTAAAATAGGTGCAAAGTAAATTAAAAGTTCAGCTACACGTTCTGGGACATTGCATTAATTCAAAGTCAACACTCGGGGTCAGCAGAGACGAGCTACAGAGACGAGCTGCAGAGCAGACGCTTTTATTTTGACACCAGACAGGAGAAGTTGCTGCTGACAAAAGCCTGTCTGCATTTTCAGCTGTTCATGACTAACATGAAAATATTTATCGTCATATAAATCAACCTGCATCCCTCTTGTTCCTGCAGAGACCCTCTCCAGCAAAATGTTTCAAGGCTTTCCTAAAGAACTCCTACAGGCTTTGGTAGAAGAACCTCTGACAGGAAATTTTCACAAATATGGACTCACAGTAAAGGTACCCCTCAGTTATTATGAGACTAAAAATTCTGTCAATCATGAAAATAAAAAAAATATATATATATCATCCATCCATTATCTTTACCCGCTTATTCCATTTTGGGTCACGGGGGTCGCTGGTGCCCATGTCCAGCAATCACTGTGCGAGGGGCGGGGTACACCCTGGACGGGTCGCAAGTCCATCACAGGGACACATAGAGACAAACGAGACAAACAACCATTCACTCTCTCACTCACACCTAGGGACAATTTAGAGTTACCAATCAGCCTAACATGCATGTTTTTGGTCTGTGGGAGGAAACCGGAGTACCCGGAGAAAACCCACGCATGCACGGAGAGAACATGCAAACTCCACCCAGAAGGCCCCTGGACTGGGGTTTGAACCAGGGACCTGTTCGCTGAGAGGCAGCAGCTCTACCAGTTGCGCCACCGTGCTGCCCACTGGAAACCTATTTCAACAATAAGTCCCACAGTTCGCTAACATTTATTTGTGCATTTATAGATCGAATTGGTCAAAACAACATTTAAAAATCTCAATCTATACAGAAGAAACAAAGCATTGTTGTAAATTATGCTCAGTAGCACACGGAAAGTGTGTAGGAGACGGAGATCTAAAGTAAAAAAAAAATGCTCATGATATGTATTGTATTTTTTTATTTTTATGAAAACTGTTTTACAGACTTTTGAGGAAAGCGAGAAGCTGAGCAGTTTCTTCACTCTGCTGTCCACGAATGTTGCTGAAAATGGAGCTCGCTTTGTCTCCACCATGGAAGGTAATCTGCACGTTGAACCTGAGAGTGAGCCGTTGCTCTGGAGCAGAGCTGTGATAGCACCGTGTTGTGTTTCCTCTGTCCTCTCAGGTAAAAAGTATCCCTTCTATGGAGTGCAGTGGCACCCAGAGGGGAATCGTTTCCAGTGGGACATGGGGCTCAACTTTCCTCACTCCGCTCACGCCGTTCAGTTGTCGTCGCTGCTGGCTGAGTTTTTTGTCAATGAAGGTATCACTTCTGATTGGATACACTCAGCATAAAAGGTCAAACAGCTGTCAAAAAGGAAATATATA
>NC_056505.1:13890149-13911796 GCF_014905685.2 Nematolebias whitei
GAGTTTCTTTTTAAACCCCAATATATATATATATATATATATGTAGATATCGTTAGATTTTATATTTTTTCATAGTATTTTACCTTTTTTTAATCTTTTTGAAATCACAGAACTCTTGTTTAAAGGAGACCTGGACCTAAAGGCATCCTAAACATGCATGTTTTATGGACTATCTTATTTCATATGTCCATGTCTCACATGATTGTGGCCCATCTCTCAAATATTTGTGACCTTACCCACAAAAAACTACAATTCAAGAGCACAACTGGTGCTGTATTTGTGGTTTTGAACCCTATGGAGTTAGTTGTCAGTCGAGTTTCTTTTTAAACCCCATTTTATCTGAATTTAATTTGCTGTTGCACTGGTTTGCAGAATGCGTACCGAACTAATCAGTGGAGTCCTTTCTTTTTGTCTGGAGTTGCTCTTGTTGAGATCCGCACAAGGCCAGTCTTTGTGCTCTCAGAGTGACATTTTCGCCTCTCTGTGTGATCCTGTGTTTGCTGACGCACTCTTATTGCTTGTCTTTGTAAGGTTTGAACGAGCTCTTGGTTCTGTTTGTAAAGCAGCCGTAGTAATCTTTGCATGAGTGAACATCACCTGCCGACTTTGCAAACATTGTCGTATGGTGACAGGTATTTCCGTTTTGGTCAATCCTTGACAGTGACGGTTATGTGATGTTTGTGAGCTCGCATGCTGTTAGTGTTTGGAGTATGTTTGTTGAATGACTGTCAGCTACTACACCAAATTCCAGCTCAGCATATGTAGAATTCAGCGAGGTGCAGCCATTTTAAGGCAGATCAGTGTTTCATTGTGCCATATCTGTGTATTTTGGTAATTTGTGTTTTGGATCAGGTTTCTTAGTTTTGCTTTCTGTGTCTTGGGATTCTTATGTCGCTTCACTTCTTTCCTCTCTCAGTTTAGATCGTGTCCAGTCAGAGGGCAAGTGTTCGCTGCTCCCCGTGTTCCCTGTGTCAATTCTCAGTTCATCCTCATCAGCTTCCTCAGTGTTTGTTTTAGTCAGCCTGCCACTCTCACCTGTTCCTATTCTCCAGTTCCCACCCGTCTCTGATCAGTTTGTCTGTTTCCAGTGTCTCATTACATCTGCCCTATATATTCAGTGTCCTGCCTTCACCCTATCAGCAGTTCACTACTGGCCTACGCACCACAATCTCCAGTCTCACTTGGGCTCCTTGTAAATCCTTTGACTTTGTAAATACTGTATGTTTGTGTATTTTGCTGTCTCAACAGCCTTTTTTTCCCGTTTAGTAAAGCCCGTTCATTTTATTCAAGCTCTTTGTGTTTGTGTTTTTGAGTCCAAATCCTCCACGGACTGCGATGCATTCAAATCTGTCCCGTAGCTTGTGAGCTATTTTGCTAACAAATAGGGTTGACTCTGACATTTAACATTTTAAGTAAAGGTGTCCCACAATGTGTTGTGCTCATATTATGTGCTAGGGACAAGGCTCAGCTACGACCACACCAAAGTTTAGCTCAATATCTGTAGCCGTTGTTTGTTTCCTAAGGTTAGTTGGCTGTGGCGGCCATATTGATTTAAATCATAAAGATCATCAGTTGTATTTGTACATCCAATGATTATTTCTTGAAAGTTTCATTGAAGCCTATTCAGTGATTTGTGAGAGATTTTCAGGGGCGTGTGATAAAAGTCTACTACATTTTTTTGTGTCTCACTGTGACCATGAGACCTGCTGGTCCCTTCCCCTCCATCGTTGCACATTTGATTGACAACATGGTCGTCCGCGGCCCGCTGGTGGTGCAGAGACAGAAAACAATCACCGTCTTTGTTCCGCTCAACTCCGCTGATCTTAGCTCAGACAGCATACCACAGAGAGACACGCTGCTGGAAACAGAGGGTGTTTGCCTTTTGCCAAAAATATCTCTTGAACTACTGGTCAGATTTTAATGAAACTCTTAGAAATTAATCACGGGTTGTACATCTACAACCGATTGACTTTTAAAGTGAATCCGATTCAATATGGCCGTCACAGCTAACTCACCTTAGCAAATACACAAAAAAGCTTTAACTCAGCCAATTTCACAAATAATGAGCTATGGGTGTGGTAATAACTGTGTATCATCCCCAAAACATGACAAGCACTACAAGCTGTTATATTTTGGTCTAAAACGTTTGCTTCAACAGCTGACATCAGCCCTTTTCGTCTGTTAGTAAAATATCTAATGAGCAACTGGACAGATTTGAATGAAACTCTCAGAAAGTGATCTATAAATGTACAACTGATTAACTTTTGGAGCCAATTCAACTCAAGCTGGCTGCCGCAGCTAATCGTTAGCCAATGGTTGTAGCTGAAAGTCAGTCTCACATACTCTGAGCTCTATTCTGGAACATCTTCTTTGCTTTAACTGTTACAGTCAACATTGTCTGTCTGTTAGCAAAATATCTCATGAACTGCTGGATGGATTTTAGTGAAACCCTCAAAGTGATTATTGGCTCTGTACATTTACAGCTCATTAATATTTGGAGTAAACTCCGTCCAAGATGGCCACCACAGATAACTGAATTTTGAAACTCATAAAGGGCTTAGTTATAATTACAGATAATGAGGTAACGTTTGAGCCGCAGCAGTAGTAGTAGCTGAAAGTCACCCTCAGCACACGCTATGAGCATGGACACATATTGACAGAAAGGCTGTGGGTCATATGCATTCCTTCAAGGCGTGCTAGGTTTTAATTTGCTCCTTTGTCCCGTCTTGCTTTTGAAGGCGTTTTGGACCAAACCAACTTTCTTCTGAAGAGAAGTTGCAGCCTTGCAGCCGTGGCTCGAGAGTTTCCTCTCAAGTGAAGTCCTAAATATTTGATGGGAAGTTCTGTGCAAGCAGCAGCAGCTTTGTGTTGAAACTGACACAAGTAGGACAAAACTCCAACAGGCATCTCGTCTCAGGGAATCATCCTCAGCTGAAGTGCTTCACAGCTTCATCTCACACAGGGGAACACCCAAGCATTTTTTATTTAATGTTTGTAATGACAACATGAGGATCTGTCTGTCACTGATTTTCCTTTGTCCTGGGAATCTGCAAGCTTTCGTCCTCGCTCTGAATCTGCTGCTGTTGGCGCCATGGCAACGAGGCGCCTCACAAGAGAGAGAGCCAATATATAGGTCAGCGGTCATGCAAGGCTACACCCGAAGCAAAATATCACATCTAGATGTTTGACTTCCACTCATGCAATGTGGTGGTGGGGGAGCACAAGTGTTCTCCCTTACGGTCGGTTGGTCGATGAACGGCTCTGACCTACATTCAGTCTGAAGGGGTGCTTGCAGCTTCACGAGTGATTTGCACCCTCAGCTGTGCAGCGGTGAGATGAATTATAAACTCCACACGGTGCTTCTCTTTGTCTACTGATGATCGTATAGGCAGCAGTGATGGATTAAATGAGGTCAACTTGTCTCTTTGTTTCCAAGTTCACATCCTCATGTGTGTCCCGCAACAATCGTGAACACTGAGGTCATATCCTCAGTCCAGTGCAGCTGACAGTTAAGGATGAAGTAGGAGATAGAAATGTGTCCCCTCCAGTTTTAAGCTAGTTTGAATGGTGAGTTGTATCTGAAAGCAAAAACGGGTTTAATAGAAAACAACGCTAAGTTTATAGATGTAAAATTAAATCAGATGCAGTATAGTTTATGTGTACCTTCAGAAAACTCAAAGATTTTTAAATCACATGGTTTTATATAATTGTGGTCAAATAAAAGGAGAAATGTAGAGCGGAGGAAATGAAGATACTGAAGGTGCTGCTTGCAGCATTTTAATGACGGTCTGAATCAAAAAAGTGTTCTTACGAGTAATTAATTATTATTATTATGGCACCACATTATAATAAGGCTCCTCTTATAGATGGCTAATAAATAGTTTATAGATACATTATTAATTTCTCTATAAATACTTTATAAGTCATTAATAATTGTTTATTATGCATTAACTAAGAGTGACAGAGAGACAAAACTGACCAGTTTCTTGCCAAATAGTGAACCAAATCTGTTCATCTATATATTTCATCTAGTTGTAATATTAAACATTTCAGACCAAGTTACTACCTTGTAAGCACAATAAGCATTTGTAAACCTAATATTTTTAGGATATAATAATTGTTGTAAATACTTATAATGCAGTGATAAAGTACAATATTATATGCTAAAGAAATAGGTTTACAAATACTTATTATGCTTTCAAGGTAGTTACTTTGGCTGAAATGTTTAATATAGGAACTCTAGATTAAATATATAAGTGAACAATTTGGCTCACTATTTGGGAAGAAACTGGTCAGTTTTTTCTCTGTTGCCCTTAATTAATGCATAATAAGCAGTTATTAATGATTTATAAAGTGTTTATAGAGGAATTAATAACATATCTATAAATTATTTATTAGCCATCTATATGGAGAGCCTTATTGTAAAGTGGTACCATTATTATTATTATTACCCACTGTCATGAAAGGTGAGTGATCATGTAATTGCCAGTGGGTGTTTGTTGGTAAATATCTCATGAACTGGTCAATGGATTTTAATGAAACGCTCAGCACGTAATCATTGGATGTACATATACAACTTACCGGTTATAACTTTTAGGGTGAACACAATTCAAGATGGCTGCCACAGCTATTTATTTTAGCCTAAACAGGTTACAATAACTGCCATTTCTACAATTATTGAGCTAAAATTTGGTGTGGTAGTAGCTGAAAGTGACCCTATCACATGCTGTAAGTGCTACCTGATCACAAAATATTTTAGGTTTAAGACTTTGGCATTGCTTCCTGAAGTCAACTGTATTGGACTGTTAGCAAAATATTGCACGAATCACTATAAACAGATTTTAATGAAGTTTTCAGAAACCGATATCTGGCTGTACATGAGCAACTTTGAATCAAACCTTATTTATAAAGTATCTGCTTAACATTATTGTAGGACAATGGTCTTCTCACAGGTACTTTTCGGTGGAACAACAAAATAAATAAATGTGCAACAAGCTTTGGAACAAAATAGAGAAGTTGTAGAGGTGTTTTATTTCTTTGTGATTTTTCTCCTGCTTTTACCAGTGTTTGCTGATGTAGAGGGATATGACACTGATCAAAGACCATGCTTTGATGTTTATGCTAATAAATGCTCCGCGCTGAATGAGGCGGTGGATCTTGAACACTCATTGATGCCTTTTTTCGTTACTTAAGATTATCTGACTGCATGAATCAAGAGGTGGAGCGTATTGATCGTCTGCTCCTGAAGTTGTCTCCAAGAGGCAGGAGAGGTGTTAGATAGAAAGGTCTTTGTGTTGATTCTCTGGTAGGTGACGAGAAAAGGGTATGAGCAAACTAAAGTTACGAGGGAACAATGATGAGAAGGAGTTTCACCCATCCGCCTTTTCATTCTAACTCATCCAGGCGTGGATTTATTTGGCCATCCATACACCCTCCTGTCTTTGCTAATAGCTGTCTGTCTATTAAAACATCCACCGTTTATCTCTCATTCCATACTTCCTCCCCATCATTTACTCATCCATTCATCCAGCATTCCAGTGATTATTGTTCAAGTTCACCAACATGAAGAATGGAAGATAAAGGAAGCGCAAACAAAACTAAGCTAGACTCTGGTTATGGTAAGCAAAAAAAAAAAAAAAAAATCATCCAGGAAGTACATGGATTTTTATATTTTCCTTGCTGAAAACACAAATGAAGGATATATTTCTGTCAGGTAATCAGATAAAAACATTATTACTTTTTCAAATTGAAAGTCTACCATTCTTTGAAAGAATTCATTCCGCCCATCACCTTTCATGAGTGAGTTTTAGACTGAGATTATCTTCATCCATCCATTATCCCCCACTTGTTTCAGAGTCGGGTTGTGAAGGCAGTAGCTTAAGCAGCGAGGTCCAGCCACCTCTTTCAGCTCTTCTGAGAGGATTTCAAGGCGTTCCCAGGCCAGTAGAGAGACAGTCTCTGCAGCGTGTCCTGGGTCTCCTCTGAGTCTGACATGTCTGGAGCACCTTCCTAGGTAGATGCCCAGGAAGCATCCTTGCCAGATGCCCAAACCACCTCAACTGGCTCCTTTTGATGTGGAGGAGCAGCGGTTCTACTTTGAGTCTCTCCCAGATACAGTAACTGTTCTCACCCTATCTCTAAGGGAGAGTCTACCCTGCAGTGAAACCTTATTTTGACCAATTGTATCCGCAATCTCGTTCTTTTGGTCACTACCCAGAGTTCCTGACCATAGGTGAGGGTATGAACGTAGACTGACTGATAAACAGAGAGCTTCGCCTTACAGCTCAGCTCCCTCTTCATCACAACAGACCGGCACAGAGTCTGCAATACTGCACCAATCCATCTGTCACTCTCACGCTCCATTCTTCCCTCACTCATGAACAAAACCCTGAGATACTTGAACTCCTCCATGTGAGGTAGAACATCACCCCCGACCCGAAGAGAGCAATCCACCCTTTTCTGACTGAGAACCATGGCCTCAGATTTGGAGGTGCTGATTCTCATCCCAGCTGTTTCACACTATGAACCGCTCCAGTGAGAGCTGGAGGTCACAACCTGAGGCCAACAGGACCACATCATCTGCAAAGAGCAGAGACAGAATCGTGAAGTAACCAAACTGGACTTCCTCTGCTCCCTGGCTGATGAAGTCCAGTTCACTCCATGTCCGAGGGAGGTCTGAGGTTATTATTATTATTATGTTGAGAAAAGACCAAGTTACAAGCACTTTGTACTGAAAAATATCATGCGTTATTGTGATATCTTGCAGATTCATGTAAAAGCATGGGGTACATGTTGTGGATGTCATTGAGCTACTGCATCAATTTTAAGTTTACTATCTGTAAAAGTCACTGGTTTTACTTTTTAATTTATTTATTTTCTGGTGCTGGCCAAAGTTGAGTGACAACTGCTTTGAATTGGGGTGACGTCAAAAGTTAACCAGTTAATAGACATACATCCAGTCATGACTTTCTGAAAGTTTCATTAAAGTTCATTCAGTAGTTCTTGATATATTTTGCTAACAAACATGGCTAACTCCAACTATGATGACCAAGATTTTTGGCAAACATATCACACAATTTGTTACTCTCAGATTATATTTTGGGGACAACTTTCAGCTACTCCTCCTCCAAGTTTTTGCTCCATATCTGTAAAATTGATCGACTCATAGCTATTTTTTAAATTTTTTCTTAAATTACTTCTCTGCAGTGGCCGTCTCATTAGATTGACTCCAGACGATTGGAACAGACAAATGAACACACAGATGCAAACACAGACGTGTTCAAACAGATTATTGCTCTGCTTTCACCTTTGACAACAGGCGATGATGATGACTATGAGGAGGAGGAGGAGGATGCTAGTAATATCCTTGGAGTTTGGAAAACTTTCACAACAATCCTATTAAGTATTTTATTTGTCTTATAGCTGATCCAGCATTCACCTGAACTGTATGCTATGACTTTTGGTTTCGTAGTCAAATTATATTGTTCAAAATATAATTTCCCATAGAAACTGACATTTCTTCAGCTCCATTCATTGTGTTTTGAAATCTGCTTCAGCACACTTGCTTTATTTTTGTCTTCCTATAAGTTTGGCTTTTATCTACACTTCAGCTAGTTTGAGCGTTTAGCTACAGTTGGGATAACTTTCACGTTTAGATGGGCCAGTTATAGCTTATTTTATGTTTTTTTTGTATGAAATCATGTTTTTCTATTTCTTCGCGTAAGTGGCTTGTAAGAAAATTGTTTTCATCACAGCTGGATTAAGGAGACAAAATCTATAGATTTGCCTCCCCCACTACCTTAGCTAAACTGGACCCCGTTTACCACGCTGCTCTGAGGTATATAACAGGTTCACCATTTAGGACTCAACATTGTACTTTATATACCCTTGCTGGACGTACAGTACTTCACTCAATATTTGAAGGATGAAGCATTAGTATATTTTCATATACAAAATCATTTTAAGAAAATTACCATCATATATGAACTCCAACCTTTCATGTGCACAGAGTCAGCAAAGATGAGTTTGTCCTATTTTGTCCCATGGTCTTGGAATGCTCTGCAGCTTAAGTTGAGCTTGGAGTCTTTTATTCATTTAATTAGTTTTAAGCAAAAATGTCTGTTTTAGTCACATCTTGCACCTGTAATGTTTGTGTGTTTTTTTTTTTTTACTTGCATTGTATCTAACGGATGTTTTGTTGTAAATATTTTAATACTACTGTTACTGTTTTTAAGACTGTGCTGCTGTATTGACATATTGCCCAGGACATCATTGTAAAAGAGATTAATAATCTCAATGGATTTCTTCCTGGTAAAATAAGGGTTTAATAATAAATTACTGTTTTCTATTTTTTTTACCTATAATCTGTTTGCTATAGTTACATGTACAAAAAAAAAAATCACAATAATGTCACTTTGATTGGTGATATATATGTGCTGCTGATTATCCATGCTGCTGATCTCATACTGCTGATTATTTCTTGCTGCTGTATTCACATTCATTGTAAACATCTGCTCACAAGACTCATGTTCATGCTGCTGTTGTTACGTCGTATTGTTTTACATTGTTAGTGTTTAGTGTATATCTTATCTTAGATCCTTATTTACGGTTTATTTTTTTTTATTTATATTTGTGCTATAGTTGGATGTAACTGGGACCCTGTGTACATCATTTTGTTCCACCTCATGTACCACGTGTAGTGAAAAGACAACTTCAGTTACATCTTGAAATATCCTGTGTGTCTTGGTTCAGGGTGCTTCTGTGGTCTGGGACTGGTTTACTCCAACAAGACGTGCACCATGCCGCCCATCACTTTCCAGGACCTGCCTCTCAACATCTACATGGTCATCTTTGGAACGGGCATCTTCGTTTTCATCTTGAGCCTCATCTTCTGCTGTTATTTCATCAGGTGAGGGACAGCTCCTGCAGATGTCTTTGGTTCGTTTGGTTTCAATCAGGAATTCAATAATGTTAGTGGGTGGCAGACTGTGTTTTCTGCAAACAACTGATCCACCAGATTCCTCTTGAAAATCAATAAAAAATGGGCAGAAATAAATGATAAATGTAATTGTGAATTTTTTGTTACTGTGAAAACAAATAAACTAAAGTAAAACCTCATATTATAAACTAGTTTTGTCTAATGGATGATTTATATGTTGAAGGTTTGTATTTTTGAACATTTTCTTCCATTCAAAATAATAAAAGTTAAAGATGATTTGTTTTTTGAAGCTTATCATTAATAGTAGCTTAGCCTTCTTTTCTCAGAGCCAGCTGTTTTTCATAAGCAGCTTTTCAAGCTTATTAATGACTCGAAGTGAGATGTGCATTTTAAGCCAGTGGTTCCCAACACTGGTCCTTGAGGAACACCATCCTGCATGTTTTAGCTGTTTTCTTGCTTTGACACACCTGGTTTGAATAATTTGGTGATAAACAGGCTTTGGCAGAACTTGAGGAAGTAATTAAATCACTGAATCAGGTGTGGAACAGGGAAACGGCTAAAACATGCAGGGTGGTGTTCCTCAGGGACCAGTGTTAGGAACCACTATTTTGAGAAAAACCTTTTCAATTTTTTCCTTTTTTCATTGAATTTCCACTTTCACTTTCTCTAGCTTTAAATTATTGTTCTTAAATAGATCTTTCTTGCTTAAGAAATAGTCCTCATGGCCCAAATCTCACCTATACAACTTGAACAAACTAGCCGTAAACAAATTTGTGCATTGCTTCAACTCAGCCCTTTGATTACAATGTTTTGCAGATAAATGTATTGTTTAGGTTATATATATATATATATATATATATATATATATATATATATCTTGAGAAAATTATTTGTATGCTTTTGGTAAGCTGGAGTGTTGGCATGTTTTTGATTAAATGCAGCAGCCAATAAAATAAAATAAAACAAGTGACTAGAATTGAGGGATGAGTTGTACTTGGCGCAGATGGGGAAGCACAGAGGAGTTCTGAGATCTTCAGTAACATTCTGTCTTGATGGAGTGGCAGGTGCTGTTGTTGCGCTGGTGCTGGTGATGTCACTAGTGCAGAGTGAATTGTAGCAGCGGAGCTGACGGAAACCGTAGAGGTCTAGAAGGAGAGATCCGGTTCCGAGGTCCAATAGTAGAAGCTGGGGTCAAGCACGGGGAAGCAGAGAGCAGAAACCAGAGCCAAATTGTAATCCTGGATCGTGGTCGTTCGGAGTACAGAGTCGTTCCCATAGTCAGAGAAGCAGACAAATCTAAGAGGGGCAGGCAGGGCGAGGAGTCAAAAAAACAGGCAAGGGTTCGTGGCAAGGCAAGAGTCAATACAAGGTCCGCTGGATTTCTACTACTGAGGAGGTTTGAGAACCTGGCACTGAATGGGGGTTGACAGGGCGCTTAAGAAGAGAGGAGAATAGGTGGAGAGCATGAGCTGTGACTGCAGAGTGGGGCGTGGTGCAAAGTGGAGATAATTGAATGACAGGAGCTGAATGAACTCGGGGTGAAAACAAAACATGAAAACAGCATGCTGAGGAAGGATAAAGGGGTAAAAAACATGACAGTATTATTTTACTAATGTGTTTGGAACTAGGATACTCGTCAGTTTTATGCTTGTCACATTAACACAAAAACATGCAAACAAAAGGTTCCTGGTGAAAAATGATGAGAGATCACCTCGACTTTTGTCCTGTAAATTGGAGAAAACATGTTTGTGTTTGGAATAGAAACGCAGTGAGTGAGGTGCAATACAAAGAGGATCATGGTGACCTCTGCTTCTGTTGACAAAACTCCCTGATGAGCTGTGTGTGTCCAAGGGACGGGATATGAGGTAACAGGAAGCTGCCCGTCACAATGTGTGAGGACAGCAGTGAGCTCAGAATAACCACAGCCTGAATAGTGCACAGCAGGAGCGCACAAAACCATCACGAGTTATACAAAAGCTCACCAGGAAACACCAACACCTGGAGGAGGGTTTGGGTTTGGATCCAGAGTGGCTTTGGATGACTCTGTCTAATGTTTTGTGTTGCACTTTGATATTTTTAGACTGTGGTTTTAAAATCCATTTTAAACAGCTGCAGTTTTGGAAATTTGTCAGCAAGATACTGAGTCTTCTTATTTCCCCCTGTAACTTAGTTCAGTTCAATTATATTTGAGACTTGGATTTACCCAAGAGATTAGGATTTTTGAAATGTAAGATCTTTCATTTTATACCTAAATCCTGAATGATGCAGGCAGTGAAGCAGCAGTACGTAAAAGGACAATTCAAAACACTCAAATAGAAATACAAGAGAATAACCACCGCACATTGCCAGCATGGCAGCAGACCGTTGATTTGGAAGGGTGGGGCGAAATAAATCTAACCAAGAAAACCAATATGTTGCTATGAATTATTACAATGAGAACCTGTTCTTAAAAAAAAATCTGATAGTACATTTAACTTTTTTGTTTCAATGAAAATACTAGTTTAATATGCTGTTATTATTATACTAGGAGTCATGGCTCTCTTTAAGCTTTAATTACTGTAAAGCAGGTTACTAAGGAAGATATTTACCAGCTATTGGAAATATATCATCAATATCAGTAACATCCATCCATCCATTCATCATCCATCCATCCATCCATCCATCCATCCATCCATCCATCCATCCATCCATCCATCCATTATCTTTACCTGCTTCTTCTTTTTCGGGTTGTGGGGATCACTGGTGCCCATATCCAGCAGTCACTGTGCAAGAGGCAGGGGGACACCTTGGACAGGTCTCCAGTCCATCACAGGGACACAATGAGACAAATGAGACAAACAACCATTCATTCTCTCACGCACACCTAGGGGCAATTTAGAGTTACCAATCAGCCCAACATACATGTTTTTGGTTTGTGGGAGGAAACTGGAGTACCCGGAGAAAACACACGCATCCATGGAGAGAACATGCAAACTCCACCGAGAAAGGCCCCCGGCCGGGGCAACCTGCTCGCTGAGAGACGGCAGCTCTACCAACTGTGCCACGGTGCTGCTCTATCAGTAACATATTTTCTTAAATTACAGTTATCGATCTGAATATAAAGTTGTCAGTAAAATATATGCTAACAGTGAAATAGAGTAACAGCTGGTCAGATAGTTGTATAGCATGAAATTACTGATAAGGTTTTTATACATAGAAATCTAAGATGCTTTGTAAGAAAAAAAACAACAGTACATAATTTTAATGTATTGGTTGAAGTGAAAATAATAACTTAATATTCATTTAAACACTGGTTTGTTTAGAATGATTGCAGCACTTGGTAAATGTTGGATAAAATAAAAATCATTTCATCATCTACTTACTGAAAATAAGCATAAAAGAAGTGCTTTTTGTAATGCTTATCAGACAGACACTGATGACCTCGGTCTGCCAGCTTACAGACTCGGAGAAGACCTTGGAATGTGCAGGTGTGCAGGCAAAACAACTCTAACTCACACACAGTAATTCAACATTAATTACTGATAAACATCCATTACATTTACCTAAATTCCCTTGACAATAATTTTTATCAAGGCAGCATTTAGCCCACTGGGTTAGTGTTTTGCTCCCACTAATGCTTAGCTTGAAAGTTCATTACAGCTGCTCTTTACCTTTTAATACATTGAAAGTGCACATATTGTCATCATTATGTGTTCTCACACAATTAAAAAAATAGTGCTCTGCATTTAATTTATCACACACAAAACACACCCAAGCTGAGCACGAGTGTTAGGCGTAGCACCTAGCAAGATGGCAGCCATGACTCTTATCTTCATCAGTGGCCTTACCAATGTATTTCTATTTTAGTGAGGTAAAGTGAGGTTCTGTGAAAATGTTATGAATAATTAATATCTTACTTGTTGTAGACAGATATATGAACAACTTCACTTTGAAGAAATAATTTAATTCTGACCGCATTGACAAGGTAACGGGCTAATCTAAACACATCAAAGACTAAAGTAGATTACTATTGTCTTAAAACAATACTAGTCTCAACATTTTTGCAGCAGTTAATGCAAACGATTTCTTAAAACAAATCTTTAAACCCCTATCTGTTTTGATTTCATGGTTGTTTCCTGCTTAAATTGCCCCTGGCTGCACCGAGTGCTAAACCTAGCTGCTGTATTTGCTACTAATTTCAATTTTTCTCAAAGGTCAATGTAAATAGGCATCTTTTATGGAATTTATACTGATGTAAAGGTTGAAAAACTGAATTCACAGGAACCAAAATGAAGTTTTTGAGACCAAGCATTTCAATTTAGTCAGTTCCTTCTCTGGTTAGCATGGTCAGGCATGCTGTTTCTGGCCTTTGTATGTTGATGTTTCTCGTTATAAATGCAGAAATTTTCATTAAAAAAAATACAAATGTGTCAGTAAAACACTAAACTATTTTCTTAATATTTCTGGCATTTACCCTGAGGTGACTTGCGTTTTTAGATCGGCATGTAACTTTAAACCTTGATCTATGTCCAGGCTGGACAAACATTTATTTTAAAATTAAACTCTAATTAGATTGGTTGTAAAATAACATAAAGGTAGAAACAGGTTTAAACTTTCTATCAGTTTGATTTGTTGAGTTTTGTAAAACTGATATATACTGTATATTATTCTTTGTCTTCCCTCAGCATCCCGTCTGTCTCTCGCTCTTTCTGATGAATCAGGACCACTGAGTCACTTCCTTTGGCTTCATTATCAAGCTGAATGTAATCTTGCACACAAGCGGGATTGTGCACTCATTTATAGAGCAGGTGATTCATCAGATTCAGCACAGTGGGATGTTTTTCTGTTGGCTGCAGGATTCCCTTTGTCTCAGTCAGTGTCTCTGTCATGTCTGAGTTAGTTCAAAATGTTTGTTTTTGACTTTGCAGTAAAATAAGGTTTCACACTGTTTGTTTCAGGATTCCTTTCATATTTGTTCCTGAGTTCAGATAAAAAATAAAAAACCTTGAAGGAATGTGTATCACCTACCAAAGTTTCAGATGAGGTTATTATATGATGACACTCGTTCACTATAACATTAAACTTTAGCTCAAAATCGGTAGTTTTTGACTCTATTATAGTTGTTTGTGTTTGCTAAGATTGCCTAGTTCAGATGATTTGCATCCAACAATTACTTTCTGAGTTTCATTAAGCTCCATCACATATTTAGCTAAAAGACAAACAGCCAAACACACACACATTTCTCAGACAATTATCACTTTTTAATAGATAATGAATGGTCGGTGCATCACAGCGTTATCAACAGCTTCTCAGGTGTCGTCCATCACAGCTGCAGATTTAAAACAGGAGGTTTGAAGAAGTACAGGGCAGTTCCATGAATGTGCTATGGCAGCAGAAATGTCACTCTGGAGGTCAGCTCCTGACTAACGTGAGCATAGAAACATGGTTAGTAATTTTCCAAAGCAGGTGGTGACTTCCAAGAAAAGGAAGGTCGCTTCAGTAAAGTAACGTGCACTTTAAAAACGTGCAAGAAGAAGAACTCTTGTAAGAAGGTGTAGACTTCAACAAGAAGAGCTATTGAGAAGCTGCAAGGTCAGTTCAACCGGCTGTGGAGGTCACAGGTACAGAGAGTGTTCAGGGTTCAAGGAAAAGAAGAAGGGTACGGAGGCTGGAGGAGATGTGCTGAAAATAGGATGGGTCAGACAAAAACAAGATGCAAGCTCTGATTACTGAAGAAAAATAATCATTTTCAGCTGCTCCCTTCTGCAGGAGTCACTGCAGCAAGTAAAGTTTCAAGGATAATTTGGCTAGTTTTATGCACCGGATGTTCTTCCTGGGCTTGAACCGTGTCATTATTGATGATAAACTCCACTGGAAACCACGCATCAGATATGTTCAAAGTAAAGTCTCAAGAAATATCACTATCTTAAACAAAGCCAAGTCGGTCAGAGAACAAAAAGCATTACATGTACTCTTACCTTATTTAAGTTATTGTGCAGAAATCTGGGGCAATAATTACAAAACTACACTACAGGAATTAGCAACACTACAAAAAAGAGCAATAAGAATAATCCATAAGGTGGGATATTTAGAAAGTACTAATACACTATTTGTAACATCTAAATTATTAAAGTTCATTGACATTGTGAAATACAGACAGATCTAATTCTTTACAAAGCCAAAAATGAACAATTACCGGAAAACATTCAAAACTTGTTTAAGACTAAAATTTATAAGTTAAGGGGGTAATCACAGTTTAAAATATGCAAATTCAGAACTATTAGAAAAAACCAGTAAGTGGAGCCAAACTGTGGAACATTTTGAATATTAAGACAATGTACAAACATAAAACTGTTCAAATTATCATATAAACATATGATTATTACTGGATATAATATATAATATTATTATTCAATTATTGTTGGTGTTTTTGTTATTCATGCTAGGTTTTTTTTGTGACTTTAAAGAAATAATTGTTTATCTACTGTAGTTAATTTAAATATCTACTATACTGTTGGGTTAAATATGGGTTTAGTTGTTATATGTATGGATGATACATGTAATAAATGTAATATTATGTAAGTGGTTAAGGAGTGGGTATTTTGGTAAATTTATACTTCTACTCACTCCTTTGAATACGTAAAACAAAAAGTTTTGACATTATGCTTCATGCTGTATTTTTTTTACATATTCAAAATAATAATAAACTAAACTAAACCTGCAGCCTCAGGATTACATGACAGCACCACTGAGTGATGCATATCGCCCGCCGCCATTCATGCCATAGTTTTAGACTGCTACCGTCTTCTGCTGAGAACGGGTCATTTTGGTCAAACCTTTAGAACATTTTGTGCAATCTCATGTGATACTGAGGTGATGACATGATCTATTGGAGTGTTTGTTGTGAATAACTCTCAGCTACTACCACACCAAGTTGTAACTCAATATTTGTAAAATTCACTTTTTGCATTTGCTACAGTTGCTTTGCTGCGGAGGCCATCATGAATGAAGTTGACTCCAAAAGTTAATCAGTTGTAGTTATACAGTACAGCCAATGGTTACTTTCTGAGAGTTGCATTAAAATTCATCCTCTAGTTTATGGGATATTTTAGTAAAGCACACATGAACACAAACATCGTCACCTTTAGTATTATTATTCTTATTATGGAGTAATAAAACTGAAAAACTGTATTTGTCTTAGTTTTACTATAAGTGGTACCTGCGTTATGAATGTTGCAGCACTAAAGAAATGACGAAAAATAATATTACAAAGCCTAATTATTTTATTTAACTTTAATTTTCACTTATCAAACTGTGGTTTGAATTAAATATTAATCAGTTCAGTTTAGTCTTGAGCTGAGTTAAAATACGTCAGCGTTCTTACGATTCTGGCTAACCAATCAAACGACTGCAGTCGTGCTAATATTAGACCGAAGTGTTAATGATGACGGGCAAAGACTGAAGAATTCAGTTTTTCCTTTCTGTAACAATAAATACCGTACTTTCCACCGTACATGTCGCACCTCCATATAAGTTGCATCAGCCCAAATATGTTTAATAAAGTGGAAAAAAACATAAATAAGTTGCTTCACCGTTTAAGTCGCATCTATTATGCGTCACCACTTACCACCCGGAAATATGGGCCGGTGTTGTGCCAAAAATTGATTGGCTGCCAAATGGTGGCTGCAGGAGTGTACACGGGAGGACTTTAGCAAGATTTTAACAAGATTAACACTTAAAAGCAATTATTTGTTTGCTCGAAATTATAGCAAAGGTGTGTCTCAGTTGAACTTTTCCTTAATAAATGCACTTTGACCATCAAATCAGCTGCATTTCAAAAGCCGATTCACTGCTGCTGGAACGCGTAGATGGCGGACTCGCTGTGCATTTCTTCGAAATTTACCAAGATAACCACCTAAAAATTATTTGTTTGCTTGAAATTATAGCAAAGGTGTGTCTCAGATGAACTTTTCCGTAATAAATGTGCTTTAATGGTCAAATCAGCTGCATGTCGCCTGGGCGGCGCAACAAAATGCAGCTGATTTGACGTTTGCTCCAGCAGTTTTGGAGCGAGTCGTAGGTGTATGGCAAGCCAAGTGTCTCATTAATAGTCACTTTTACCTATTAATGAGACACTTGGCTTGCCATATCACTCGAGGGTCCTCTAGCGGCTGAAAATGATAGTGTTCAATATTTTCCATGTCAGAATGAATGAAATTGTCAGATCTCAGCCAAAAATTGAATTATAAATTGGGGGAAAAAATGTATATTAGTCGCGTCGGTGTAGAAGTCACAGGACCTGCAAATTTATGCAAAAATGTGCGACTTATACAGCGAAAAATACAGTACATACTTTTAAATATGAAGTAAATATTTTTACACTTAATTACAGGAGGATTAAAGCAACAAACCAGATGCTAACTGTTCTCATGCTAACCTTGACCGCAGCACAAACTCTGCCTTGTGGCTGTCGCTTGACCTTAGCGAACACAAAAACGGCTACAACTCAGTCACTTCTCCAGATACTGAGCTACAATTTAGTGGTAGTAACTGAGAATCATCCTAACACGTAATCTGATCATGTGAGATATTTGTTACAACTTGGCATAAATTGTTAGTCAAACTTATTTTGAATGTTAACAAAATATGTTATGACCTACTGAGGGATTATACTGAAACTCAGACAGTAACCGCTGGATGTACTGTACGTGTAGAACTGATGAACTTATGTAGGCAACCCAATTAAAGATGGCCGCCACAGCTCTATAGAAAAAAATGGTATAACTCAGTCAGTACTACAGATATTGAGTTAAAATTAGATGTGGTCATCTCACATACTCTAAGATATGTCTGTTTTTTCCTCAACATCAAACAATCTGAGTTGAACTTTGATATCAGCAGCGATGGGCGATATGCATTACTTCAACGAACGCTATATTTTTCACAATTATTACTTTAAGACTTTTGAGACATTTAAGCAAAACGTTCGAAGCAGAAACATAAACGTGTTTGTCAGCTTGTGCTTTAAAAAAAACATTCAAAACAATTATTGATAAGTTATTTCAGTTTAATTAAATCTTACGCCGTTAATCATGAACATTTTATTTTCACAGCCTTTTTATTGCAAACTTGCCTCGTATTTTAACACAAAATACATAAATGTGCAGAATATATTCTAAACTTTGATATGGGTCTTTTCTTTCAAATAAAATCTCAAAATATTTGAGAGAATCATTCACTTCGCATCTTTTTGCAGCCATGGAAAAAAAAAAAAAACCTATATCCTCACATTGTTCACGGGGAAGCAGCAGTCAGCACAAACAATAAACCAAGTTATAAAAAACAGTTAATAACTGTCATTTCCTCGCTCTGTTCCTACATGTTCTAACTTTTCACTCTGCGATTGGAACCAGGTTCTCAGATTCTGGTGTTGCTTTTAAGTCTCGGGACCCGAACTGCAGACAGGGACCGATGCTTGGGTCTAAGTTTAGTCATGCAAAAACAAGAGGCCAAAAATAACCTGCCTGCACAGAAATGCTCTCGTCAGGAGATAAAGATCTGCTCCCCATTGTTGGCTTTTTCAGGAGGGTGGAGCAGATGCAAAGAGCCTAAATACTCATTAGCTGTGTCTGTATGTGTGTCTGTACGGAGGAGTGTGTATTTTGTCTGCGAATGTGTCCAGTATTTGAGGACGCTTGTAATTACCATGCAGTTATAAAACTTTAGTTACACAAACACAAGCAGCTGATGAAGTCAGATCAGAATCACTTCAGACATCTTTATCTCCTAATTAAGAAGAGGAAGATAGAAGAAACTCTTAAAAAAAACTTTTTTTTGTGAAACATATTGCTATTAATCAACTTATTTATCAGTCAGCATCTGACTTTTTGTTGGACAACATACAAAGGTGAATGCATTTGCATGGAACGGTCACGTTGCAGATGTTTGGAACTGTATTAACTGGACTATAAATAGGTCTGTCACAGATGACCACTGCTCCTGTCTGTGAGCGAACAGCTAAACGTCTCATTTTACCTGCATTTTGCTAACTGCCACGACAGAAAAGGAGCAGAGGAAGAATCTAATGAATGGTTGTTTCAGAGCAAGACGTAGAAACATGAAGACCTGCCTGGTTTGTGTGGAAAAGCTGATCCGGGGCAGTAGTGTAAAGCAAGAAGATGTGCAGTTATGTCATATAATGTGTGCTTAAAGACTAGTATGGCACGTCATTTGTGAATTTATTTAGATATTAACACGGGCAGCACGGTGGCGCAGTTGGTAGAGCTACTGACTCTCAGCGAGCAGGTTACCCTGGTTCATATCCTGGTCTGAGGGCTTTTCTGCGTGGAGTTTTCTCCGAGTGCTCCAGTTTCCTCCCACAGAACAAAAACATGCATGTTAGGCTGATTGGTAACTCTAAATTGTCCCTAGGTGTGAGTGAGACAATGAATGGTTGTTTGTCTTGTTTGTCTCTATGTGTCCCTGTGATGGACTTGAGACTTGTCCAGGGTGTCCCCTGCCTCTTGCACAGTGATGGCTGGACATGGACACCGGCGACCCCCATGACTCAAAAAGGAAGAAGCTGGTAAAAGATAATAGATGGATAGATATTTACACTGATTTCTGATATTGTGCTTGATGCAAAGCTAAGTTAATTTATTTACATGTGGCCTTTAGCATCTTGTTTACAGCTCAAACTGATTGAAAAAGCTTTTTGTGACTTTTATTTTTTATTATTACTATAATTAATGTAGTCACCAGTTAATAAGTCCTGCTCAAAGTCTCCATACAAGCAAGGATTACCATCTGATTCTGGGAAAGAGACTTATTGTCCTGTTGTATTGAACCCGTATTAATGATAATTAATAATATTGCTGTATAAATAAGTTAAATAACCTGAAGACATGAATTAAAGAGCAGCATTTGACCTTGCCTACGTGTTTTTCTTACACTCTTAAGAATGAATGTTTTTAGTTTTCAAACTCACCAGTAACTTTTTCATGAAGCATCATTATTTATTTATAAATGGAGCCTTATTGTGAAGTTGTATTAGTTGTTGTTGGCACGATTTAACTTGTGTTTTGTTTTTATAAATGCACTTTTAAGTTTAGTTGGTCTCATAACATTCATTGTTTTTTCATCTGAATTATTTTTTTCTTTCAGAAAATGTCTTTTAAAAAATAACTTTACATCGAAGACGGATAACATTAAGGATGGAGTTCAAGAAAAATGCACATTTCTTTCCTCAGAAACTTTGAAACAAAGAAAAATAATTAATTCAAACTTTTTGCTGGGTGACTATAAAATTTAGAAATCAGTTTTAACACTTAATAAAACTCTTAAAATGCTAGTTTATTTTATTCTAATCTATTTAGGTGACCTTAAGCTGAATAAATTTAGATTATATTGTAAAACCATTTTTACTATTTTTTGCCTTCTATCTGAATTTCTATTTTTTATGCTTTTCTTTCAAAAGGCTCAGATTGTTTTTTTTTATTTTATTTATTATTATTCTTTGAAGTGTACCAAGCTAAAGTCTAGGCCAACATTATGACAAGGTGTTTTTATTTTTTTATTCTTCTTTGGAGACATCATTTGGTTACCAAGGAAAATCCTGGATGTTTCAGACTTATCAGGTGCTCAGTCGCTCTGGTTTAAATTTAGACTCTTGCAGAAAAAAAAAAAGTTATGTAACATAGGAGAACCCTTCCCAAAACTGTTTCTTTTTTAGAATTACGAAGCATGACACAGAAAAAAAACATGTTTAGATTCATATTTAACTTAACGTTGAAAATCATAATTTCTTTTTCCTTTTTTTCCACTTTTGTAGCAAACTACGACACCAAGCACAGAGCGAGCGGTTTGGATACAGAGAGGCAAGGAGGAACATTTAGCAACATATTGTCTGTCTTCTTTTAAAAAAGTATCTTCAATTAACCCATTTTTTGTTAATCCGGCAGGTTGTTTTAAAAGGCGATCCCAAAAAGCTAAGTCTTCACGGGGTAAGTCGAGTGGATAGGATCAGTTAAAGCTTGTAACTAATGACTCGATCATTTTATGTCCTGCCTGACTTCGTCTCGTCTGTCGCCCTCGTAGCAGACGTGTGCTGTGTGTCTGGAGGACTTCAAAGTGAAAGACGAGCTGGGGGTGTTGCCATGCCAACATGCTTTCCACAGGAAGTGAGTAGAGCACGGCGAGGTCTCTCTTCACGCTTGTTTGCACCTTGCACCTACTGAGGCTTGTTAAAGTGAAAACGGCCATGTTTGGTCTGAGGTTCAGGAGATCAGCAGGTTGATGCACATCATCATTCATTCATGTTGTCATGCTGGGTTTTTTTTCCAGTTCAGGATTAGAGAGGAGGGTCCAGTGGGCAGAACTGGTCCCGAGCTCTAGCAGGGGAAGGGAAACACATCTGTATCCTGAAGATTTAAGAATCTAAATCTGGATTGCTAGTTCCCTAAACGTGAACGTGATTTTATTTTGTTTAGATGTGCGAGACATGTGAAAAGTGGTTTATTTTTAAAAAGCGGGTGAAATTTTAGGAAAGTTATACGTTTCATTTAAAAGCTTAGCAGTTTAGTTCCTAAGTGGTTCTAAGTAGTCAGTATCTTACCTGCAGTAGACAACAGATAACAGATCATATTGAAAAGTGAAGCTAACAGCTAATCATTCTGGAGTCTGTTCTTAAACAACTTTCTGCTTTCTAAAACAGCTCAAACCTCAATTCTAC
>NC_056505.1:13921796-13951946 GCF_014905685.2 Nematolebias whitei
GTTAGTTAGTTAGTTAGTTAGTTAGTTAGTTAGTTAGTTAGTTAGTTCTGAAACATGAATGTGAACGTCTGTGACGCTCTCCTCTCTGTTTCAGGGCTGACTCGCACAGAGCGGGACAGAGGCAGCGTCTATGAGCTGACGTTTACAGGCGACGCTCCTCGGAGCTTCACGCAGCTCGTCCTCTTCAGGCCCTTGGGCCCGGTGATGAAAGTGAGGAGTGAGAGCGTGAACACGCACAGCATCGTCATCAACGTTATCGTTCCGCTCTCCAAGAGGATGGAGGCATTCAAGCAGTTCATCAACAACTTCAGGTAAGTTTGGAGGAAAATTATCAAACAAAAATAAATACTGTAAGTCTACTTTAGTGGGAAATTATTAATCTATTTTAGTGGATCTTTTTCTTTACATCTCTACTGAAAAAAAATCATAGATATGACACCATGAGGATTTAATAAACGTAATTAGAACCCCTCAAATAAACAATCTTGTCATTTGAGATAAAAAAAATGTCACCACACAACTTCAGTTTGGATTTCTGAAACAAATATCTGCGTAAGTTTCCAAAATAAGTCTGAAATTAAAAGAAAATGCTTCCACGCCTGTTGGCTAACAGCAATGAACCACCCAGAGTTTATCAAAGCATGTTGGCAGCTTCCAGTCATCAGTCTAAACGTTTGCACAAAATGGAAAAGATGACTTTTTGGTTCTCAACTGGAGAAATAAATCTAAATTTAGGAGCATTTTTATTTAGAGTCATGTTCCTCAAAGCCTGAGAGTCCAGCTGTTACATCAGATGGTGTCATTTCTGTTGAAACATCTGATTTTAACTGGTCAATCTATGAATTATTAACACGTGATTTGCATGTGCTTATTTGTTCATGTTTGGTTTAGAGAAGTGTGCATCCGACAGGACGGCAGGGTCCACCTCACTGTGGTCTACTTCGGTCGAGAGCAGATCGATCAGGTGAAAGCCGTACTGGATCAGACCACCAGGTACCAGAGTCCCACCTAGGTCGACCGTGCTGGAGCAGAACCACACTGAGATATGACTTCACTTTCAGACCAAACCGAAAATAGTTCTGCTTCTGTAAGGCCAAAAGTTGCTGAATAAATTACAAGTAGTAGCACTTTTCCTAACAATACTTTTCTGTTAAAGTTGCTAAAGCTTTTACACAATTTAAATGCACCAAAGTTCATGCTCAATAATCCAGGTAAAAATCCAACAATGTTCAGTCAGGTCATCTGGATGGTTTCATTTTTTGCTGAGATGTTTCGTCCTTCATCCAAAGGACTTCTTCAGTCTGAGGAGCCACCAAACAAAACTGAGTCCCACAAACACCATACTCCATAGTGGAAAAAAAATCAGTTTGCTGTTGCTAAGATGGCCTCCGGGGCCCGGTAGGAATCAAGTTGTTTGGTGGCTCCTCAGATTGAAGAAGTCCTTTGGATGAAGGGCGAAACTTCTCAGCAAAAAAATAAACCGTCCAGATGACCTGACTGAACATTGTTGGATTTTTACCTGGATTATTGAGCATGAACTTTGGTGTTTTGAACCACTTTGGCATGGCTGTCTCAGGGGAGTTGACGGGGGAGAGGGCGGGCCCCGGGGGCCATCTTAGCACAAACAAACTAGTTTTATCCGCTATGGAGTATGATGTTTGTGGGAATCAGTTTGTTTGGTGGCTCCTCAGATTGAAGAAGTCCTTTGGATGAAGGACGAAATGTCTCAGAAAAAAAAAGAAAAAAGAAACGGTCCAGATGACTGGACTGAACATAGTTGGACAATTTAAATATTTTTTAATTTCTCACTTTCATTTGAGTCACAACATGAGACAAGCTGCTCAAGCCTTTATAAAACACTGGCTTGCAAAACATAATAAATATATCTATGATATTTTAAAAAGTTACCGCAAATGTATTAATTTTGAGACAAAATATCCATCAAAATAAAAATCAAAACATTGGAAAGAATTAATGTTTTTATTGATTTAAAAAAAGTGAATCCTCTGAAACGTCCACTGCAAATGTCCAACAGTCTGATTTAAAGGATCATTCCGTCTAAACTGAATAAATGAGAAAAGTCTGCTGAAATTTAAAAAATAAAACGTTGTTTTGTCTCACAGAGAGACCCGGTTCAGGAGCTTCACTCTGATCCAGATGAATGAGGAGTTTTCTCGTGGCCGAGGCCTGGAAGTGGGCGCCAGGGCTTGGAGACGGAGACAGAACGTTCTGCTCTTCTTCTGCGACGTGGACATCCACTTCACCGCCGACTTCTTGACCTCCTGTCGTCTGAACGCAGAACCTGGTGAGGAACAGGACTGTGTGGATCAATCAATGGTAGAAAAGAAAGAAAGCATGCACCGTAGCTTCAGTAGCTTCTCTTTCAAAATTTAACATTTCATGTTTTCTTGGTGCTTTACTGTTTTATGAGCTATTTTACGTTTTTATATTTGTTTAACTGGAATTCTTTTCTTTTTCTTGTACTTTATTTTATCAGGAAAGAAAGTGTACTACCCCGTGCTCTTCAGCCAGTACAACCCATCTGTCATCTACAGCAACCAAAGCCTCCCACCTCCCCTCCAACAACAACTGGTTGGTTAAAAATTCAACCTCCTCTGGAGCCAAAATGATCCAGGGAGTGACAAACGATTTCTGCCGCTCCCTCTGTTTCAGGTGATAAGGAAGGAAAGTGGATTCTGGAGGGACTTTGGGTTCGGTATGACCTGCCAGTACAGATCAGATTTCATCAACATAGGTAATGCTTTTGTCTAACTTTGTATTCTTTATTAACATTGTGCAAAAAGGACAAAAAATAACTAAAATCCTAAATATCAAAAGCTAATTTATAGATTATTTTTCCAACATGACCTTGCATCACAAGTTAAACTCATTCTTCATTTCAGGATCAAACAATGATTTTTTTATGATAAAATAATTTTCTTTAGATAAAACAAAGCTCCATTCTGCGAAGCTGATCTGTTTTGCAGTATCGTTTGCATACATTTGATCAAACTTAATGTTCGTTGAACAAAACCTAGAATGTTGAGCAGTGAGATAAAAAAAGAAAGAAAAAAGTTTCAAACCTGTAATTTGGTCTACTTTTATGATTTAATCTTCAAGCGAAGATATATTAATTTAATTTATATAAAAAACTAAATCAGGATTGGAGTTCTGAAGCATTTTGTTGATTAATTTCACAGGAACTTAGAAATATGATGGACATTTAGAGACAGGAGCCAAAAGCTCCATCTAATGCATTTGTGACCCGTCTCTGTCCCATCAGGTGGGTTTGACCGCAGCATGAAGGGCTGGGGGCTGGAGGACGTGCACCTGTACAGGAAGTACCTTCACAGTAAGCTGATGGTGATCCGGGCTCCTGCTCGTGGGCTTTTCCACCTGTGGCATGAGAAGAGCTGTGCAGATGAGCTCCCTCCAGACAAATACAAGATGTGCATGCAGACCAAGGCCATGAGCGAAGCCTCACACAGCCAGCTCGGGGCGCTCTTCTTCAAACAGGAGGTTGAAAACCACCACAGCTCCCAGAAACAGAAGGATGAACCGATTTAATGATATAATCCATTCATGGTTTACGTGATGTTTTTAAGATGTGTGCTCAAAAGAGAAAAAATGTTTCAGTCAAAAATAAACAGGTCCTTAAACCGAAACAACTTCTTCTTGTTTAAATAAAATGATAAAATTCACACATTTTTGTTTGTCTCATGTTGTGATTTTAGTGCAACTTGAAAAGAAATCATTTCAATGAAATTAATCATTTAATAAATGTTTGTTTGCTCGTTGAAGCAGAGTTTGATTTTTTTTTATTTTTTTTTGCAATAAAGCATCACAAGCACGGACTTTAAATCAAGAAAATATCTCTCATCCTATAAGTACAAAACAAAGAAGAACAGCTTAAAATGCATTAATAAGAAAACATAATGGTTTCAAGCTATTCAAAGACATGTTGTCATAAAACCTTAAAAATTAAACTGACATTTAAAAATCTTAAAAAAGGCAGAAATAATATCTGAGCAAAAACAAAACTACAAGCAAATAAGCAAAGAGTAATAACATGGCGTAAGAAAATATCACACCAAAAAAAGAAAATCTACTAGAAAACTGAATTTTTACAAAACAGAACAAAAAAAAATTAATCTAATAATTAAACAACACATTGATAAAGACAAAAAAAAACACAACTGTGGAACAAAATCACAAAACAACTAAACTTATTACAGATTTAAACATGCTTTTTATCCGTTATTCTGTGTGTTTAAAGCTACTGAACCTCTTACAGTGATTGTAACCAAATAAATCAGCAGCAGACAAACATTAATGGTAACATATGCAGTAAATTACATATTAAATACAAACCCATAGCTCAAAAAAGGGCCTTAAATCTTTTGTTGTTTGCAGAAACAACTTATTCTGCTCTTATGAGTAATAATCTCACGGATCTCTATCTGAACAGGAAGTCGAGCCACAACTTCAGCATTGAAAAGAAAAACAGATGAACAGCTACAAGAACCAGCAGCTGACAGAGAAGATGGGACAACCAACAGGACAAGTTGAAGCATGTGAGGGAGAAAATTATATATTTTTTAAAAGAACAAACTAAATAAGAAGGAGATACTCAGAACCTAAAACAAAAAGTCCAAAATCATAAATCATAACTCACAGTGTCTCTAAAGGAGACTAGATGTCTCTTTGTCTTCCTTCTCATTAAATGAGTTTACACAGACGCAACATTTCAAAACTTCAAATGAATAATCTGCAGTGCTCTAATCTCTTCCATTTATAGGATGAGCTGTGCTCAGGGAGGAGCAGCTCTGCATCAGCCCACTGTAGAAGCTCTTCTGCTGGCTCCACACTTTCCTCTTCCCGTGATGCCTTCAAATACAACTCGGAAATTTGATGATAAATAAAAGACCACGCACAATTAAGAGAAAGTTTCTTTTAAATAACTTAGTAAACAGCAGCTGATTACATACTCAACTGTAGCTATAGATCGGAGACAGTATTAGCCAAAGATAAATGCATTTTTTTTTTAGTTACCAAATATTTAAAAAGTTTTGACATTGAGAACTTCTTGTGTAGCAACAATTGCATTCACACAGATTGCACTTTTCAGAGTCAAATTAGGGAAATTATATTTTCTGTGGATGCAAATTCTGAGCACATAATGACTGCTGAAACAGGGGTGATTCTAAGATCTAACCTTTAGGGGTGCTTTAGGCTCTTGGCTTGAAAACGCACCCCATGGTATGGTTTTTGAGAAGTACAAAAGCTTATGGCACCTGGAATTCTCAGTCTCCCATCCAAATCCTAATGAGGCCTGACCCTGCCGAGATCAGACGAGACTGGGCACGGTCAGGGTGGTATGGCCATAAATGAGATAGGACTTTTAAAGGAGCAAGCAGAGACTAAACTCATGCAACCAGAAGTTGCAACATAACTACATAAAAAACACACAAAACACAGCTAGCTTCAAGCATTAACCTTTAATTTAACCATTAACCTGTGACTGCAAAGCGTTTGTAATGCAAAACCCCAACAATGTTGTTGGAGGAAAAAGGGGTGTTACTCCTGCAGGTAAGGGACATTTACCTTCAGGACAAATTGAGGACGCTGATTGGTCAGTTGCTGACGAGCGTACTGGGTTGATTGACAGGTGGCGTTGAGGATCTGACTAGTGCAAAGAAAATCATAGATTTTACTGGCCCGTTTAAGAGTGCCATCATTTTTTACATATTTATTTCAAATTTATTAAATATTTCGGTGAATCTAAGATTTGGGAACTAAGCTTCCTTACAAAATCCTAATGCTCTTTCTTTATTTTTCAGGGGTGCTGAGATAAAATTTAGAGGTGCTTGAGCACCCCCCAAAAAGAGGCTAAAATCACCACTGGCTGCTACCGTTTACAGGGGTTGCCACACCCGCACAAAGACTTGACACTTGTTTTTATGCAGAATGCCCTTCCTGATGCAACCACAGGTCACCGAGCTACCACAGCCCTCTGTGTGGAGCAGAGAGCTGCCATCTAGGGCACCCGGGGAGGCAGCTGGTGGCGGTTAAGGACCTTGCTCAAGGGCCCAGGGTGGGTCACCTTTTCCACATTTCATATTGTCGGTATGGGGAGTTGAACCAGTGACCTTCCAATCACAGGCCCACCTTCTCTAGCCTCTGCGCCACCACTCCCTTAATAAAGATTACTAATAAAGAAGCTAAATTACGCTGTTCAAGCAAAAGATGCAAAACACTAGTTAAAATAAGCAAAATGCTAGCTGAAAATGACAAGAAGTAGAAAATTACTGAAAGTAGCAACAGGCCAGCTAAATGTAGCAAAAAGTTAGCCGAAAGATAAAAAGCAAAGGGGCAGCTAAAAACTAAAAGTTGTAAAATACTAGCTAAAAGTAGCCAGAGGTAAGACAAAACCTCAAAGCAGCAAAAATATTATCCAAAATCCAAAAATATGAAAAAGTTATCCAAAACACAAAAGTAGTAAAAGTCTAACAGTTTAGCAAGAACCTAAAAGAATCAAAAGAATGGATGAAACTTAAAGCAGCAACGAACTATATAAAAGTTAAAAACAGCAAAACTTTAGTCAAAGCTGAAGGTAGCATCAGGCCAGCTTAAAGCAGCAAAATGAAAGCTGAAAGCTACTTCTGACTAGCTATAGTGCTTTAATAATTTGCTTTATAATGTAGTTGGTTTTGTCTCGTTTTCATGTAATTTCTTCTATTTACTTTTCATTCTATATTTTATGATTATCTACTGGTGTCTGTACATCTTCTTTGTTGAAAACAAGTTTCTTTTGTAAATGAGTCCTCGAGGCTTATTGAGACTAACCTGTATAAATAAAGATTGAATGAATGACTAGCTAAATGTAGCAACATAGTAGCCAAAAGCTATTAGCAGAAAAAGACTAGCAAAAAGCTAAAAGTAGCAGAATGATAGCTAAAATGTAGCATGAGGACAAAAATTTAACAAAAGCACATTTCTAAGAGCATTATTTTTGAAGGGACTAAATAAATAAAGTATTTCTGTGTAGAAAGTATTTCTAAATACGGTAGTATAAAAGTCACAAAACTCAAAAGTCAGCACCGCCCAAATGAGCGGTTTGATATAAAAATGACTTAATCACACAAAGTGAGCAGAAGCAGTAAAATAAACAGGAAAACCATTTAGCTGAATGTGCTGAATTTTAACTTTTGAGGAGTTTTAGCCCATTTCCTTCACTTGAAACCATAAATGTTGCAACCAAAACATAGATAAAATATTTAAATCTTGTATCACACTTATTCTGCTGCTGCTGGTCGGTGTATTGCAATTGTACTATTAGTGCTTAGTGTATTCTTAATTTAGAACAAATTCATAGTTCATATCTTAGATCTTACTACTGTTTTTACAATTTATACTTTTGTTGGATGTAACTAATCCTGTATACACAATTCCGTTCCACCACATGTGGTGCATATTACAAATAAAGAAACATTGAACCTTAAACCTTAACACTCAGTCTTGGATAATCCCAATTTAAACAGCATAAAGAATTAATTAGCTCAGGGGTGAGCAACATTTTTTTCCCAGAGGGCCAAATCAAGATATCAAAATCAATCAAAGAGCCTCATAAAGAATTAGAAAATAAATTTTCTTTAAAACAGATATCCTAGGTGACTTTTTTCAGGCTTTTTCTTGTTGTAGCATACTTGCATACATGCTTGATTAAAATGCGTCTCCCCAGCAATCTTTTGGACGTAATACTCTGTAAACATTATCTTGTAAAAATATATTTGTTAGCTTAAATATGCAAAATAAAAATTTAAGTTAAAACATAAAAATAAATAAGTAGACTAAAAAGATTGTGCCTTTTACAACCCAAATATTTTTGATGTATTTGCCCAAGATGCTATCAATTTCATTGATAAAATGCAGGTTTTCATCAACTTATTTAAAATTGTTTTACTCTCCGTTATACTGGGGGCCGGATAGAGATTGTTCAGGGGCCACTTTTGGCCCTCGGGCCATATATTGCTCACGACTGAATTAGCCGGATGCAGCGACTGAATTCATGCGGTTTCCCAGCTGTCCGTGAAGGCAGCATTAATCAGGCACGCTGCGGTTCGCTCGTGCATGTGTCTCGTGAGTTATAATGTCCTCCTCTGCTGACAGGACGAGTTTTGAGCTGAAGAAATCCCTCTGTAATGATGGTCTGTGAGTCTCGCGGTCCTGCCCTCGTGTTGGCGCTGCTGTTTTAGACTAGCTTCACCTTTTTACTCGACTCAGACATTTTAAACCATTTTTTATTTATTTATTTATTAAAAACAAGGCTCCCGGGTAGATGCAGCTCCGTCACAATAATGACACCGGTTGGTTTTAACTTGGACTAAAGGCTGCGCCTCGTTTCTCCCACGCACCGGGACAAACAGGATTGGACATTTTTCCAGGGACAGAGACAGAAGACAAGACGGCAACATGTTCGAATCCTTCGGAGTCCTGCTCATCCTCCTCGATGCTGCCTGCCTTATCCTCGGTATGTCAAATATTTCTCCTAAACCCTTCATTTAACAGGAATCACTCCACTTTCTGTTTCAAAAGAGAACAGCTTTTGTCTTACGGGTGAGACTTTTTTTTTTTATTATGTGAGGTTATTAAAAGCCAGTTCACTTTGCATAAGCCATTTGTATATGAGAGCTTCAGGTTTCAGGAACCAGGAAGATGGAAAAAAAAAAGTCCCACCCTGCGTGTTTTTTCTCTCTTTCATTCACGCGCATCTGTATTTTTAGCTCACGGTGTGGGAGCAGAGGCTGCAGGGTATGTTTGCTGAATTTAAAACCAAACCATGCCTTGGACTCTGAGAGACTTTCAGCTCAGTGTGTGATCAGGTTCTGGACACTGACCTTCCCCTGAGATGAGTCCACGCTGCTTGGTCAGTGCTGCTGACTACACCTCATTTAGTCCTGAAGCTTGTTCTGTTCCATGTCTCCAAAGTCAAATCAACCCAGATTGGTGGTTCTCAAACTTCTCTATAGCTAGCTGGTGTGCAAACTTCACCAATCAGAGTGGTACATGTGGTGGAACGAGATTACCCACAGGGTCCCAGTTGCATCCCACAATAAAATGTAAAAGAAAAACCGTAACAAGATATGAACTAAGAAAAACGTCAACTAAAAATACGCTAAGCACGAATCGCATAAAACCGATACGCAATCAACAATTTAACAAAAAGTAAGTACGTGAAGTAAAGTGCTATGTGTTGTCGTCATACAGTGTGATGAAATTGGTTCTCGGCATTTAACCCATCGCACCCGAGATACACCCAGGTGGAGCAGAGCTTCATCATCTATCAACTGAGAATCTGCACCGGCATATTTAATCAACTATAATCTTTGTTTTTATAATTTATGACCACAGGTTTTATTTCTTATACCGATTAAGCTTAATATGCTGATGACCATTAAGACACCTTGAGATCCAGGTCTGGTCCAAGGATGTATGGGGAAACGGTCCAGATGACCTGACTGAAAATTGTTGGATTGTATACCTGGATTATAGAGCATGGGCTTTGTTGGTTTTGAACCAGTTCGACGTGACTGTCGACGAGGAAGAGGGCCAGCAACAGTGGAGGGGGCGTGCCAAAGACACCATCTTAGCACCAACATAACTGGTTTGTTCCACTTTGGAGTAAGCTGTTTGGGGGAAGAATCAGTTTTGTGTCGTGTGTTTCCTTGACTGATGAAGCCTTCTGGATTGAAGGCGAAATGTTGCAGCAAAAAAAGAAACGGTCCAGATGACCTGACTGAAAACTGTTGGATTGTATACCTGGATTATTGAGCATGGACTTTTTTGATGTATGGGGTATTAACTCAACACTTTATATTGGTAGTAATTTATTATCCCCTACTGCAGAACATAAAAAATCAGTAATGATTGAGCTCCTGTCTGTGTGTCATGGTTCGTAAAGTTTTTCTAAACCACCGGACAGACTTTAATAAGAAGCAACCATTGGAAGTGCCTCTACTACTGATTAACTTTTGGAGACAACCTCATTTCAGGTGGTAACCACAGCTAAATAACTTCAGCGCACACATAATGGGCTGTAACTTAGCCATTGTGACAAATATGAAGCTAAAATGTGACGTGGAAGTAGTTGAGACTGATCCCCAACTCGATCTTTGAGCGCCAACTGATCGTGCCACGTCTTTCTTTAAAAGTGTGGCGTTAACTTACCATCTACATTTTGAAGTGTGACGTTAAACGGCTGCAGTGTGCATGAAATCTGGTGGAGGGAGCTGAGCTGCAAGGCGAAGCTTTCTTTTTTACCGTCCTGTCTATGTTCCTACCCACAACTACAGCCACAAACTCTGGGTAGTGACCGAAAGAAGGAGATTGCGGATACAGACGGTTCAAATGAGGTTACTCCGCAGGGTGGCTGGACTATTTAGAGATGGGGTGAGAAGTTCTGTTATTGGGGAGAGACTCTAGAGCCGCTGCTCCTCCACATCGAGAGGAGCCAGTTGAGGTGGTTCGAGCACCTGGTGAGGATGCTCCCTGAGCACCTTACTGTGGAGCTTTCTGGGCATGTCCGACTGGGAGGAGACCCCGAGGAGGACCTAGGACACGCTTGAGAGACTACGTGTCTTAGCTGTCCTGGGGATACCTTGGAGTCCTCCCAGAAGAGCTGGAAGAGGAGGCTGTGGAAAGAGGAAAACTGACTTCCTCTTTTGTCTTGGGCTGACTATGAGCATGTCTTTGGTCCCGTATGGTATGACCCCAGCCCTGTGAGCCACAGGTCTAGATTACTATGTAAGGTTGAACCTGATATGTTGTGTATTACTGTGCATTACCTATTTAAAGAGTAATTACTATTGTGGAAGTACACAGTCTTTAAAGGTATTTAAACTCAAATGTTGGACATTAAAGTACCGGTATATATATATTTCAGACTTTTTAGGTATTTTATTGTAAAGTAATGTTTCCAGTTTTTCAAATGTACTTAGGTATACTCCCACAAAATCCTGCTTTGTTTTAAACTATGACAAAGTAAAAACTGGTTGATATTGATTGAAAAAAAACTGAAGTATCCCATTCAGACCTTCGTTTCTACGTTTGACAGGAAGAACCGCGTCTTTCCCGAAAGGATCCTAGAAACTTTGAGCATCTTTTATTTTGGAAGCTTCTTCCGTTTCTCTTTAAAACTTTAAGACTTTATGATGCTCATTAGTAAAAATGTTTTCTACCGAGGTTTTTGAGTGAGTTTAGGTTCAAACCTGCATTGGGTCAAGTAGTTAGTCCTGAATTCTTAAATACTTTTGGAGTCTTTCTCTTTTGGACTTAGCTTTAATTTTGTGCACCCAACTTTTCCTCCGCCTCCCAGTTTCATTCCTCATTAGTTGACGGGGTATTCTCCGTGTTTGACTGTAAATATTTTAGATGAGGGTATTTGTTCAAGGCAGAGAGGTAAAAAGAAATAGTTGACGTGTCTTTCTGAAGTTGAGGTCAGCCTGTCTTTTCACTGATAAGCCCGTCTGCGTGCTTTCTGCCTGAAAACATGTCGACTTTTGCCTCTAGATACCGTATCACAACTGCACTTTATAAGTGAAAAGGCCTTACAAGGTCAGCTTGATAACAAAACGTGCAAACTGGATTTTCTAGTTTCGCTTCTAGCTTTTTAGCCAGAACTAATCCCGGCACAAACGAAAAGTCAGTGGCTGTATTTTGATTCTAAACACGTTCTTTTAGGTGAACAGCCTGTTTTTGTAAATGCATTTCAATACCAAGACGCTACAGATGTTGTCACTTGTTATTTTTCCTGTGCGTTCACCATGCTGTATTTTGGTGTGACGTATCTTAAAAGGCATATCGATTAAATTTACCTGGTTTCATCAACTGAATGTTTATTGAACATTTCTTCACCACTTATAGTTGTTGTAGCCATTATTATCAAAATTTAGATTTAGTTTAAATCACTAAAGAGCCAACTTATCTCTGATATTTTACAGCCGGATGTACTTTTATAACATAAAATAATTACACTGACTCCAGCTAAATAAATTCATAGTTCAAGAAGCAGCAGACTGAGTCATTTGTCTTGCAGTGACTGTTTGGTAACTCATTTAGCCTTAAAGCATTCAAAATGGTGATTACTTTTGGAGGAATGCCTGGTCTCGCTTTAGTGTCTTCATTTTTAGCCAGCAGCCACATTGTGTAAGGGAAATAAAAAACACTTTGAAGGCAAAGAGACGATGAAGGAACACGCAGCCAGAGCCTGTCAGAACATGATTTGTGTGTTTTGATTTAAAGTAAGAAGATGTGTGTGTGTGGGTCACACCTGAACTCGCCCACAGATCGACCGCAGATCGTACGACAGGGTTTGTCTTCTTGTGCGGCCTTGTCCTTTGTTGCAAAACTGCTCTGTAGTAGTTCAACGCCTCAGGTTCATTCGCATTGCGTAGCTTTTATGACGCCGAGGGAAACACTTGTTGCAGGAAGAAAGGCAGGATTTCGCTTCAGGGACTTCACTCGACGTAGTGGAATGAAATCACGTTGTCTGCTTCTGTTCTTTGTTGTGACAGTAAGCTGTTTCACCGAGTACAACTTTAATATGAGTTTATCTGTTTTCACAGTTGGGCTTCCTTTTTGCATCCTTACCAGTCAACACAAACCTTTCAAACGGGGCTTCTTCTGTAACGACGAGTCCATCAGATACCCTCTGAAAGATGACACCATATCCTACCAGCTGCTGGGAGGAGTCATGATCCCTTTCTGTCTGATCGTAGTAAGTCGACCAGGGGCGTAGCTGGAATCGAGTCTACGGGGGGGCCTGGCTGAACATGTGGGGTGGGGGGGGTCACCAAATTTAACACAGCTTGTAAACTAGATGGAAACTAGAAGGGTGCCTAGAGTATCAAACCAACTACTCAGCTTGTCACCCATAAAACTGTGGCAGACAGTTGTGACCATTAAAATAAGAATTTCACACGGCTTTTTCAAAACAAGTCATTTAATTTGAAAGGGCTTGAAAAAAAGATTTGTAGTGATGTCAAGATCGTGTATGTTGATTTGTACTAATTCAATTCAGTTTATTTATATAGCGCCATGTCACAATAGAAATCATCTCAGGGCACTGAACAGAAACGTTTATATATAAAAAAATTAACACTATTTATCTGAGGAGCAGACCGCTTTGATCGCAGAACTCTCATCTTGAGCAAGCATGAAGGCGACAGTGGAAAGGAAAAACTCCCTCATGAGGAAGAAACCTTTAGCAGAAACAGGCTCAGGACAAGTGGTTATCTGCTTCGACCGGCTGGGTTTGAGAGGAACAGATACACAATGGCAGGTCAAGAATCGCATGTTAAGATAGAAATATTAATTAAAGCATTTTAAAATAATTCTGGATTCTTTCCTGTCCTTAAGTTTAGTTTTAGCCCATCACAAAAACTGACATTTCTTCAGTTCTTTTAAAATTATTTCCATGAATCTGTTAACAAATGTTTAATAAATGGAGCGGTTTAATAAATATTATTCATTTAAATGACTAATGGTAACTTTAAATCAGTCCGGTACAGAGTTTCATACTGCATCACCATTAAATGCACTTTTCTACATGACGCAAAATGGAAAAGCATGTGCTGAGGTATCAAATCAGCTAATATTTAAAACATAAACTATTAGTTATTTAAAAGTAATTTCCTTTGTGCCTACAGGAAGAAAATCAAGCATGCTTTTGAAAGACCATAAATTAAATGTTCCTGCTGTCTCAAATAAAAAGTAAAAGAATTTCGATTATGCTTCTTGCTTGCCAATTCAAACTCCCCCAAATTTTCATCTCACTAGTCAATGAAAATTATTCTATGTATATATGTATGTGTGTGTTTGTATTTATTTGTGTAAAAATCTACTGTACTGGCAGTTCACAGATTATACAATGTTCCACAATCACAAGTAACATTTTTATTAATTAGCAAACGTAATAAATTAGAGTTAAATTAGAGTTACCTTCATGTTTGTTCAAGATGAGAGTTCTGTAATGAAGTTAAACTCAAAGCAGTCTGCTCCTCAGATAAATAATGTTATTAACTTACTTTTTATGTATATGAATGTTTCTGTTCAGTGCCCTGAGATGACTTTTGTTGTGACTTGGTGCTATAGAAATAAATTGAATTGAATTGAGTAAGTTTTTTAGCTGTTTATTGTCACTATAGATATTAGATGCCAAAAATCGAAGTAAGGGAAAAACTCTCTTTAAAGTGGGTGCGTCTTGTCAAAAGGTGGGTGGATCTAGGCCAGGGGTGTCCAAACATTTTCATAGGTGGGCCAGAACACTCTAGAGATGAAAAGTCTCGTGAGCCAGAAAAATATGATGAATTTAAGGAGATAAAAATTTTCCATTCTTTTTTTTAACAACTTGAATAATATTTTGGAGAAAGGTTAAACATTTAGTTTAAATTCTTGTAGATCCAGAACATTAGGAGCCTTATAAACATGAACCTTTTCTATTTTAAGAATTTATTAGATTTTTTTATTTTTTTTATTTGGGGGGTGGGGGGGGTATATTATTTGTTTTCTTGTGTTTTGAAAGTTCATTTTCATTCATTACTATAGACAAAAGACTAAAATGAGTTATTTTAAAAAAGGGAATGGAACTTCAATCCTTCAATCCTCTATTTGGACCATGGACGGCCCAAATGGATCATCAAAGTTCTGAAAAACAGCTGTCAGTCACTAAAACAGATTCATAGAAGGTTTGAAGGGACACTGATAAAGTTGATCAACTTGTATGTCGATGATACCACTTTATATTCTTTTAAAAATATCCAATTTCTCCCAACGATTGTTAAATCTACTGAAATTATTTTCTTTGAAAACACTATATATTTAGCTAAGTGTTATGTATTATTGTCCAGAATTCTAATTTTTGGCAGGTCATTGAAGGATAAAGGGATTAATGATAGCTAAAAAAAATTGTATCATACATAATTTTGCTCATTTTGAGATAAATATTTTCAAATTTTTTTGCTGTTAAACCTAAAAATTATATTTAAAAAGTATCACCATTAAATCTAAAGAAGGTCTACATCTGCAGCAACCTCTTACTTGTGGGTCACAATTATACCATTCTTTAAATACAGTCGAAGGACGCACAAAATCACTCCAAGGGCCGTAAATGGTCCTCGGGCCACATTTTGGACACTTCTGATCTAGGCCCTTCCAGGTCCACCCATAACTACACCCCTTTAAACAACAGTTAGATATTTCTGACACCTTTTGTCCGTTTGAGAGGCTGCCTACTAACTGTCTGATTTCCTCCTTCTTAGCTCTTCTGTGGAGAGTTTCTTTCGGTGTACCTGTCTCAAACCAGTAGCCAGTCTTTGGTGAAGAGGCATGTGCCGTGCCTCTATAAAGCAGTGGGGAGCTATTTGTTTGGAGCTGCTTCCAGCCAGTCTCTGACTGACATCGCTAAATACTCCATCGGCCGCCTGCGGCCGCACTTTCTGGCTGTGTGCAAACCAGCATGGGAGCGTATCAACTGCGAAGCGGGTGGTTACATCGAGAACTTCACCTGCTCTGGAGAGGAGTTTTTGGAGGATGAGGCCAGGTAAGGTTCTTAACAACAACCAACAGGAGTTATTTCTGTACTGAATCAAGATACAAACATCATGTAGTGCTTGCAGATTTTCTGTGATTTTACTTCTGGAAACTAAATGGTTACTCGTACAAACAATATTTTGAGTTGTGGAAAAGATCAGTGTGTCATGAGATGTGTTAAATCTTTTTCTATTTACTTTTCTTTGTCTATGCTGTTATATGGTGCTCTATTGTTGTCTGTACTTCATCTGTGTTCTTTGTTTAAAACAGGTCTCTCTTGTAAATGAATCCATGTGGCTCAATGAGACTAACCTGTATAAATAAAGGTTGAATGGATCTTCTAAACTGATGGCTTTTAGCCAGTCAGTCAGATGTTGGCCATTTACTTTGTTTGTGTTTCTGACAGCTTCATGCAGACATGTCTGTAGCAGTGATGGAGAGACCCACACTGTACAAACAGTGTTTGCAGATTGTTTATTATTGGACTATAAATGGTTATGTACCAGAAAAATGAGCCTTGTTCACAATAATGGAGTAGAGTTGCTGCTCCTCCACATATTTTTTTAATCCCTGCATAACCACTATCACTTATTTCCAGTTAAGAAGCTGCTCCATCATCCAATAAAAGTCCTCCTCCAGCTTTATTTTTTTTCAAAGTTTCACTCCCAACCAGATGCTGTATTTCTTTTTTTAGTAGACATTGTTCTGTTAAACAGCAGATGGTGGATGAGAACAGATGCTTTAGTTTCAGCTTGAACACTTGAGTTTTCTTGTTTGTTTGGTTCAAATACTGTTAAAATAAAAATCTGCTGCAGGTATGTCAACTAATGGAGGAGGAAAGTTTGGGCTGTGCTGTAGCAGCTAATCAGAATATGAGCGCTGCTCTGCATGCCTGTCCATTTATGCAACCAAATGTTTTTGCAAGTCTGCCACAGTTCTGATTCAATAACAAGAAGTTACTAAAAGGAAAAGGCACCAGGAAGATTTGGACTGATGCATCTAGTTGCTGCACTGCCCTGGAACAAATAGTTTTTGTTATTTATACCAAATCAGCAGAGCCTTTGACAGAGTTTAGCCATGCAGTGGATGTCTGCTCTGTAGCTACAGTAATAGATTCAGGTCTGCAACTGGAATGACTCATAAATAACCATGCAGATGCAGACAGGTGTGAAACTGAAACAGGAACATTGGGAGGCAGGTGATGGGAAAGGATGGGTGTAGCGGGCCCCTCTTTGAACAAGGATGAGACTTTACTGATGGCTGTATGATATTTAATTCCTTTCAACCTTTTTCCAATGACCGTGGTCCATCACATCACCAGCTTAAAAGCTGGACCACGTACAGAGCGTGCAACTCATTATTTTACGTCATTTCTAATAACATTCTGTCTTAATATGCAAAATATGCACTAACAGACATACACTCATAAATATATATGAAATACTTAAATCAACATACATTTTGCCTCTTCGGTGGGGCTGCTAGTACAAAAAAAATATTTACCATGACTTAGCATGAAACTTACTGCCGTACTTGAGCAAACAAAACTACACCACTCCCTAAAGAGGAAATGCAGATACAAAATAAAAGCTTGCAGATCAAACAGGAAGTCAATGACATCACTGCAGAAACTTCAAAATAAAATACATTCTATTCTGGTGTAATATAATTGTGGTTATTTACAATGGGGCTGACAAGTTTCCTTAGCTGCAGCAGGAGGACCAGCACAATAAAGCAAGTCAGAAAGAGCAATAAAAACATGTCCAGTCCAGAGTAATTTCAAGGTGAAGTAACAAGATGCAACAACAGAAGACTTGTTAGACTGATTCTGTGTAAGAAGCACAATGATGGAGCTGAATTTTCTGTTTCTTAAGACAGATCAAAGTGGTGTTGACTGGCAGCACCTTGACTCCCACTCCTTTGTTTCCACTCCATACATCATGGTATCAACACAGGCGGGACACATTGCTTTTCTTATTCCCCTGAAACGGTGCTGGATCCTGGTTATGAAAGCTCATTTCTGCTCAGATTTTATGTGTTTGTAATTAAAGGTGATCTAATGAAGCTGACTGCTTTTAAATTAATTCTATTTTTATTTTATTTTCCGTAGAGTGTCCTTCTATTCTGGTCACTCATCCTTCTCCATGTACTGTATGCTGTTCCTCGCTGTAAGTACCTGTTCTACCTTCAAATTCACTTTTCACACACTTTGTTCACATCAGTGTAGGAAATATTGCACTACTTTACCCATACATGTAATTTTTTTAAAGCAGTCTAGAGCAATATTTCTTCTGATTTTATGATTTGAGATGGCATCATCTGTCCTACAAATATAGATTTAAATGGACTAATTTGTGTAAAAAGTGTGACCCTGTAGATTTGCTTGTTTGTTTAAATCTTCCTTGTACTTATATTTCCTCTGACTTGTGCAGCTGTACCTTCAAGCCAGAATGAAGTCAAAGTGGACCAGACTCCTGCGTCCCACCATCCAGTTCTTCCTTATTGCCACTGCGGTGTATGTGGGTCTCACCCGGGTGTCCGACTACAAACATCACTGGAGTGATGTGCTCGCAGGCCTCCTGCAGGGGGGTTTAGTGGCTGTTTTCACTGTGAGTTTCACATCATTACAATAATGCTACTGTAAACCATCACTCTTCCTGTTGCTGTTGTTATAGAAAAACATGCAGTGTTGTTGCAATAGTTTATGCAAATGTCTTGTAGTGCCAAGATCTTTCTCTGCTGCTCCCATTAGTCTGGATCAGGGTATATGTGGACCTATCAGATCTTTTTCCATTGATACACACTAATCCCCACACTTCTTATCAAACTGAAGTTATTTTTCATCCAGTTATCCTCACTAATATGTACTTTTCTTGAAAATTACACATCTGTTAGGCCCTAATGACCTAAAGCAATTGTTCACATTTTTAGGCATGGGGTTCAATGGGACGGTTATGAACAATTAACATCACACCTGTTGCAGATGACTCTTTGGACGACTCCGTTTAGAGAAAAGGTTTAATTGATTTAACTGATGGATTGATGAATGTGGCCAAAACAAATGTTACGGTTGTTTACAAGTACAATGGCGGCAGCTAGATGTAGCCCTTCCTGTGGAGTTTGAGGCACTTCTGACAGGAATATTATAAAATGTTTGCATGAATAACTGTCTTCCCAAAATTAACAGTGACATAAAAGTTAATAAAATGTAATTTGCATTCAGTTTATGTGCAATAACTTGCTGAAACATATCAGTCTATGGAGCTGCTTACCTATTTACAAACATAATCCCAGATTGTCTGCTTTTGGCCAAGCAGTGTATTTTTCATGTAATTTGCTTAAAATATACAATGAAAACCTTGTTAAATCATGCTATTTAATACAAGTTATTTCTTGTTTTGCAGGTTTTTTGTGTTTCCAATTTCTTTGCGCAGCCTGTGAAACCAGTGGTCTCGCAGAGGGAAGAGGTCGAACACAATTTACAGGAAACGCTGAGCGGTGGCAACCACTACGGCAGCACTGACTGAATCAGGACACTCCAAGACAACAATCTGCAGGACTTCCGTTCTAAAAGATTGTAAAACACGTAAACGAACAGGAAGCCTTTTCGATCACCTGTTGCCTGTTGGGATGCAGGTCACGAACATGCTTTAGCTGCATGGAGCTGTCACTGCAGGCTTCAGCTGCTACCTAGTGTAGCTGCTAATATTTGATCTCAGACACAAACGTGCACTACAGAAGACATTGCCAGCACATGCTAGTTTGATTTGCCTTCTTAAATCAATAGAAATCATTTTGCCTAGAATATAATAAGCTCCTGCAAGTTCTGCAAGCAGGCTGTCAGAAGACCGGTGGTACCTGTGAATAGTGGCTGTCTTAAAGAAAAGAAAAATAAAAGAATCAACTCAAAAATAATATATTTTATTATCATGTATGCCTTAGATTTATGCTGCTATTGGCTGTTGAATTCTTCCTTCATATAAGTTTATGTAAACACAATTGATTTTTGCTTTTTTTGTTGGTTTTTATATAGTCCCTTAAGAAGTGGCTTACCGGTATATTTTTGTCCACAAACTGAAAATAAATGTGCTTTTTGTTACTTTCATACAAAGGAAATGGTTTGTGTGTTTTTTTTCTATGAAAACTACAACACAAGTCAGTGTAAAAGAAAGGAATGGATTTTTCTTATTGCTGTTAAATCAAGTTTGACGAAGGAGTCTGATTCAGAAAGTGCTCCTAAACACAGTGCATGAACCACAACCGTTTATTTGTTTATCAGAATGATTTGAAGTGGCTTAACAAATACAAAAACTATTCTGTGACAACTGTTGGTGAAAAAACAACCCAAAGTCCAATATTTAAAAGCAAAAGATAATTCAGAAAGCCTGAAACTTATTGCTTAAAATCACTTTAAAAGATTCCAAGAAGGTTTGTCTCAAGACAAAGACACTTTTGACATCATCCAGTCTTATTTGTTCTGTCTCAAACTTGTCCTAAATGCCGATAAAACCAAACGGATGCTTTTGTCATACAGGAAGCCGGTCCCAGCAGTCCTTCCTTTGATTTTATCCTCGAATGGTGCTCTAATTGAGTTTGTTGATTTTTAAGCTCCACGTGGAAAACCTAATAAGGAAACTGAAAGTTAAACTGGGTTTAAACTCTGTTTCTTTTTCAGAAATGGATCCTGTCTAACTCTGAATGCTAGGAAACGCCTTGTATCTGTGACTTTCCTTCCCTCCATTGACTAAGGTGACATTATTTACATGAACGCCCCCACAAGCACCCTGCAGATGTTGGATGCTGCCTGGTACGCTAAGATTCATAACTGACTGTAACTACCCCATCATTGCACCCTGTATTCACTGGTTAACTGGACAACATTAACTTTATGCAAACTCTCCCACTGGTACATTTTCATCTTAAAATCACTTCTTGGTCTGTTGCCTTCATACATCTCCTACATGTATCTACATGAGTGCAGCTACAGCGTGCGCTCTCAGGACATTATTACCTGCAGTGTTCCCTCAGTGAGGACTGAACTAGGCAAAAGGGCCTTCTCCTACTCCGCTCCTGTTTCCTGGAATATCTTGCAAAAAGATCTGAAGCTCTCGACCTTGACCTCTTCAAGTGGCTTTATCTGTTAAGTTCCTGGAAAAAAACAATACAGACATGTTCCTGTTTTTAATTTTCTACACCGCCTTACAATCTAGCTGTTTTTTGTTGCATTTTCTTTTAAATACCATTTTATTTTCATTTGTAAAAAAAAAATCTCAATTTGTACGCATCCTTCATGATTGTCTATTGTCTTTATTGCCCACTGTTGTCATCACTCTTTGTTAAATCAGGTCCCCCTTGTAAATGAGTCCACATGGCTCAATGGGACTAACCTGTATAAATAAAGGTTGAATGAAGAAAAAAAAGTAAAAAAAGAAACGTGCTTATTATTATGAATTACTTCAGTTTAAATCATTTAAATACAAGCAACCACAGATAAAACACCATGTAGTTACAGCACATTCAGTGACTGAAGATCTCCAGCTAACAGCAGTGGTACTCTGTCCTGATCCCACATCAGTTACATGAACAGGCACCAGGGTCTGAAGAGTTTTAATATTTAAACTGGACAGATGGATCTTTGAGTTGTCACTCAGCATGGCACGTTAACTTGAAGTTAAGAATGAGCTAAAATGGTGAATGTTTGAAATTCCTCAAACTATTGCAGGTATTGACTAAACGGATAAACTTGTTAAAACATTTTGAAACATTTTTTTTGTCTATATGCTGTTCTTTAAGGCACAGGTTTTCCTCTCACTTCTAAATACTTGCAGAAACCACGGGTTTGCTGTAATTAACAAAAACTGTGAAACTTACTCCGCTTTAATTCAGCTGATGCAGATCGTATGATTTTTGTAAAGAAAACAATTGATTCCAAGGGTGTCTGGTTTGTGGAGCTGCTCATGACTCCTGACCCATCTGCTGCTGCACAGAGCTCTCTTATTGTCACGCTGACATCAACAATAGTTCTTATTGAAAGCAGCTCCGTTCACTCTCTGTCACATGTCTGGCTTTATCTCATCAGGCAGTGACGCTGCTGGAGAGAAACGAGTTTTAGGACACAGTCTGCAAAATAGAAACGACAGGTCACTGAAATAACAAGTAAATACAATGTAAATAACAATAGTTTAGTTGTACTTGGATAACTAAATACAGAGAACTCTCAGACTTCTGTAGAGTGAAAAACCCTCCTGCTGCCCTTGGGACAAAATGACCCATGAGGCCCCGGGTTTAAACTGGGGCCTCATGGGAGGCATGACAAAAATGACCTGAACAAATTGTAACCCTAAAGAAATACAACCTGAGGTTTATGTGAAGACGTTAAAACTTAAATTTTATTAAGTTGAACCCAAAGTGTTTCACTGTAAAAACAGCTGTTGTATCAGTTTGGGAGAAAGAGGGAAAGTGAACAGCAGAATGTTTCAGATGCAGGGTCTGCATGACATGATCAAAAATGTAATCTCCTGGATTAGATTATGAGAAACATTGAAGTAATGTAAACCTAAACCAAAGTCACATATATTACCTGACAGCCGCCCTATTTGCAAAATAAAAGGATTTGCATTTAGCAAATTTGCTGTGAAAACAAGTTTTCTCCCATAATATTAAAATTTTAAAACGGTCTATTTTAAGAACAATTAAATAAAGCACAACTAAGATCAGGCTTCTGCTGAAAAATTAAAGTTTTACCTGATAAGAACGACACTTCTATTCAAAAACTTTTAGACTCAAATTTAAACTTTCAAGTCACAGGTCACAAGTTGCCAAGCTGAAATATTTACAGGCAGCTGTGGCCACCTAATGGTTATAAACAATATTGACAAATTATCAATGAACTGAAAAACTTGGTATACAAGTCAAAAATCAGAATAAAGCAGCAATTAAAATAAAATGAGATGATAGAAAATCAGTTTTGATTGGCTGCACCTTCTGAATCAGTTCATTTCAGTAAAAAATAATCCCCACTCTTTTTAAATGCATGTTTAAGATCTTGCTGAATCCAACAAGTCAAATATAAAACTGACTTATCAAATATGGAGGAAAGTCATCTACGTTTGGCCTGTGGCTGGATGAATACTAAACCAAATCAAGTTAATCTGTCACACTATCACAGGATTTATTACTGCAGTATCAAATACTGTATCCAACTAATGCAGACATGTTCCCGTTTTTAGTATTTTACATCAATTTTTTTTAGATTTCTTCCATTTATTTATGATCGTCTACTTCAGTCATGTTTATTAAAAACAGGTCTCTCTTGTAAATGAGTCAAGGCTCAATGAGACTAACCTTCATAATTAAGGATGAATTGTATCCCACATCGTTCCAGCAAAAGCTCATCAGCTGGACACATTCATAAAACCAGTAAAGAGCAATCACTGTGGAAAAAATTTACATGCCGTGTTCATTCGTACTCATCTGCTCAGACTCGTGTTCATACTGCTGTTCAGCGTATTGTTTTTACACTACTAGTGCTTAGTGTATTTTTAGTTTAACATTTGTCTAAATTCATATCTTAGACCTTATTAGTTTTTCTTTTACATTTCATACTTTTGTTGGATGTAACTGGGACCCCGTGTACACAATTTCATTCCACCTCATGTACCACATGTGGTGCGAACGACAATAAAGAACCCTGAATCCTTGAACAACTTATTCTGGTAAATAAAAACGGACAAAAACAAACACTTATGGTTCCGTCTGCCTCGGTTGAAATCTGCTCCTCAGCCCCAACAGAAAGCTCAGCTGTAGTCGAGCACAGTCAGAAGAATTGTACGGCACAGCCAGGTTGGACATTTTTATTTGGAGAAATCTGTACATGGAGGTTTTGGCCATCGGTCTTTTCACACATATAAGCTCTATGAGGACACTGATAGTCACTGAAGATCAAGAGAAGTGCAATTCATTACTCAAAACTGGACAGGAAGTTCAGTACAATCTGCTTCAGTTTAGCATCTGACGCCTCTGAAATCTTGCCATCAGCCCTGAAAAAGAGAACAGGTCAAGTTAATCAATGCCCTACCCACCCCCCCACTACTTGCAAGATAAAAACTGAAGTCCTAGCTCACTTGATGGTGGAAAGCAGCTCCTGTTGCTGGCTGAGAATGTGCTGCAGGAAAGCCTTCTCAAACTTTGTGATTTTGCTGGGCTCCATTTTGTCCAAGTGACCTCTGACACCGGCGTAGATGACTGCTACCTGCTCCTCAATGGCCATGGGAGCTAAAAGAAGAGAACTTTGACTTCAGTACATGCAAAACCAGCTCAGAACTTCCATTTAAAGAGGCATTATACACTCAGGTTTGACACTCACAGTACTGTCCCTGCTTCAGCAGCTCAGTGAGCCTGACACCTCTGTTGAGGAGCTGCTGGGTAGCAGCATCCAGATCGGAACCAAACTGGGCAAAGGCAGCCACCTCACGGTACTGAGCCAACTCCAGCTTCATGGTACCAGCCACCTAGGAGATGAAAAGTTATAGCTTCTACTGAACTATATTCACTTTCAGAACAAAAGATGGATAAATAATCCTCAAAGCCAGACATTACCTGCTTCATGGCTCTGGTCTGAGCAGCAGAGCCCACTCTGGACACAGACAGGCCGACATTGATAGCTGGGCGGATACCCTTGTAGAACAGCTCAGTCTCCAAGAAGATCTGCAGCAAACGCGATGAAACGATACAACACTGATTATAGGTGGAGGGCAGAACGTTTTCATCCCCCTCATAATACAGCCAAGAGACAGACCTGTCCATCTGTGATGGAGATGACATTTGTTGGGATGTAGGCAGACACATCTCCAGCCTGAGTCTCGATGACGGGCAGGGCGGTGAGGGAGCCACCTCCGAAGTTGTCGTTCATCTTGGCAGCTCTCTCCAGCAGACGAGAGTGAAGGTAGAACACATCACCTGGGTAGGCCTCACGACCAGGAGGACGACGCAGCAGCAGGGACATCTGACGGTAGGCAACAGCCTGGCAGAAGACAAGGAGAGTCATGAGTCCAAGTACGACAAACACGAGTAAGAAATTGAGTAGTTTAGAGAACAGAGCTCTGACCTGCTTGGACAGATCATCATAGATGATCAGGGCGTGCTTGCCGTTGTCTCTGAAGTACTCTCCCATGGAGCAGCCAGAGTAGGGGGCCAGGTACTGCAGAGGAGCGGCATCGGAGGCTGTGGCAGAGACCACGATGGTGTACTTCATGGCATCCGCATCAGTCAGCCTCTTCACCAGCTGAGCCACAGTGGACCTCTTCTGTCCGATGGCGACGTAGATGCAGTACAGCTTCTTCTTCTCATCAGTTCCATCGTTGAAGCGCTTCTGGTTGATAATTGTGTCGATGGCAATGGCAGTTTTGCTGAAGTGAAATTTAACAGCATTTCCAAACATTAAAACACACTTAAAAAGCTACAAATGGTCTCAAGCATCTAAAATGAAGCTCTCTTCACTTCACATCACATTACCCAGTCTGCCTGTCACCGATGATCAGCTCACGCTGGCCTCGACCAATGGGCACCAGACTGTCCACAGCCTTGATTCCAGTCTGCATGGGCTCCCTCACAGAAATACGAGGGATGATACCAGGGGCCTTCAGACCCACACGCCTGCGGGTCTTTGAACCCAGAGGACCCTGGAAAGAAGATATACACTCTTTAAAATAATTTGTTATATGAAAAACAGCATAAACAACTAAATTTTATGAGATGCAATGTTAATATAAACCTCAACAGAGTCCAAACAATTTTGTTTTAAAATTCTAAACTTTTCCAGATATAACATTTCTGGAACTGTTTGTATTTATTGGGTGAATTTAATTATATTTTAGTACCAACGCACACAGTACTGAACACAGAAGGTGGACTGCAGAAAATGACAATTCTTTGTGTGTGTGTGGGTGGGGGGGGGGATGATTCAGGTCTTGATAAACACAACATGAAGTTAATTTTGTAAAACTTTTGTTCCAACTGAAAGCAAAACAAAAGCCTATGTTGTGTGCATGTATGATACAACATTTGGTAAATAGTTTGCATACTTGTATATTTTGAAACTGCTAGGTTCATGAAGTATGCAAAATTTATGAAAATTTTATTGTTTAAACATTATGAAAAGCTCTTTTTCAAGGACTGTTTATCCCTTCACTAAATTATCTTTAAAAAACATTGAATAAAAATAAAGTCTGGAAACATAAATGTCTTTCCAAACTTCATTTTATTTTTCCTATTCCTATTTAGATCTAGAAAAAGTAAATTTCACATTTCCAAACTGTGCAAGAATCCTAAAATCAAATTAGAGTGACTGATTACAGACAAAAGTTTTAGTTTTTCCATTAGCATCTTAAAATTATTAGGTGCAAGGCTTCAAATACTTGGGGTCCACTGTGCAGGAAAATGGGGAGTGAGGTAAAGAGGTGAAGGAGAGAGTCCAGACAGGATGGAGAAATGTTTCAGGAGTGATTTGTGACAAAAGAGTGGCAGCAAAGGTCAAAGGAAAAGTTTACAAGACAGTGGTGAGACCAGCTATGTTGTATGGTCTGGAGACAGAGACATGGACAAAAAGACAAGAGAAAGAACTGGAAGTGGCAGAAATTAAGATGTTGAGGTTCTCCTTAGGAGTGACAAGGATGGATAAGATTAGGAATGAGATCATCAGAGGCACAGCACAGGTTGAACAACTGGGAGATAAAGTTATAGAGGCCAGACTGAAATGATTTGGACATGTCAAGAGGAGGGACAGTGGGTATATTGGTAGAAGGATGGTAGAAATGCAGCTGCCAGAAAAAAGACAAGGAGACATATGAATGCAGTTAAGAGGACATGGAGGTAGTTGGAAGAGGATGACTTGCTGTGGTGAGCCCTGAAGAGGGAACATCCAAAAGGAGAAGATATTTTAAAATTATTATTCATACATTATTTAAAGTTCTGGATTGAGCATTGATTGCAATACCAGTTTGGTTTAACACTTCAAAGCTAAATAACTTGAATATCGGATTTACCATTTCTCAGAGCTTCTGGTCAAGACTCATTTATGTACCAAAAAGTTATCATTTTCAACTAAATTGTGCTATATTATTTTAAAGTAGTAACTCTTCAAATAACCTTTCCATCAATGGCGTTTCCCAGGGCATCCACCACACGACCCAGCAGCTCCTCACCCACAGGAACATCCACAATAGCACCAGTTCTCTTCACAATGTCACCCTCTTTGATCAGCTTATCGTTACCGAACACCACAACACCAACATTGTCAGGCTCCAAGTTCAGAGACATGCCCTGGAAGACAAGAAGGTTGGTTTAGTGTTGGAGAAATCAACTATTTATTTGACAACAAAAAGAACGTATAAAAATTATTTTACACATACTTTGAGACCAGAGGAGAACTCCACCATCTCTTCAGCCTGAACATTCCTCAAGCCGTACACTCTGGCAATACCATCACCAATGGACAGCACACGTCCCGTCTCCTCCAGGTCGGCAGAGGTGTCAGCACCCAGGATTTTCTCCTCCAGGATTGAGGACACCTCAGCTGTGCCTGTAAAAGAATACACAAAGCTTTAGCCAAGTTCATTGCTTAACTGAGTCAAGTTCAGGTTATAGAGAAGCAAATTGCCAAATATGTATGTGTTTAACAAAGATGATCTTTAGTTATGATGCAAAATATCTGGATTTAATTCAAATGAACTATTTAATATATTCTAGATATTCTAAGAAATTACAACTAATAACCACATTGTGTAAAATAAATCTCAAGGACAATAAAAAAAAAGGGCATGAGAATTGTTCTTATGGCCAAGTTTTACTAAACAATCAGGGATTACATTAAGCGCTTAGGCATTCTATACTTCTATACTCATCAATCTTTAACGATCAGAAAGAGTTGAGACAAATTAAGAAGAAAAAGTGAATCATGTTGTGTTTGGTCTCACCAGTCTTCTGCAGCCATGGTCGGTGTGTGTGGAGGTGGTTGACCCCAACACAGGCAGCCGGGACAGTCTTGGACACCTGGAGTCAAGGACAGTGATCATGGAGAACAAATGAACGTTTCTGACAAACATTGCAAGAATAAAAAAAAAAAAAACACCCGCATCTAAAATAAAGCTGAGCTCGTTTTTAAGGCTGTGCGGCAGAAAGGACATGCGCCGTCAGTGCTTCCTGACCTTCAAGCGTGGCTCACCGAGCTCAGCGTTAGCTTTGTTGCTAACCGTTAGCATATGCAGGACTTAAGATCCGTGTCTTCGCTGGGACATTTTTGACAAAATTTGTTCCAACTCAAAACAAAATTATGTGCCACTATGTTAGGATATTACCGAATGTTTGCGTTTAAAGCCGCGTCCATGGCACAAGCCTGTTAGAGTTAGCGGCCTTACCCTTCACACCCATGTTCAAAATACTGCAAAAATCTAAATGCTACTGCGTTATTAGCTGTGGATTGTTTAGTTTAAATACTTACAAATCCGGCTCTTCTGGGCAGGCTTCGGGCCAAAGCTGCTGCAACTCTCACGGACAACATTTTGTCGGGCTGCTAATGACCTGTCCTCCACAGAGCGGCTCCGACCTGCCTGTAAACGTAATGGCTGAATGAACTCTTCTTCTATTGATTCTACATGAGATGTCAAACATCCTGCTTTACTACTCAGGTCCACTTCCTACCGGCAGAAAGATGAACTGCATATTTCCTCCTCTTCCTCTCGTGCATTTTTCATTCATTCAACCTTTTTTCAATAGACAGTTATAAAAAGGCATACAGATTTTTTTTTTTAAATACAAATAATAAGTAAAAAAAGTAACAAAAACAGCTAGATTATAAGGCGAATGTAGAAAACTGAAAACAGGAACATGTCTGCATTGGTCCTTGCCAGGAGTCCAAAAGATATTTAAAGCCACTTAGAGAGGTCAAGGTCGAGAGCTTCAGATGTTTTTGTAAGATATTCCAGGAAACAGGAGCGGAGTAGGAGAAGGCCCTTTTGCCTAGTTCAGTCCGCACTGATGGAACACTGCAGGTAATAATGTCCTGAGAGCGCACGCTGTAGCTGCACTCACGCAGAGACATGTAGGAGGAGATGTATGAAGGCAGCAGACCAAGAAGTGATTTAAAGATGAATATGTACCAGTGAGAGAGTCTGCGTGAAGTTAATGATGTCCAGTTAACCAGTGAATACAGGGTGCAGTGGTGGGTAAGATAATCACAGCCAGTTATGAATCTTAGTGCACCATGATAGACAGCATCCAACATCTGCAGGGTTCTTGTAGGAGCGTTCATGTAAATAATGTCACCGCAATCAATGGAGGGAAGGAAGGTCACAGATACAAGGTGTTTCCTAGCATTCAGAGTTAGACAGGATCTGTTTCTGAAAAAGAAACCCAGTTTAACTTTCAGTTTCTTTACTAGGTTTTCCACGTGGAGCTTAAAAGAGAGATGCAAGTTGACCAAGATACCCAAATATTTATAGGAATCAACAAACTCCATGGGGACATCATTTGAGGATAAAATCGGAGGAAGAACTCCTGGGACCGACTTCCTGTTTGAAAAAAGCATCCCTTTGATTTTGTCGGCATTTAGGACAAGTCTGAGGTGGAACAAATGTGACTGAATGATGTTAAATGCAGATTGCAAAAGCTGGAAAGCCTTATCAACTGTTTTAGCTTGACAATAAGAAAAACTGTGTCATCAGCATAGAAATGTATGGATGCATCAGGGATGTTTTGACCTACATTATCTATGTAGATTGTAAAGAGGGTGGGTCCTAAGATTGAGCCTTGTAGTACACCATTGTTGACTGTTAAATAAATGGAGGAAGTACCATTATGTTGAACACATTGCCTCCGATCCGAGAGATAGAGAACCAACCAATGGTGTGTTCTGAGAAACCGATTTCTGAGAGTTTATGACACAAGATGTTATGATCCACAGTGTCAAAAGCTTTAGACAGGTCTAAGAAAAGTGCAGCACAATAATCCTTAGCATCCAGTGCTTCAACAGCGTCATTAAGAACCTTCAGTGAAGCAGTCGTTGCGCTGTGTTGTTTCCTGAAACCAGATTGATGGTGAGGTAAGATGTTAAATGAGTCCAGGTAATTTCTGATTTGAGAGTTTATCAGTTTTTCTAGAACCTTGGCTAAAATGCAGAGTTTAAAGATTGGTCGATAGTTGTTCAGTGAGGTGGGGTCTCCTCCCTTCAGCAAAGGAAGAACAAAGACTGTTTTCCAAGCGTCTGGGATGGAGTTTTGGCTTATGGACAGGTTAACGATGTGGGACACAGGGACTGTTATGATATGAGCGGCCAGCCTTCAGAAATGAGGTGGAAATTATATATTTAATTAAGTTATCAGGGATGTTTTGACCTACATTACCTATGTAGATTGTAAAGAGGGTGGGTCCTAAGATTGAGCCTTGTAGTACACCATTGTTGACTGTTAAATAAATGGAGGAAGTACCATTATGTTGAACACATTGCCTCCGATCCGAGAGATAGAGAACCAACCAATGGTGTGTTCTGAGAAACCGATTTCTGAGAGT
>NC_056505.1:13952346-13970693 GCF_014905685.2 Nematolebias whitei
ATATTTAAGTATGTATGTATAGAAACTACAGCTTTATTTACAGTATAAAAGTAATGCTGAACCCAAAGGTATTTTCTGAACATTCAAAATAAGAAACATAGCAGGTGTTTATTAATATTAAGATGTTCAGCACACATTGATAGTGGCTGTCTCATTTGTGTTTATACTGTAAACGTGTTTTTAGAATTAAAGCTGTTGGATGAGAACCACCTCATTTCTGTGTGTAACCTTTACTGTGCAACACAGCAACACTTTATGTATGAAACACTTGATGGTAATTCCTTTTAGTTCAGTGCCTGTTTGTGACACAGAAAAGCTTTGGTTATTTAGTGGATTTGACTTGTATGAATATGCTGTAATAAGTCAAATGAACTGACAGACTCGGACAGGTTAACCTTGAGATACTTGCAGCTGTAGTTGTGCAACATCGCCCTCTTTTGCTCGGGACGTCAAATGACATGTCTGCTTTTGTCAGCAGCAACAACCAGCAGCCGAGGAGGCAGACAGTCGTTAGATTAGCCAGCAACAACCAGCCGCCTGAATGTAGATCCGCTCCACCTCCAAATAACCCGGCTTAACCATAACATACGGATCCCAGGATGGTGTTAGTGCATGTAGGATATCTGGTTCTTCCCGTTTTCGGCTCAGTAAGAAACAGAGGTACGGTATTAATTAATACATCGATTTAAAAAAAAAATAAATGTGCCCTGTTTATCTTAATATTCACTGCAGCTGTTGCACCGTCGCGTTAGCTAATGTTAGCTTCCTTACAAATATATCGGGAAGTCCGTTCACAAAATTGCACAAACTGCGTTAATCCTTCAGTTTGACTTCGCTACACATTGACAAGCCTTTACCAAACGAAGTAAGTTTCTTTTTTTTCCAATGTATATTTGCGCGGAATATCTATTTTATTAATGAAAGAAGGAAAAAAAAAAAAATGTCCTTGCTACTGAAATGCTAACTGGCTCCTTCTCGGTCCAGGCTACGTCCTGGAACGGAAACATTTCTCACAAAGGCTTCCGCATGCTTGGAGTGTGGCGGTGCGATAAATGCCTGACACACAAAGACACATTCCTGCTCAAACAGTTGTCCTACAAAGTGGTGTATTGCGATGCATTTTTCATTGTAGTATGGAAATGTTTTTTTTTTTCAACCACTGTTGTGCTCGAAAGTGTCGCTTACTTGCGTTAAAATGCCGCAAAATAGACGTAGCCCCTTCCGTCAGTCAGCTTATCTGTGCCTGGATGATGTCATTTGAAGATCATCCGCTGCTGCCGCCGACTTCCAATGCGATTTTACTAATTGCCACCAGTGCTAAATGGTACTAATCGATGCTGCTCCCTGATCAATCAGGTTTTCTCGTCTCTCCTTTTTTTTTTTTTAAATTTTGTTTTTCTAATTGGCAAAGCAGCAGCTGCTTGTTTGAAGCTGCAGAACTGAAGCACACACATGAATAGTGCGGGCATAGTAATACATAGATGAAGCTACAGTGTAACATTAATTTCACAACAGTGGCATCAGTGATTTCATTGTGCTTTTATTTCTGTTCTTATTTCCCTGTTTCATAGTATGGAGGCTGGCTCTACATTCTGCATTTATCAGATCTTTGTCGTCCCCCCCATTGTGTAGCTAATGATCATCTGCTGCTGTGTGGTGTGGCGTGGCCTCTGCCTGTTCTCTGCATTTAGCTGTATTGTGAATCCCTTCTTCATTTCCTCTTTTCATCAGAAGACGGCATTGGTATTAAAAGCACCCCTTTCCCAAGATGTGTTCAGACATAGATTGTTTATGTTAAGCAGACTAAAACTACAGCTAACACCTAGAACACAGCACCTTTTTTTTTTTAATTTGTCTTTTTTTCTGTCAAATTGCTGTAGCACTAAGTTGAAAAACATTTTAGCTTCTTTTCTAGACTATCAGTTGAATGTCATTGTGTACCTCCCATCCAGTCTTGTTAGACAACATGCTGTAAATTCCTGTAAAGTGGATACATTTTGCATGATCTCAAGCTCTGCACTGCATTGTTGAACACCAGAATTCGGCTCATCCTTCTCTTCACACAAGGTGCAATGTACGTTACCAAAGTGACTTTTAATTAAAACACCAAATTTATAAATACATGCAAATTGAAATCCTATGCATGCCATTTTATTCCCCCCCGTCATGACTTAAAGTACACTGCACCTGCGCACAGCAACCTGCCATAACTGTCTCCATTTTTGTGTAATCTTTTCGTTCCCTTTTGCAAATTTTAAGCTTTGAATCACACTGACTTGTCAGGGCTGTCTGGCCCTCATGGGCACGTTAAATTCTTTAATTATAAAGCAGGAAAACATGCTCACTGGTGATTCATCACAGTTTTACCCCCACTAACATAAGGCCAAAATGCTATCCATTTCACAGGGATGCCTATTTTCCTGCACTGCTAAAGAGATCCTCTTATTAGTAATAACGTCTCTGTTTGGTTGTGGTCTCTATTTACCTTTTTTTTTGTTTTGGTAATAGTACTTTTCAGTGCATGGTCACATTTATGATTCATGATTTGTTTTATGTTGTTTTTTTCTACATTGACTAGTGAAAATCAATGTAATCTTTCTGTAGTAAAGATGTACCCTTGCTGTACTGAAATCATGTGCTGTAGCCAACACGTCTGCTCATTGGATGCTGCTTTTGTTCTTATTTTAACCCTATATGGAGCATGGTGGGCCTTGCCTTCAATCTATGTTGTTTAGTTTTTGTTGCATGGATTTATACTATTATTATTACAAACAAAACAAGAAAAAAAGACACGAATTTCACATATACTAATATTTTTCAATAAAGAATAGTGTTTATCCTAACCTTCAGTGTGCTTCTTGCTGATTTCCATTTATTGTCCCACCCCGAAACACCTCCCCCCCTTTGCCTTGTCCCTACCCGACCCCCTCCCTCCCTCTCCCTCCACTCCCCCCAACCACCTCCTCTCTTGCTATGACAAAGATAGACAATTTCCACGCTTCCTCCATCACAGAGCCTGAATGAGTCTATCTGCTGTCATTCATGGTGATCGTTTTTACTGAAGTCGCTTTAAAAACGCAGTGTGTCACTTGCAGTCTAGACCCAAGCTTTGACCTACCCCCCTCCCCATGGCGGCGAGTAACTTCTCTTGTCTGCCTATCTAGATACTGACGAGTTCAAATTTTATTTTTGGAAAAGCCTTACTGCTTATCTTTGCTGGCTGTTTAAAAGTCGTACTGCGTTTTTTTTTCCAAGCAGGCTCCCAGTAAATGCAATGTAGACTTGGCCTATTTCCTTAGTGATTTATTTTTATAAGAATTCACATCTGTCAACGAAGAAACGTGATGTTTTCAAAGTTTTTGCACATTTTGGGTTTCATTAGGTTGTAAAATGTCAAAACAGTATTAACTCATTTCCTTTACTCCATACGGTTTAATTTGGCAGATATTTCCTAAAAAAAGGGGGGGGGGGGTGTTAATTTAGGCATGATTTCCCTTTTGTAACTTCGTAGTTGTTCTACAATAAAACAAAGAAACCTTATTGCACCACAGCACAAGCTCCACTGCCTGTTTGTCCACACTGTTGGATCCAGACAGACCGTTTGCTGTAACTGCTAAATAACTGTGGCTGGGGAGTTTTAAAAAGTATTTCCTCTCCACTCCTGAATGTTCCTGTGGAAGAAGAGCCATTCTTGGTGTTTAAAACAAAGAGATTACATTGTTTTAGAATAAAATGAAACCAAAGTTTGTAGTGACGGTGTAGAACAGAAAAAGTGTCATTTGTGTCGCGCAGACGTGAAGGTAATGTTCATCACTGACGGCACTGACCTGCTGTCAGATGCAGATTATAGGAGATGTGAGCTGCATTGGACGCCTCACTTGAACACTGGTCGAGTTCATCGGCTCCTCTGTCTGAATCGGAAGAAAAGGAGTCCATCCGGGTGTTGGAAATACAGATAAAGAAAGGAAAGTTCGCGTTTTGTGTGCAGGACCAAAAGGTGCTTGTCATTTTCATGGTACTTGTAACCATCATTTCCCACCCCCACAGAAGTATTTTTCACTCTATGTAAGAGGTAGGGCTTCATTAACATGCTGTCACACACTGACACAACATTTCACCCACAATTTCAGCTCATTTCACCCCCCCTTCTCCCTGTCTGACTCCTGACAACTTGTCCTTATCCTCCGCAGGATCCCATTTTAACCGGCAGCAGCAGTACAGCCATGCTACCTCCTGCAGGCACTTCCAGTTAGGGCCTCAGGCCCCGCTGCCCATGGACTTTCCAATGCCCCACCCAGGGCAGCCACAGTCAGGCATTAACCCCCACCTGGTATCCCCAGGCCACCAGCATGGCCCTCCACTCCACGCGCCCCTCAACCCCCTGCCAGCTCCCCAGTTCCAGGACATCCACGCCCCTCCCTTCCTACCTCAGGCATTACACCAGCAATACCTCCTCCAGCAGCAGATCCTCGAGGCCCAGCACCGACACATCCTGCCACCCTCCAGGTACCCACACCCACCTGCAGCGTGACACAGACACAAACCTCAGAAGTTTGGTCCTGGCTTCAACTTTAAGGTCACTCCTCTTTTTCTAGGGTGTTTTCAAATGCTTGGTTGTTTGTCTCAGTAGACGCACCCCAGAGAGAGTTCCTCACCAGCCCCACAGACTGAGACCTGGCTACGAGTTTGGACCCCCGCTTCACGTCCCACCTCAGCCAGTTGTGCAGCAGCCTCGCTACCTGGCTGAGGGCACAGACTGGTGAGCAGCACATCGAGAATTCATCTCGGATATTTCAAAAACTATGTAACACTTTCTTGAATCTAGAGCTGCACAAAATTAGAAAAGCTTGAAATGTGTGATATAAGTTGCAGAACATGAATACTATGGTCCTTGATTTGTTGCAGTCTTGCAATATTGGTATTTGCTCACTGTAATTGCAACGACAGTAGGAATACTGTTGTATTGGGATTTTTATTCATCACAATCCATATAAATTATAGACTGCAGATGAGTGAATAAACCCAAAAAGTGTTATGGAAAATGTTTGATTTGTGCCTTTGTGGCTAAGAGAAGAAGAGGGTAAATGCAAGATTTGCATATATATATATATATATATACAGTGCCTTGCAAAAGTATTCAGCCCCCTTGAATTTTTCAACCTTTTGCCACATTTCAGACTTCAAACATAAAGATATAAAATGTTAATTTTTTGTGAAGAATCAACAAGTGGGACACAATCGTGAAGTGGAATTAAATTTATTGGATGTGCCAAACTTTTTTAACAAATAAAAAACTGAAAAGTGGGGCGTGCAATATTATTTGGCCCCTTTACTTTCAGTGCAGCAAACTCACTCCAGAAGTTCAGTGAGGATCTATGAATGATCCAATGTTGTCCCAAATGACTGATGATGATAAATAGAATCCACCTGTGTGTAATCAAGTCTCTGTATAAATGCACCTGCTCTGTGATAGTCTCAGAGTTCTGTTCAAAGCACAGAGAGCATCATGAAGACCAAGGAACACACCAGGCAGGTCTGAGATACTGTTGTGGAGAAGTTTAAAGCCAGATTTGGATACAAAAAGATTTCCCAAGCTTTAAACATCCCAAGGAGCACTGTGCAAGCAATCATATTGAAATGGAAGGAGTATCAGACCACTGCAAATCTACCAAGACCAGGCCGTCCCTCTAAACTTTCATCTCGAACAAGGAGAAGACTGATCAGAGATGCAGCCAAGAGGCCCATGATCACTCTGGATGAACTGCAGAGATCTACAGCTGAGGTGGGAGAGTCTGTCCATAGGACAACAATCAGTCGTACACTGCACAAATCTGGCCTTTATGGAAGAGTGGCAAGAAGAAAGCCATTTCTCAAAGATATCCATAAAAAGTGTTGTTTAAGGTTTGACACAAGCACCTGGGAGACACACCAAACATGTGGAAGAAGGTGCTCTGGTCAGATGAAACCAAAATCAAACTGTTTGGCCACAATGCAAAACAATATGTTTGGCGTAAAAGCAACACCCGGAACACACCATCCCCACTGTCAAACATGGTGGTGGCAGCATCATGGTTTGGGCCTGCTTTTCGTCAACAGGGACAGGGAAGAGAGTCAGAATTGATGGGAAGATGGATGGGGCCAAATACAGGACCATTCTGGAAGAAAACCAGTTTGAGTCTGCAAGAGACCTGAGACTGGGACGGAGATTTATCTTCCAACAAGACAATGATCCAAAACACAAAGCCAAATCTACAATGGAATGGTTCACAAATAAACGTATCCAGGTGTTGGAACGGCCAAGTCAAAGTCCAGACCTGAATCCAATCGAGAATCTGTGGAAAGAGCTGAGGACTGCTGTTCACAAACGCTCTCCATCCAACCTCACTGAGCTCGAGCTGTTTTGCAAGAAAGAATGGACAGAATTTCAGTGTCTCTCGTGCAAAACTGATAGAGACATACCCCAAGAGACTTGCAGCTGGAACTGCAGCAAAAGGCGGCGCTACAAAGTATTAACGCAAGGGGGGCGAATAATATTGCACGCCCCACTTTTCAGTTTTTTATTTGTTAAAAAAGTTTGACACATCCAATAAATTTCATTCCACTTCACGATTGTGTCCCACTTGTTGTTGATTCTTCACAAAAAATTAAAATTTTATATCTTTATGTTTGAAGCCTGAAATGTGGCAAAAGGTTGAAAAGTTCAAGGGGGCCGAATACTTTCACAAGGCACTGTATATAGCGGTTGTTTTAAAACTATAAAAACAAAACTATCTTTTTAAAAATGAAGTTTGGCTCTCATCATTTTTTGTTTTCAAGTTCACAAGTCATTCAATGAAATGATGTTTCAAGTATTTCTTCCAGTAAAAAAAATTGGTTGATTTTTTTTTTTTATATAATAGTCTGTTTATAAAATGAGCTTAAGTAAAGAAACTTTACAAAGTTGGATCAAGATTGGACTCATTTCCTGCAGCTCCGGTTCGCAAAGGAGAACACATTTTTGTTAATTGTCGTCGTATAAAACACACAATAAAATTCGACGCACTCAGAAACTGTATGAAAATAAATGGTCTTGGCTGTTTATTAAATATGCATTCAATCTGTACAATTTACTTTTATATCCACCAGCTTTATAAATTTCTTTTAGCATTTCTAGAAGTTTCTGTTTATAACTAAACTTACTTCAGAAACTCAAAAGTTATTTAGTAGTTTAAATCAAACATTTTTTTTTTTTACAAATATTTTAGTTTTTTTTATAATCTAGATATATATTAACAAGAATCTGCCAACAAACTAATTTCCAGTGCAGCCTGTAATATGTGTACTTGTGTGCCTCTGGCTGATTCCGTGCAGGGATCTGAGCGTAGATGCTGGACTGCACCCTCACCAGTATCACATCCACCCGCTACCGCAGCACTATCAGCACTACTTGACCTCCCCCAGGATGCACCACTTTCCTAGAAACAACGCCTCAACAACACAAGTGGTGAGCCTCCCCACCTTCCTTGTACAATCAGACCTGTTCGTTTTGAGGTGTTTGTTTCTGGCGTCCTTATATTTACCCCCCAAAGCAAGGATGGCCTGTGTCTTTGTTGTTTTGTTTGATTTCTGCAGCCTCTTTTCTCTGTCATTTCCCAGGTTGTCCATGAGATCAGAAACTACCCGTATCCCCAACTGCACTTGCTGGCTCTGCAAAGTCTCAACCCTTCCCGCCACGCCTCTGCTGTCAGAGAGAGCTACGAGGTCTGTGCAGCTTTGCCCTCGCTCGTTTCTGCAGACACACCAGTCTAATTTACCATCCTTGTATCTGTGACCAATAGGGCTGAACGATTTTGGAAAATATTCTAATAGAAAATTTTTTACCTCAATATTGTGACTGCGGTTTAATATGCAATTATTTTTCAACGTCATCTTCTCATGTATTTTTCAACAAGCACAAGCAGTAAATCATTCTGTTTCAGTTGCAAAATACTTCACTGTTTTCAGCTCCGCTGCAACTGTTTCTGCATTTTTTGTATAGCTCCAGGATAGCAATTTGACTAAAATGTGTGCGTGAGGGCATTCTGTACCGCTTGTCCGTTGTGTTTACCAAAGCTGTAAACCCAGGCTTGGTCACTATATTAATGGGCATCCTGTCTTTTGCTATGAACTCTGTTATTGCTAGAGTTTTTTCTGCGTGCCATTTCGAATTATGTTCATATGGAGTAACACCTTCAAACAGTTTGGTCAGTGATCCCTGTCAGCTGGTACTTTGCTTACTTGAAGTTGAAGCACTGGTCGTTGGCATTTTACCCATGAAACTATCGTAAATGGCTTTGTGGTGATTTTTTTAAGTGTTCAACATTTTTCAGTCAGGTCTTCTGGACAGTTTCTTTTTTTGTGCTGAAACGTTTCGCCTTCGATCCAGAAGGCTTCATCAGTCAAGGAAACACACAACAAAACTGATTCTTCTCCCAACAGCTTACTCCAAAGAGGAACAAACCAGCTATGTTGGTGCTAAGATGGTCTCTTTGGCACGCCCCCTCCTCCATTGCCGGCCCTTTTCCTTGTTGACAGTCGTGTCAAACTGGTTGAAAACAACCAAGTCCATGCTCAATAATCCATGAATACAAGCCTTCCGGATGATGATTCCGGAAGATGAAGCCTTCCGGATCGAAGACGAAACGTTTCAGCACTAAAAAAGAAACTGTCCAGATGACCTGACTGAAAAATGTTGGATTGTATACCTGGATTATTGAGCATGGACTTTGTTGTTTTTTAAGTGTTGATAAAGATTTGTGGTTGCGCAACGTCTTCTTTTTTATAGCTAAAATAATTCCAAACAACGGACGTGCTGCCCCTCTTTGGTACCAAACTTTCAGATGTATCAGCTTCTGTCAAGCCTGATGCCATTGTGCAACCAGTTAAAGCGAGTGTTGACTTCTCCTGCTCTGCTTTGCTCCGCTCACTCGCAAGTCACGTAACCAGATCACGTGACCAGTCAAATTGCAGCCTTTGCGATTAGAAAATCTCAATTTATCGTATCGCGATATTATTGCAAATGCAATTAATTGTCAGTGACCAATGGTCTGGACAAGCTCAAGTGTGTAACTGATTCTCTTATATCTAATTATTTTTGGTTCCAAATGCTTCAAAACACCAGTCTGCCTTTAATTTCATGACAATTGTTATGTTTGTGTTATTTTGTTATTTCTCTGTGAGAAAAGAAATCACAAAAATGAGACATTTTCTTAGAAATTCTTTTGTTTTTGTCACAGGAGCTTCTGCAGTTGGAGGATAGACTGGGCAGTGTGAACCGTGGAGCCGTCCAAGCTATCATCGAGAGATTCACTTTCCCCCACAAGTACAAAAAGGTAGGACTGGGTAGAAGTCTTTCTGACAAAGCACCGGGCAAGAAATAAGTCAAAGGAAATGTGAAGAAAAGAAATGGCGAAAGGCAGCGCTGCCAGGCCAGAGGGATCAAAGAGGAAAGTCATGACTTATACCGTAGTTCAAAGGTCAAACTTCTGTTTGAAAAGTAATGAGACGAAGCTGCAGCGCTGCCAGTTGGAGGTGAGGGATGACTCATCCTGCTGTCTGCAGATATGAACGTGGAATGAATTTAAACAAACGTCTGCACTGAATTTGACCTAAATACTGTGGGAAGAGTGCTGGAACATTTGCTGCATTTTCTCTTCTCTAGAATAGATGATTAGGTGAGAGGTTTTTTTTTTTTTAAATCCAGACTTGGCTGACTCAGAAACCCCTGAGGCATCGGCACCGCTTCCTGAAAAATTCAAGTCTGTTTGCTGTTCTGTGGTTATCTCTGCAGAGAATACCCCAAGACCTGAAGTTGTGTCTGGATGATGAGGAGCTGGACACAGATGAAAAGTGCACCATTTGTCTGTCGATGCTGGAAGATGGCGAGGATGTCAGGTGCAGCTTTTTGCTTCTCTCTTTTCTTGTTACTTTTTTTTTTTTTATATATATAGAAGAAGCTCTAGTTATGCAAATATTAACAGTGCACACAGCTGTGCAAATCTTGGGAGTTTATTGTGTGATTGTTATGAAGGATTCACTATTGTGATCCATTTTTCTTCTGTAAATTTTTCAGCATCTTTCCCGTTCCACAATGTTTGTGCTATTTCAACAAGTCATAGATCAAAACGTTCAGCTCTTTCAGGAGAAAGGTGTTATGAGTTTTGGTATTGGTGCAACTTTAGATTTTTGAAATATTTAACCTTTTCTGCCACTTGTTTTCTCATAGAAAATTAATTGAGCTCATTTTACTCGGCTCTGATTACGACCTTTTACCGCTCCTTTCGTATTTTGTTCCGGTTCAGCTTCTTTTAGCTTCCTTGTGCAAATTTAATTTTTTTTCAACTACTTTCAGCTACTTTAAGCTGATTTTCAGCTTCAGTTAGGAGTAGCTTCTTCTAACTTCTTTCTGCTAATTTCAGCTTCTTGTGCTCCTTTCAGCTCATTTCTGCAAGTTTCAGATTTTTCTGCTATTTTAGCTACTATTTAGCAGTTTTATGCTAATTTTAGCTTTTTTGACTAATGCCATATTTTTTGCACTTATTTCAACTTTTTTCAGCCTATTTTGGCCAAAAAAGTGCTCTCTGCACTTCCTTCTGGTAATTTCAGCTTCTTTCTGCTTTTTTAGCTACTTTTCAGCTGACTTTTTTTCCCCTCATTTCAGCCTTCAGATAATTTCTACTTTTTTGTGCTCATTTCTGCTTCTTTCAGCACAATTGGGCAAACGTGTTCTTTCTACTTTCTTCTGCTAATTTAAGCTTGTTATAACTTTTTAGCATTTTTTAGCCAATTTTGTCTGTTTTCAAATAAATTCAAGTTTTTCATGGTAATTTCTGCTACGTTCAGCCTAATTAACTTATTTATGCTGATTTCAGCTTGTTATGCACCTTTCAGCTTATTAACTATGCTAATTTCAACTATTTCTTCTAGTTCAGCTACTATTTAGCTGTTTTATGCTAATCTTAGCTTTTTCAGCTAATTTCACATTTGCACACATTTCAACTTTTTTCACCAAAATTCAGCAAAAATGTGCTCTTTCCACTTCCTTCTAGTAATTTCAGCTCCTTTTTGCCTTTTTTGTTGCTAATTTCAGCTTTTTTCCAGATAATATCCACTTCTTTTAGCTTTTATATCCTAGTTTCTGCTTGTTCTGCTATTTCAGCTACTATTTAGCTGTTTTATGTTAATTTTAGCCTTTTCAGCTAATTCCACATTTTTTTAGCTCATTTTAGCTCTTTCCACTTCCTTATGGTAGTTTAAGCTTCTTTTTGCCTTTTCAGCTACATTTCAGCTATTTTTTTTGCTAATTTCAGCCTTTTTTAGCTAATTTCTTAATTTTTGTGCTCATTTCTGCTTCTTGAAACCTAATTCAGCAAATATTTGTCCTTTCTGCTAATTTAGGCCTGTTCTTACATTTCATCTACAATTCAGAATTTTTTTTAGCTAATTTCATCTGTTTTTCTGCAAGTTCTTCTGCAATATGCATTCGCGCTGCATTTTTGCAGGAAATGCAATTTCTCTAGTTATTTATGACCCATCTTCTGACAAAACAAGCTTTTGTTTTGTTCAACTGGTTAATAAAAGTGGCCAAAGTTCACTACTTTTTATGTCTCAGTCAAACTTAAATGCTACATTGAAAGTAGAAAATTGCCTTTTTAGCAGCAGTCATGGTTTCCTCGTGGAAATTAAATGAGTTGTGGAGCGTTTGAATTAATTAATTTGAATTAATTAGTTTTAATGAGTTTAATTTGACTAAATTGTAAAGCACTTTGTTCAGCTTTTGTTGTGTTTATGTGCTATATAAATAAATTGACAATGACGATGAGCGAAATTTGATCTCAAGAGGTCACTTGAGATGCATTTTGGTGTCAAATTTGAGCCACAGCCCAACAACTGGATCGAGCCTAGAAAAGTTAAATACCGGGTACGACAGGACCATACATCACTCGGTTCTCTAAGATTAAACGTCTGTTGACTTGGTGTAATCAAGCCAGCGTGAAACAGCTGTTTCAACCCATTTTGGTTCATTTCGTTTATACAATATTTTATTTGTCAGCAATAAAATGGTAAATACTTTTAACAGTGTTTTTATTTTCCACCTTCTCATAACTGAGATAATCGGCTAAAGGGTTATGGTTATCATTGATAAGGTGACATTTTCAAATGATAATTAATAATCCTTAAGAGTTTAGTTTAATTCATCTCAACTTGGTGTACACGGTTGTGTGGCATAACCAGACAAATGTACAAACGTGAATAGAATCAAGCTGAGGAACAAACTGTGTGATGTAGTTAAGCAGAATGTCTTAGTGGCGTAACGAATTGTCCCCGTATCAAATAATTTTAACAGGTGGTGGAAACGTTTATGCATGGGAAGGATACCAGCTTCATTCTACCAGACCAGATAAAACTTAAGCTTTAGATAAGAATTTTTTTTCCTAGGGTACGAATCCACCACAATAAACGAGTGACTACTGTATATTTAAAAAAAAAAATATATATATTCATACATACATGAGACAAAAACTCAAACAGAAAAGATCTACCGGTAGATCCAAAGATCTTTTATCCTCAAATACTTAAGTAATGATCAAAATACATTTGTGACTGTTAATAACTCTGAAATAGGTGTGATATTATAGCTATGAAAGAAACTTACTTATTTATGTGACTTAGTTGCAAAGAAATGCACAGAAAAACAAGAAAATTCACATATGACTAAATATAATGTTGCATTACGTCAGTAAAAGTAGATAATCTGATTCTAACTTCATATTATCATATTATCCTGAGAAAATAAGTGGCTTAGGAGGAAAAACAACTTACCTGCAAAATTCAAGATATGATCAAATTATATTTGATTTATTTTAAAATCCTGAACATGTTTTTTCCCCTCTCTCTCCAGGAGATTACCCTGCATGCACCTCTTTCACCAGGCGTGTGTGGATCAGTGGCTGGCCACCAGCAGGAAGTGTCCCATCTGCAGAGTGGACATTGAGACCCAGCTGACCCCGGAGAGTTGATGGCTCCTGTCCACTCCTGCGGCTTCAGATCCGCGCTCGTTAATTCTCCATCGCCTCCCTCCGGGAGGGGGAGCTCTGCCAAACACCCTCCCTTCCTCCCGCATCACTCAAAGAGCCTGCCTTCTGAGACAGCTGCTACAGAGGGATCAACAAAGCACACTCACGTACAACACAAAGCGAGATGACCGGGGGAGGGGGGGTTGATGCACAGATACAGGAAGGTCAGCCGAGTGGACTTTATTGGATGCAAACAGTAGGAAATGTATGGACAGATGTGCTGAGGCTTCACACGATTCTGTCAGATTGTGCACCCCTGTGCACATTTCTCCATACGGCCACAAAGAGAGTACCAACCTCCTAGCTCAGTGTGGTGTATTAGGGCCGTTATTTTCAGCCAATCCACCCACCCCCCCCCCCCCCCCCCCCCCCCAAGGCCTGTGAAAAATCCTTTAAGCTGCACTCTGTCCAAGCCCTCACTCAGCACATCTGTACAGAACATTATCAAATGACTAGCATGAGGTTGTGTGGTGTGAACTCTTGTAGCTGAACGCTTGTGGTGTCATGGTACTGACTAAGTATTTACAGAGTAACAGTGTTGTGTAGCAAAGCAAAAGCCTTTTGAGAAATACTTGTTAAAAAAATAAGCCTACAAAGAAGGGTGAACACAGCTTGTTAAACCACATGCATCGAGACTAAGAGTAAAGTAAGAAAAAGACAAAAAAAGGGCCAAAAGATCCTCTGTCATGTCTTAACATGGATTTACAGTTAGTAGATGCCATCAGAGTTGATGCTAATTTGCTAAACTGCAGGCATGGCTTTCAGTGGTGTGTAGTGTCGTAGTCGGGCCTCTGTGGCGTAGAGCAGGGGCCTCGGATGTGCATGCTGTACGGCAGGCTTGGGCTGTGTACTTGATATTGTGGAGCAGTTTAGAAGCAGGGACCGTGTCTGTGCATGTGATCTGTGATATTATGATCCCGCTCATTCATAGAGGAGAAGAATGCGCCCACGTACCCTTTCCCCAATCACCCTGAGTAGATTAGAGCTGCCCTTAGACGCCGATCCGACACCAGTGTGACGCTTAAAAAAGGATTCAGAGAGCTGCAGGCGGATTTGTGTCTAACGGCAACGCCTCTATGTGGCCTCGCTCGATCACCAGAGGCCAGCATGGGTTTGAGGATGCGGCGCCTGAGTCTTGCCATCGGAGTGACATTTTTATTGTTACCAGAACCTTTTTGCCTATCGAACAAGCACACGTAATTTTTCTAACCTCCTCCGTTGTGTATCTCATTTAATCCAAGTTGCTCCAGCTGTTTGATAAAAACTGTGTTTGGTGTTACAGGGAAAATACAAACTAGTTTGCCTGTGAAACGTGCTAGAATGTGTATGATTGTCCCCCCCGCCCCTCCCGCTCTTTTGTTTCCCCTCATGGTGCTTGTGTATGGTATTACTAGAACTGTGAAATGTTCAGTGATAGAAGCTGTTTGTATCATGCATGACCCATGTTGGCGTACTTCACTTGAAGGAGGGTGAAAGGGAGAAAAAGCCATCCATTTGAAAAAACAACCAAACAACTGTTAGCATTTTTATTTCAAACGTCTCTTTTTAGCCATTTTTTTTTTTTTTTTTTTTTTTTTTAAAGATATTGCCTACGTATTTTATTCCTTTTGCTCACCTGCCAATTCGGACATGGTACCAACACACCTTGTCCAGGTTAACCATAGTGAAGAAGAAGCTGCAATGCTGCAAAAAACATATTTACCGTTGTTCCGATGTAGCTTGTGTTTTGTAAATGCACTATAATATGGAGTTGCCTGATATTTTGGTTTGGTGGTGTGGAAACTTCTTGTCCTAGATTTTGTGTTTTTATTCAGTTCAAAATATTTCCATGCTTCCTTGTGTACTTTTGGAGGGTAACTTGACTGTTTGTGTTGCAATTTAATTTTTAACTTTTGTATAAAACCTCCAACCAAAAAACTGCGTAAAGATGAAAATGGAGGTTTGCTAGTTCACATAGAATGCTGTGATTAAAGATGCCTTAAGTATTTAACAATCATTATTTATTACTAACTGTAGCTAGCTAGCTATTGTGGTGGAATATTTAATGTCTATCTCATAACTTTGCAATTTAATCAATATATTTATTTAAAATAACACAAAATACTAAAAAAATACCTCATTATGCATTGGTTGGTGGGGATGCTTGTGCATGCCGTCTGTGTTTTCTTTTACAAAGGAGAAAAATCTGTTGAAACTGACTGCGGGGTGTTTCCCAACACGTTTCCTAGCCAGCATGGTGCTGTTGATCTAGATTACATTCCACTCATGTCATCTCTTAATTTGATTTGATTTGATTTTTTCATGTTTTATTTGTTAAAGTGATGGTTCGGGTCTTTTTGGAGTGGGGTTCTGTGGAAAGGTTGTGCACAGTTAGTATTCTACCTGTTGGAGATAACTCAGTTTAGAGGAATTGTTTATTTCATTTGGAGTGGATTGATGAGTTAATGACTAGTCTAAACAGGGTCTTGACCAAAGTGGATTACTGCCATCGTGGGCACCTGATTATAAATAAAATGGGATTGAGGATTAGGCTGATAGTCCTTTGAGTCATGCTTAGTTGGTGTAAATGCGACACACTTTCACGTGGGAAACTAGAGATCAAATAATGTAAAGTTTATTTTCAATCAAGTAGTGGCCACGCTTTATTTAAATATGAAACCCGATGTAAATCATTTTCAAAACTTTCACTTTTGGGCTTAGCTTGGATGTTTGTTTAACCCCATAACAATCACCTGCAATGAACTCTGGGAAGATTTCAAAATAAAATCTGGATGAATAGATTTATATGTATAAACTTGCCCATGTATTGCACTCCTAAATAATTCTAAATTCATAGCCAGTCAAAGATGCTTTCAAAGTAAAAAAACAAAGAGTTTGCTTAATTTTTCAACTCTACATCTTGCTAGAGAGAGAGCTTGCATCTAATGTTGCTCAGCTGATGCAAAGGTGAGGGAGGGGGTGTAGAATGTAGCAAATGTTTTAATATTTTACTTTCTCACCAAGGAAGTTAATAGAATCCATAAACACTGCATGCTTTTGTCTTGAAGGAAGATATGATTTAATGTAAAAAAAATAAATAAATAAATAAACAAGGGATTAAAAACACAAGTTTGCACCCTCACCCTTCCACCTTCTCCATTTAGCAGGAGCTATAACTACGATGTCAGTCTCATATATTAGCAATGCAGCTTATGCAAATTACCCTGTAAATTTTACATTGCTGTCAACTTTACTTTAGTCAATTTGTGTATTTGTAAAGACAACTAGCAGCAACAAGTTGCAGCAGTTTGGGTGCAGCCTTCCTGCTGGAATGTCCAAACTTTTCTTCTGGAATAACCGTTTAATGAGAAACCGAATGTAATGTAAATGTTTCATGAAGTAGCATTTGCATGAACTGCCATAAAATATATTTTTTAGATTGAAGTAATTTTACACTTATTGGCCTTTGTCTAATTCAGACTATTCATTGGCTTGTTAATCCAATCAGCATGTTTCTTTAGCCTGAGGCCATTCAAAAAGAAACCTATAGCAGGTAAGATATTAACTGTTCATAATCTTTCCACACTTTGAAAAATCTGACCTATTCCTTTAAATATCACTCCTGCTTTCTTCAGAAGCAGATGTCAGGGTACCGTCCTGTTTGTCTTAGTTTGCTTTTCATTGTATACAATAGCTTTGCTTGTCACAATAACTCACATTTGATTTCTTTCTTGTTTTATTATGCTCTCCGTCTTCATTCACTCCAGATCACATTTTAGTGCTTAATACTTTATGAACCACATGAGAAGTGTTTGTTCCTACATGTTGCTGGCTGTGTGGGATTTATGGGACTTGTCTAACATGCTAACTTGAGCCATTGACTTTTTGAGCAAACTTCTGGTGTACTGTGGTTTTACAATATAGACGTTTCACACCTTGGTATGATAAGCTAACTACGTTTTTTGGTGTGCATTTCCTAATAATACGCTACTAATCCTGCAAATGATTCTAACTTGTACCGAATTGGATCAAGGCTGACTGGTCTTACTATTATTTCATTTCGTGCTCTCACTGGCCTTACCCCACGCCCCCCTTTTCCACAGTGTAACCGCCGTAACTCCAGACTGAACTGGACCGTAGCCATAGTATTAACTCAAGCTGATGAACCGGAATGAACAGTAGAAACTCAAAGCACAAGCTTTTTAATGCATGTCCTTCTCAGGTTTTCCTATGTGTATGTGGGAGTAGCTCTGTAGATGTGTTTAATATGATGCTGTACCTTCTTGAAAATTTCAGATGTTTCTTTGCTGCTGAAAAAAAACGTTGATTTTTAACCTGCCAGTGAAAAAGGGAAGTGGCCATCTTTGTACAACACACTGCTGTTTTGCTGTAACTGCGCAATGTTTTATGATCTTGACTATTTTATAGAAATGTAGAAGTATGTATCAATAATATGAAAGCAATAGCTAAATCATAATGAAGAATAACATGATCAATGAATATGGTGGAAAATATCTTTGGATTCACTCTGGGTGGATTTTGTACTGTATTTATTACTAATGATGATGCAAAAAGTTGCATAGCTTAACCCAAACTGTTCTGTCTCTTTTTTATTTATTGTCTTGTATATGATCTTTTTGTATGTGTTTTTCAAATAAACGCCTAAAATGCTGAGAACTAATCTAAAAAGTTGTAGTTTTTTTTAGCGTCTTTTTCTTTAAAATAGTCTGCTGAAGCAGCAGTTGAAGGTTTGTCAATGATTAATTCACAATTTCTTTTATTTCTGCCTCTACTAGGTGAGTTCCTCTGGGTTTCTGATAGGTTTTAAATTATTGTTTAATTATTGCTCAGATTAAACCCATTTTGTTCATTTTTTAACAATTTATTTTAGCAACAAAAAAGGTTGAATCATGTCATCTGGACTTCGTTTTTTTTGTTAAAAAGAAACGTTTTGCCCCTCATCCAAGAGGCTTCGTCAGTCTGAGGCCTAGCCATCTGGTATTACCCAGAAGCCACCCTGACTCTTGTGTTTCAAGCCTGCCTCAGATACCCCTGAAGTCTGGCCTTTTCACTAATGGTTTCAAAAACACAAAGTTTGTTTTCTCAGTCATCCAGGTATATAACAACAAAAAAGGTTGAATCATGTCATCTGGACTTCGTTTTTTTTGTTAAAAAGAAACGTTTCGCCCCTCATCCAAGAGGCTTCGTCAGTCTGAGGCCTAGCCATCTGGTATTACCCAGAAGCCACCCTGACTCTTGTGTTTCAAGCCTTCA
>NC_056505.1:13980693-14009810 GCF_014905685.2 Nematolebias whitei
TGTGTGTGTGTGTGTGTGTGTGTGTGTGTGTGTGTGTGTGTGTGTGTAACTGTGGTGTCTCAATGGTTGAAGCAGAGGGCTTGTAGATGAGTGTTTGTGGGTTCAATCTCCACTTGAATCTTCTACTTGATTCTTTGATATATCGTATAATTTTTCACTTTTATATTTAGAGTTACTTCACAGAACACTTTTTGCTCTCATTTAACTGTATTAACTTAACATGGAGTATTATTTAAGAATTATTACTTCAAATCAAATTAGAAATCCAATTCAGAAAGCTGTGCACCTTTTGGGTGGCAGGTGGGAGGCATCTGTTTTTATGATTTAATAAACCAGACTGGTTTTCATGAGACACAACCTCGAGGGAGAAAAAAGGCAAAAACTTTCTAGACACACACACACACACACAACCCCCCCCGGCCCCCACCCAGCAACAATATATTAAATATTAAGCATCATATACCCATTTTTTTCCACAGAAAATATAACGCTATTTGTAAAAATTTTCATTAAATTAATGTCCATCCTATTAATATTTTTTGCTGTTAAGTGTTAAATGTGTGATAAGCATTCCTCTGATATAATCTAATACAACATTAATCTTGTACATCGTAATTTGACTGTTAAAACATTGAGAAAAGATAAAAGTATTTACCTTAATATTACTGTATATTAATCCTTCTTTGTGTATAAACCCATTATTTTGATGCAATCTGAGAAAAAAAAACTTTGCAAACTTTGTACTTCCCTGAGGAATTTATTAGGAATTAGGAATTTATTGAGTTGAATTACTATTTTGTGCACTTGGATTTTTTTTTTCCTCTCTAAATGAGTGAGTTTTGTGTCACACTGCTAGATTTGGATGTCTCTGTACGTTTTCGTACTCCATACCATTTGAATGGTGGAGAGTTAAATAGCAGCTTCCTCAGAAATAGACTTTAGTCATCTTTGTGTTACCCTGTCGAGAAACCAGTCGGGCCGACACCCGCTGCCATCAATCCAAACTCTGATCTTCTTCAGAGGAGCGATGTCATCAATCTCCAAGGTGAATGTGTCTTCTTGGTCCCTTTCAAACCTTAATGGAATAATATAAAGAGAAAACTTTTATTGTTTTAAACATGAAGATGGGTTTTTATGATAATGAAATGATTTGAACATTTTGGAACTGATACTTTAATAATGGATATTATTTATTTATTTACAGTTATAAGCTAAGACAGGTTTGCTGCCTTGATTGTGTCCATGTTTGACACATTATAAGCAATTGATTTAATATGAGCCAAAAAAACAACAAAAAAACACTACTCGTGCATGCAGACTGTTCGTTGGCTGGTAGCATCACGTTTCAGGAGATTTTATAATCAACAAGATGGTAAAAAAGGGAAAAAATTATAAAGGATACACAAACAGCTATTTGTTTTCTGGACTTTTTAGTTTTAAAGGCACTTGTTGCAAAGTCATGAAGAATGATACAAACCAGCCTGATGTAGGTCAATCATGTGATTCAAGTTTCCACGTGATTTTTGGTGATTCAGCTGAGTGCTTCGTTTTCATTGAATCTGGACTCACATTTCAGAACTGCACATCAATATTTCTTTAAATCTACTGCAAACCCCCATTTGATATAAGATGACCTCATATGCTTATTTCATACTTTGCAATTAATACTTGTAATAATGGAAACATGTTAGACTATTCTCCTCCCCCCTATTTTTATTTATTATAAGATTATTTATTATATTATTATGTCATGAGATAATTGCTGGACTGACCTATCTCCATTTTTCGGCAGCAGCATTTCCTCTGTGCTCCCGTTGGCCCCGTACACAGTCAAAAAAATGTTGGTATCCGTCCCTGCATACTGAGTGTCTCCTGTGACAACTGTGATTGAATAAATAACCTAAAAATACATAAATAAATAAAACTAACTTCATGCATCACAGTCAACTCATGTTTCCCAAGACATCAAATTGTAGCTGACGTAACTCACTTTACGGATAATGTTGATTGTGCTGGAGTCTAGCACGTTTAACAGTCTGGCAGTCAGACCATCTCCCCTGTCTTTTGCCAACCAGCACTTACATGGAAAGATGTACTTGATACCTTTGGTTGGCACGGCAACCGACAGCTCGTCCACCAACCAGCAGCTCTCTGGTGTGACACCGTTATGACCAAGCTGAGCAGAAGAGGAGACAGAGACAGAGGAGGAGGACGAGTTGATACATCCCTTGATATGCTTTTGAGCCACGCACCAAACACTGCAGCTACAGTTAATTATTTCTGAGCTACAGTGACGCTGTATAAAACGTTCGACAGTACATCAGAGGAAGCAGCAGAGAGGAAAAACAGTTTTACAAATTTAGCTACAGGCACAGTCCCAGATTCTCACTTCCACCCTCTTGATCTCTCCCACGTCCGTTCCATAGCACACAAAGTGCTCCATGCCGCCAGCGCTGAAGGATTTCTTTCCTTCTGGCAGGTCCAGCCACAGACGGTCTGTCTCGACTTCGTTGGGGCCCATGATGATGACATACACCCTGGCAGTAGTGCTGGCATCACGGTCGACCCCCGTGGAGAGTGTGAAATGGTACGGGATGACTGCGAGAGGAAAGGGATTAGATTAAACACAATTTCTCCTTCATTTAAAGTTCAGTCTGAACTCACACATCTTATTCTAGTTTCCCTTTATACCTCATTCATCTAATCTGTCAAAAAAACAGCAATCTTGAGGCAGAAATCTCGATATGTAATAATTCAACCACCAACTTTACCCTATTAATGTAAGGTCAAAAAGAGCATGGTTTCTACTGTGATTTTCTCTAAGTGGATACAAAAAGCACTACAAGCAGTCAATTTATCATTGTCACCACTGAAGTTAACGTGCTACAACATGATTTATTACCCTTAAAGGGCATTTATAAAGTATTACACAGGTTTGCTATAAAGGCCCAATACAGAACAACACCACAGCTCTGATAATAGATGAAAAGAGCAATGTACCGACGGCCAAAGCGGCTTTGTGTAATCACAGTGTCATTGTGTGAGGTCCCTTCACCTCATTCAGTCAAATCAATGGTTTCATCCTCATCAAATGTGAATCAAATAGTCGGCCTGCCCCAAATCAGTTGTTGTTTATCTGAATCTGGCTTCCACGCATGGCTTTGGATAGGCCAACTTATCTCAAATTGTTCCTGGAGGGTATGCAAACCATGAAGCTCTGCTCCCCTCCCGAGAACATCTGTGGACCCTTATCAGAGCTGAGCCGGTTGATAGACACTGTTCCATCTTTTTCAGGACTATGGAACTTCTTGGCAGTGTTCAGTGACAATCTCACCGTTTTTGTCGGTTCTCTCCCTTCTGCAAAATGTCTTATGTCTATCTATGTTGCTTTTTTTTTGTGCTGAGGTAGTTTTGTTGCTACCTTCCACTGTGTCCTGTGTTTCAAGGACACAGTGTGAGAGATCTTTGTATCTTTTATACCTTCTTCTTTCCTTGTATTTTCTTTCCTTTTCTTATCTAAACAATAAGGGCAGCACTTCACAGCAAAGCTGCAGCCTCCATGCACCTCCGTCTACCCTTTTTTCTTTGGACGGCTGCACTGAAACGTATTTCGTTGTGCTTAACTGTGCATTGACAATAAAGTTGATTCTGATCATTTGGTTTTATTTTCAGACTCATTTAGGAAAAATTGACTTCATTCTCCTGAAATTAAGAGACTATGCTATTTAAGTTAAGGTTTCTGTAATGGGAATTCCTCCTTTTGATCTCGTAGATGGAGTCAAATCTTTCGTAATTATTTATTTAAAAAAGACATTAAATTGGAATGTCATTTTATATATTTGAATTAAAGTAATCAGAATTTCAAAAAATATGTATTTAAACACCTGTGTTTATCCTGATGCATGCTCAATAATCCAGGTAGAAAAATCTAAAAAAGTTAAATCTGGTCCTCTGGACATTAAAAAAAAAAACCCAAAAAACAAAGCAAATCAACAAAAAAATGTAGAAACGTTTCGTCTCTCATCCGAGAGACTTCCTCAGTCTGAGGAGCTGTATTCAGCTCAGTCTCTTAAATAGCACCATCTCAGAGTGTTTATCATTTTTATTTATGTTTTATGACCAGATGGCACAATTCTGATGAGAAGGTTTTATGACATTTACCTCTCGAGTCATCTTTCTAATCAGGCATCAAAAGTACTTGGTTGTGATCAGGAGAGGACAATCATCCTCTATGATGACATAGTTGTTGGATAACAATGGATGAAAAATACAATTTTACAGCTTTTGCTCTGAAAACTGATGCTAAAGGCTTCCTTATGATGGTCACAGACACCTGGTGGTGTATTATGATGCCATGAGGGTGAAAATAAATGCTAGTCTTTATGCTAAACAATTTTACCCCATCTTTTGCTTACTTGGACCTTCTTCCACTACTGCCACCTTTTTCTTCTTTTTCTTCTTGTTGGCGTTTCGGTCCAGACCTTGTCTGTTTTGGGCCATCTTCTTAAAGTATGGATCTGTATTCCTTTCACCCTCATACGCCTGAATACATACATATAATAAGCAAATTTTATTGGTCGAAAAATAACCACAACCCCAACTAAATAAATAGTTGATGGAAAAAAAAACCCAGTTCATTTTGCTTTTACTTTCTTTTTTGAATAATTGAAGATGTATGTACTTCAAAATGTTTTGTTTTGTTTGTTGTCTTGACTTACGTTCTGTATTTTTAAGCCTGAACCACATTCCAAAAAGTTGGAATGGGAGCATTTCTTACATTGTTTTTCCACTTTTGTGGAAGTTTCTTATTTGTGTTGTTGCACAAAGTGAAATGGGATGCCGTAACAAACCTTGACGAAGAATGTCCTCTCAGTCTGTTTGTCCTCTTTCTTTTTTGACAACCAGCGTTCACACAGGAACATATAAACTTCTTCTGTTTCCACATCTTGCACCTCAACCTGGTCAAGGTACCAATCAGCACCAACCATGGAGTTGTCGTGGCGAATACGGATTTTAAACACCTGTCCCAGGTCCACAGCCTCGATTGTAAACCTGTCCACCTGAAATCCCAGGGAGTCATACAGATTTTGACATCTTTGTACACCGAACACAATTTTTGTCACAATTTTCTCCACATACCTCTCCTCTCTCAAACTTGTTTTTGTTGTTCTCAGATTTGGCGAGTTTTCGCTCTCCTGTGTCTCCCAGGTCTCCGTAGATGGTGAGAAAAACATTGGCATCAGTTCCCGCTCCGTGCATGTCGCCTGTCCGCACCGACACCTTGTATGTGTGAGCTGGTTATAGAGAGAGAAAAGAACGTAACTGTTTTTTTTTATCAGACTCTATGAAAAAAAGCTATTATTTTGTTCTTCTTCTGGCTGCTCCCTTCCTTAGGGGTCGCCACAGTGAACCAAGATTTGGCAACTGTTTTTACGCCAGATTCCCTTCCTAACGCAAACACCGAGATGGTGTAGAGATAGAGCAGCTGACTTAGAACCAGAAAGTTGCAGTTCGACTCCCCACATGCCCACATTTCGTAGTGTCCCTGATCAAGACACTTAATCCCTAATTGCTCCCTGGGCACTTCCATAGCTGCCCACTGCTCCACCTGGGTGTCTCTCACGTGTGATGGATGAAATGCAGAGAACTAATTTAGCCATTGTATAGAAATATACATGATGACAACACATAGCATTGACTTACTTAATTAACACAGACCTCTGAGCTACCCTCTGTGCGGAGCAGAGAGCTGCTATCTAGGGTGCCCAGTGGAGCAGACGATGGGGGTTAAGGGCCTTACTCAAGGGCCCAGAGTGGGGCAAAAGAGGGTGGAGGCAGTTGTGGTTGCCTCAACTTTCCCACCCACATTTTGATGTTGCCGGTCTGGGGAGTTGACCTTCCATTTACAGGGTTGCTTTCCCCAACCTCTGCGCCAACGCTCCCCATGAGAGTATATATATATATATATATATATATATATATATATATATATATATATATATATATATATATATATTTCAATTATTTATAGTAATTATAATGCAATAAAAGTTTTTTTGTGGTTTTTTTTGTGGGGGGTTAGAAGCTGAGACTAATCTTCAGCACATATTACGAGCACTAACAAATCATGCAAGAAAAAAAGCTTTGTAGGTTTAATCATCCAGGTAAATAACAACAAAATAAATAAATCATGTCATCTCTTTAAGTGAGTAACGTTTAATCTCCCATCTGAAGGACTTCATCAGTCTGCGGCCTGCCAACCAGATCTGTCCCACAGGTAGACTTCACTGTTGTGTTTCAAGCTCTGAAGCAGGCTTTTCACATGCAAGCAGAGCCCATCCATCCAAAACAATCAAACATCATGTATTACGTTTGAAACTCTTAACACGAAAGGCTGTGAGCAATAAGCATTCCTTCAAGGAATGCCAGATCTTTCTTTAACAGTAAAAAACTGCTGCAAACACATAATGTGTTTTGAAATAGCTTTTCATTAAATAAGATTGAGGGAAAGTTTAAATTTATCTGGATGCATTTGAATGAGTAAAATAATCCCACTTCAGTTCTGAAATCGGAGAGAAACTTACTCTCCAAAGCATCCTCCACCTCGGTCTCGGTTGACTTCAGCGTCCCGTCCCTGAGGAGTTTCTGCGTGATGATGTCAGAGGGGACCAGCTCCCTCACCGTCTCACCGTCATCCTCAGACTTGGCCAGCCAACACTCACATGGGAAAATTGTTGTCTCTGAACCCTGCCATTAATCACAGACAAAAGGGCCCCGCTCGGTCCATCAAACATGGAAAGAATATATTGAACTCTGAGAGGTGTGTGTGTGTGTAGTTAGAAGATGTTAAGTTAAATTAATGAGAAAAAAACCCCCAAGTATTTAGTACTTTTCCTTTCCGGAGCTGTCGCCTGATCTCCACTCGGTCAAGGTGCCATCCTGGATTGGTGCCCCTGTTGTCGTGCCCGATCCTGATCTTCTCTATAACATCACCGATGTCTTCTAGCTGTGCAAAGACAAGTGACTGTTTCCAGACCAGCAGCAGAGGTTTGATAAAATGATCTGTAGTCCACACTCTAACCTCCACAATGAACATGTCCTCAGCTCCTCTCTCGAAGTAGAGCCGCCGTTCTCTCTCGTTGACACACAGGTGCTTCTGCTGCGTGCCCAGCCCGTTTTGTCCGTACAAGACTATGAACACATCAGCGTCTGTCCCCGCAGCAAACACATCGCTGGTGAAAATCTTGATCTCATAAGGCACGACTGGAAGAACAAACCGAAAACACAGACATCCCACACATTATTTGTCACAAACTAGAGCAACTTTAAATATTACTACTTTTTTTTTTTCTGTTCAAATGCTGCAAAACCAAAATGTTTTAAAGCAATGAAAATTTAGAGATTTTGAAGTGGAGTTCAAAAAGTTATTAACTGTTATTATCTTACCTGTTGTGGATGGTTCTGAACAACATTAGTTTGCAGAAAGAGTTTAAATATCACCCACTCCCAAAAGGTGAATGCAGGAAATAATGTTTTTCTCTTTCCTGTGTGTGTGTTTGTGTCTGACTTTGAGCAAAATATCTCATGAACAACTTCTAATGAACACATCTACAACTGTCATCATTAACTGACCTTGAAAAACATAAAATGCCTATATTTCAGTACGGTATATTGACAAAAAACAGTGTGGTAGTAGTTGAGACTGACCCCGAGCAAATGTTCTGAGAGCTAAAATGTGCAAGGACTTTATTAAAAGGTTTTGTCATTAACTATTTGGAGTTATCTGTGTCTGTCTGTTAGCACATTATTTTATGAATCAATGCACTGATTTTAATGAAAGTTTCAGAAAATAATTACCGACAAGTTGTATCTCTACAGTTGATTAACTTTCAAAGCCTGCCTATTTCAAGATGGCTGCCTCAGTCAAATTATCTTAGAAAACACAAAAATGGCTACAATTCAGTCAATTTTACAGATACTGACTTAAAACTTGGTACTGCTCTAGATGAGAGTCATTCAAGACACATACTTTGTGCATGGTGTCTTGTAATACCACTAAATGTTATTTTCAGTCTTTAAAATGATTACAACTCCATCAGTTGTCAACATAAAATGGTCTTAATGTTAAACTTGATTACTAGATCTTTAATTTTGACTGGACTGATGAAATAACAGCTGATATAGCCATTCAGATGAAAGATAGCAAAAGTCTATTTTGTCTTGGCACCTCTGACTACTTTCTAGTTATTATCTCAATAATCTGGTCAGAATTAATTTTGTTTTCCAAACTGTGGCGTTCAAAGAGCGATCTACAACAGGTAAGATATTAAATGTTCAAAATCCTCACTTCAAAAGCTCTGAACTCCCACATTAATTAAAAACCTGCAGACGGGCACCACAAAAACATAAATAAGCTCCATCTTCTATTGTTCTTCACAGAGCCTACTGCAAATATGCTCATATTTTAGTCAAAGCAAAGTTTTGCGAACAGGTTTTTAAAAAAATCTAAATAAAGCAACTGTCAAATTCTGTGACTCTCATAAGTGGTTTGACTGTTCACTCACATGGAGTGTAGAATTCAGTCTGTAACTCAGCAGGATAGAGATCCCTCATGATCACACCATCATCCTCTCCTTTATCCAACCAGCGGCCACATGGGAAACGTAGTTTCTGTCCCTGAGAGGGGGCGTCAATTTCGACCCAGTCCAAAAACCAGCCAGGTGAACCTCCTGATAGCAAAAATATATATACAATACCCTCATAATGTATTGATTGTCATGTTTTGTCTTTGATTTGTTCTGACCTGAGTTGTCGTGTCCAATTTGAAGCTTCTCCAGGTCGCCCAGGTCCACAGCCTCCACAGTGAACTCATTAATCATCCCCTGCTCAAACTTGTTCTTATAGTTTTTACAGGCCTTTAGATTGACAATCCCTGGGCATAACAAAACAACCCATTAGTTGTTGTTTGAATCAGGATGGTCACACAATAATGAACCAATAAATGACTTCACCTGTATCATCATTTTCTCCAAAAAGTATGGCAAAAACATTGGCATCCGTCCCAGCATACTTTTTTTCCCCAGTTTTTATTTTAAGAGTATATGTAGTCGACATGGCTGCAGTAAAATTCAACAAGTCAGAAGTTAAAATAACTCTGAAACTTTAAGATGAACGCATGAATTCTGATCGTGTCTTTTATCTTAGATTTGAACTCTTTCTTACATTTCTGCTCCAGACCCAGAGTGGCCCCTCCTGTGCCCTCCTCATCCTCATCCTTCCTCATAAAGGCCTCATCAACAGGAACCAGCTCTCGTGCGATCTGACCATCGTCCTCCTTGACTGCGAGCCAGCGGTTACAGGGGAAGTAGTACCTATAGAGCCAAAATAAAAGTATCAGAACTCCAACAGATGAGATGTTAAGTGTGAGCAACACCTAAGCGGCTTCCTGTTGCACCTACGTTACGTCCTCCTGCGTGTCCACTATCTCAACACGGTCCAGGTACCAGGATGAGTAAGGCTGAGAGTTGTCATGGCGAATTCGCAGCTTCTTCAATAGGCCTAAATCAATCGCTGTCACAATAAAAACATCCTCCTGCAAAAAAAATAAAATAAAAACATGAAAAAGTTTAGACATGTTGTGTTTAATTTGTTCACCTAAATTCCATCCTAACCAGACTGTTTAAAGGGGTATTTCTCCTAATTAATAAGATAGATAACTTTTACTAATTGGCTTTTATAATGTATGTGAACGTTTTTATACAGTGCCCTGAGACGACTTCTGTTGTGACTTGGTGCTATATAAATAAACTAAATTGAATTGAATTGAAGTTATAAAATAATACCAGAAATGCTTGGATGGAGAAAAGATAAATTAAAAAGATGAATTTAAAGACAGTGTCCTTTTAGTAGAAGGGACGGTTACACTTGGCAGGGTACAAAGATAGAAAACACATCAAATAAAAACAGAAAAGTGAAAACTATTATGCTTTGTGATGAAATAGACATAATCTGATGCACTAGATATGATAGATATTATTCAAGATAGATATTATTATTCTGATTGATATTATTCAAGCATAAAACTAGTACGTATCAAGTACAATTTAAGTTCTGTCAATATAGCACATTTAAGTACAACTTAAGTAGAGTCCAAATAATTTTTCAATGTATTTTCTTACAATTTCACAAATATATTAAATATTATTATACTTGAGTATATTTTATTTTCACCTGTGAATTTGAATGTATCAATCAGAGGATTCCAATGAATAAAAATAATTAACACAAACTGTTTCTAAAAAATACATGTAGATACTTCATAACATGTGGTAAAACAGATTCTAAATAAGTGCTTTTCACCCACAGTTTCAAACAAAATTAATAACCTCATATGTGAAATATTGAAACACAAAACATTTGTTTTTAGATGTGAAATTCAAAAGTTCATATTCCTTCATATTCCATCAGATCTTCTGCATCACATTAGAATAACGTGTTTTCAAGCGCTTGCTTGAAATGAGGTTCAAGCTTTAGTTCAGAAGCTCCTTTATGACTTTTTATTTTGATGATTTATAATGTGGTTTGGCATAATTTAGCCAAAATGTACAACTGTCCATTAAAAATATATATTTCTTTTATATGTTTTTCTGACACCTGTATATTATTTTATTCCTGCTGCTAAACAAAAGCAGGCCTGTTTTCCCGCCTGTGTCTGTGTGTGAGTATATTTATGTGTGTATGTATTAGTGTGTTCGTTAGCAAAACATCTCATGAAGAACTGGACAGAGTTTAATCAAACTATCAGAAAGTAATCACTGGATGTACACCTGAAACTCATTAACATTCAGGATCAGTGTAATTGAAGTAGACAGCCACAGCTAACATTAGCAAACACAACAAAGGCTCTAAGTCATTCATTGTTACAGATATTGAGCTAAACTCTGGTGTGGTAGCAGCTGAGAGTCATTCCCAACATATATTCTGAGTATTTATACAGATTTGCTGGAACCCTCAATGTTGTATTTTATTAAGGTAATCCTGCGGAAAGGTATTTGAAAAGATTTGACGAAAAAGGGCAAAAACATATATATAATATTTTAATTTGGCAAATAATTTGACTTTGCCATGTATGTGGGCAAAATGCATTCCTTTTTAGGAATGGTTGGCCTATCCATCCATCCATCCATCCATCCATCCATCCATCCATTATCTTTACCTACTTCTTCATTTTTGGGTCATGGGGATCACTTGAACCCATATCCAGCAGTCACTGTGTGAGAGGCGGGGGACACCCTGGACAGGTGTCCAGTCCATCACAGGAACAGATAGAGACAAACGAGGCAAACAAACAACCATTCACTCTCTCACTCACTCCTATGACCAATTTAGAGTTACAATCAGCCTAACATGCATGTTTTATGTCTGTTGGAGAAAACTGGAGTACCCGGAGAAAATCCACACATGCACGGAGAGAACATGAAAACTCCACCCAGAAAGGTCCCCAGTCGGGATTTGATCTGGCGACCTTCTCACTGAGTGGCTACAGCTCTACCAACTGCGCCACTGTGCCGCAAGAATGGTTGGCCTTTCATCTGTTTTTAACTATTCGTGCCCTTACATATGTGTGCTTTATCACACGCATTTTTATCATAAATGCTGGCTCTCAATCTGATTTCTTTCTTTTTTTTACTATTCTCATCCTAATTAAAGGAACTTGAGACGGTTCCAGCTTGACTTTCTCTTAAAAAGCCTTTAATTATGCTTCACTGACTCGCTGACGTCCGCGTTGAAAATCGGATCCGTTTGTGTTTTAATTAAATAAAGCTCTCATCATTGAACAATGCTGACAAAGGTTACTGATGAGTTTGACTTGTGGGTCAGAAATAAAGGTATAAGTGTGTTTTCTTGTGGAGCTGCTGTAAGGCAAAAATGAATAATTCACAAGTGTGGATAAAGTAATGGGTAGAAGTAGGACAGGTTCTCAGAGTTCCTCTCATTCACAGCTGGCTTGCCTGCAGGAGAGCTTGTAATCTTACCAGAATACACTCCCACCCACACCTCAGCGCCACGCTCGTGTTACCTGGAAGTGCTTGAATCTTTGACTAAGTGCTGGGTAATTTTCAGCCCCTCCTGTAAACCGTGTAAAGCGGTACAGCTCTAATAGAAATTGACGTTTAAACTGTAACATTTTTGTGCATAGCGAAATTTCTCCATCCTCGCTTCGAGCTTTGTTCAACCCGTCTCACCTGGCCTCTCTCAAATTTGTTAATGTTGTCAGAATTCCACAGGAAGCGCTCTCCGGTGTCTCCGTTCTCCCCATAAATATTAATATAGACATTGGCATCTGTCCCAGCTCCCAGCATGTCACCGGTGAAGACGCACACTTCATAGGTGTTGACTGTCAAACAAAGAAAACCATGAATTATTAACTTGTCTGGAAACTGGAGCATATCTCGGCCAGGAGGCAGTGTTAAATCAAACTGTGCAAATCACACCATCAGCACGAGAATAATTTGACCTAAAACGTTATAAATACTTCAAAAACAAGTAAGTAAGAAGTGCTTTATGGATGCATGTAAATGTGGGCAACACTTGATCAAAAGTAGGACTGTAAGGGAAAGCTTTTGGGTAAAATTACATTAATTCAAGCTTATTCACTTTGTTTATTAACACTAAAAGAAACAACTTGTTAAAAGCCTTTAAATTCCTATTTTAGTTTTATTCAAATATAACTGCTTTTCTTGGCTTTACTGACTGAACATAACAAAGTAAGACAACAAAAACAGCAATAAAAACTGCTAAATTAATTAAAAAACTTTACTTTCCACTGGCAATTTTTTTTTTGTCTGTGTATGTATTCCTGTATTTGGTTGTAGCATTAGCAAAATAGCTCAAGAACCAGTGGATGGATTTTATTGAAACTCTCAGGAAGTAATCTTTGCATGCTCAGCTACAAGTGGAGTTGACTCCATACAAGATGGCCACCACAGCTAAGCTGTCTTAGCAAACACAAAAGTGGCTACAACACTCAATTTTATGTAGCGCTAAGATTTGGACTGGCAGTAGCTGAGCGTCATTCCAAACACATCCTCCAAGATCCTGTGAGATCTGATTTCAAAACGTTGCCATTGACGATTCAAGTCAGCCATGTCTGTCTGTTAGCAAAATATCTCATGAATGACAAAGTATTTTTAATGAAATATTCAATAGTCATCATTAGACGTCTACAACTGATTAACTTTTGTAGTTAACCCAATTTAAGATGGCGAAATGGCTAACTGACCTCAGGGAACACAAAAACTAGCTACAAATGTTGAGATCAACTTTGGTGTGGTAGTAGCTGAGCATCACCCTCAACACAGACTCCGACCTCGACACATTGTGTGACATTTTTGCTTTAAACTTTGGCATTGTGTGTTGACATCAACTCTTTCATCAACACAAGACCTACACAAGGCGAGGTCAGTGAACAAGGCCAGGCTGATTCTGGCAGATCTCATTCACCCACTCCATGGTGAGTTCAGGTTGCTTCCATCTGGACGCAGGTATCTGCTGCTCAGATGTAGAATGAACAGACTGAAAAACTCATTCATCCCTGTAGGGATCAGACTTCTCACCGAATACTGATGATTTCTGTTCAGTTACATTAGTGTCTCAGTGTCTTGTCTAGTATGGATGTTTTGTGCCTACTGACTGTGAAACAAATTGCCCTTCAGGGATAATAAAAATTCTTGAACTTGAACTCTGTCTGTTGGCAAAATGTCTCTTGAATTACTGGATGGATTTTAATGAAAATCTCAAAAACTAATCAGTAAATACACATTTACAACATTCATGCAATAAATGTTTGGAGTCAGCCAAAACTATGATGCTAATCAAACTTAGCTAATGCTAAAAGGGCTATAACTCAGGCAGTTTTGCAGGTATTGAGTTAAATTGTGGTGTGGTGGTACTGGATGAGAGTCTTCCTCGACACGTGCACTAACGCATCTTGCGAGATCTCACAGCAGAACGTGCAGAACTTGTTCTTCTCTGGTTGTAGTCCCCCCAAACCCATCCATTTTTGTACCTTCCAGATTTTCAGCATCCTCGGGCAGCAGCTCCACCGCCAGCTCCCCGTCCTCCTCCCCCCTGCTCAGCCAGCGCGAACAGGGGAAATGATACGTAAGCACCACCTCCTGCATCTCCTCTCCTCCTTCTTCATCCTCATCCTCCTCGTCTTTCTTCTTTTTCTTTTTTTTCTTCTTGTCTTCTTTTTTCTTCTCCTTGGGCACCAATGCCAGAATTAAATGTTTGACGTCTACCGTCTCCAGGAACCAACCGGCTCCAATCCCTGAGTCGTCGTGTCCGATGCGCACTTTGAAGATCTTGCCCACGTCTTTCGCCTCTATCTGTATAGCAGGTATGATGCTTTTTACTTTAACTGTAAACGCATTGACTTTAGGGGTCACACTAGACTGATGAGATTTAATCTGGAGTTGATGAAAACATTAAGTTCACCTTCGTACCTTGAATATTTCAGTTGTGTTCCTCTCAAAGTTGTTGGATCTGCTTTCAAGCCTGATAACTTCAGTCTTTCCCTTTTCCCCGTAGATCTGGATGAACACTTTGGCGTTGGTGCCGGCGAACATCACATCTCCTGTAACTACTACTATCTCGTAGCTTATCACTGGGAAATGAGGTTCAGTGAAAGTGACAGGACATGCAAAACACCTGTTAGTAAAAAGTTTACAGAATTATGAGCAAAGATAGTCATAAAAACATAAAGCTGAGACATCGGTTAGTGCTTTGTAACTTTTCAATGCTATAAAAATACAGATGTTAAGCAAGTTAATAAATATAGAAGATGCAGTTTTAGATTTTACATTTTGATTAAATGAGATCTTAACATTTTTATAATACGTAAGAGAGACTCTGTTTGTAAGTAACCATGTAATTAGCTCTTTATATTTAATTATTTCCTGTTAAGACACAAGTTGTGAAGCTTGTTTGGTCGTTCCTACAAGCCTGTGCAGAAAAGAAGCACTTCACTGGATGATGAGTTGACCTGACGTCCTGAGCTCTGACGAACTCGTAAAAAACAGAATACCTCTCAATTTTTGTTCTTGCTGTCATCAGATACTGATACTTTTGAAAAGTCTTGGGCCCTCTCCCATTTTCTAATATTTAACTTAAAATTAGAACAATTTATACTTAAAATCAAACGTTTACTAAAGTTTTTTTTTCCCCACAGTTTCTTATTTTTATTTTTTGGGACATTGTCTGATTTTTTTTTATTTATTTTTACTCCAGTTTTTCTGCCTGAAGATTTCTTTGGATTTTTATTTGTTTTCACGTTTGTTAAGCCACTTCATTCTGATTTGTTCAAGGATTATTTAAACACGAAAAAGGCTTCTAAAATAAACCAGTTTGAAGAACCAGTTTTGCAGCTATAAATTACAGGAGTTCAAAAAGCCAATTTCAAATTACATTTTAAGTTTCCAACAGATACGTAGATTACTTCTGAAAAAAATACTGATTTATATCTGTTATCATCTGGCCCTGTGATGGACTGTTCAGGATGTATACCACCTCTCGCCCAATGACTGATGGAGATATTTGGCACCAGCTCTCTGTGACCCAGCCAGGAACAAGTAGGCCCAGAACTTGGATGGATGGATCATCTGTTATATTTTTTATGGATGGTAAATGGGAACAAACATGTTTTTGTGACAGGCAGCTAACAATAAAGCTTATAAGAATGCAACATTTTCTTCTTTACCATGTCTTCTGCAGTTTAGAGATTCAGTATCAACTAATCAGGTTTAAGTACCTTTAAATGGTTAAATGTCTTACACATACATACATTTTGCCCTAAATAAAAAAACAGAAAGAAACCAGATTTTCCAACTATGCTTGGATCCAACATCTAAAAAAAAAAAAAAACTTAGAAGGCTCTTGAATAAATGACAATGTATAAAGCTCAATGAAAGAATGAGGGGTGCTTTATACCAGTTCTATTAAAATAATGCATCTACTTTGTAATAGAATATCTTATTTTGTAGGAGCTTTTACTGTGCATTGTCTGTTTCTGGGTCTTGGTGTGTTGTCCTTTATGCCTTATTTTTAAAAACAAGCTTGAACAAGTTGTAGTCTTACTGCGTGGACTTAGTTGTAATGTTTACAGAGAATTTTATGAAACACTGTAAGAGTTGCCTACATTGTTCCATATCTAGTATCTCGCTTGGGTAAATCTCCACCTCGGTCTTCCCATCAGCCTCATCCTTGTCCAGCCAGCGGTGACTGGGGAACATGTATTTCTGTCCATGAACTGGAACCAAAATCTGAACGCTGTCCAAGAACCAACCAGCACGCATCCCTTTATTGGTGTGACCGATCATCAAGCGGTTGATCTGGAAACACAAACAAACAGAATAGAAAGAGGTATGTTAAAATTTGGATTCACGTTTACATTCTGAGTGAATCTAATACAAAAAAAAAAAATCACGATTCTAGTGTTGACTTTTTATAAACGCATGCTGTAACATGTTTTACAAGCGTGAGAGAACCTGTCCGATATCAAAAGTTTCCACTGTGAAGATGTCAACGCGGCCCGTCTCGAAGTAGTTCCCCAAGTTATTGGTAGAAACCACGAGCATCATCTTGTCGGTGTCTCCTTTCTCCCCGTAGAGCTTGACAAACACGTTGGAGTCTGAGCTGCCACCGGGGATGTCACCTGTCTTCACTGCGATCCGATAACTGATATCTGACACACACACACACACATAGCTACACACACGATCTCTAGAATCAAATCTAAATGCTTAGTTACATTTGTTTCTTCTGACTCACTGTAAAGACGCTGTCCATCTGAGAATGGCACCAATTCTCTAAAGATCTGTCCATCGTCCTCATTGCGGTCCAGCCACCTACAGAGCACAGTCAGACAATTAAACAACAACTCTTGTCTCATTTCATGAACGCACACAGGGTTGGAGTGAGTACTTAGTGTGCACGCAAAGAATATTTAATTAGAAAAACCTGCTCATTTATGCAATTATCCATAAGCTGATATATTCATCATACCCATTTTATCACAACAGACTCATGTTCAGGCTGCTGTTTAATACACCGTATTATATTATATTATAATGGTTTAGCATACATCTTAGATCCGGCTTGTATACTGTTTCTTTTTTATAGTTTATATTATTGCTATTTTGGGGGGTGTAACTGGGACCTTGAGTACACAATTTCATTCCACCTCATGTACCACATGTGATGCAAAACACAATAAAGAACCTTAAAACTTGACAACAAAGTCCATGCTCAATAATCCAGGTATACAATCCAACATTTTTCAGTCCGGTCATCTGGACAGTTTCTCTGGTTTGTTCCACTTTGGAGTAAGCTGTTTGGGGGAAGAATCAGTTTTGTTGTGTGTTTCCTTGACTGATGAAGTCTTCCGGATTGAAGGCGAAATGTTTCAGCACAAAAAAAGAAACTGTCCAGATGACCTGACTTAATCCTTGACCTTATCCCATCAGTAGCATCACAAAGCATGACCTACAGGCCAGGAGCCTCAATTTATACTAATATCAAATGTGAAATATTAGGCCTGTCACGATAACAAATTTTGCTGGGCGATTAATTGTCTCAGAAATTATTGCGATAAACGATAATATTGTTTGAAATTTGACAATAATTAGTAATTATTGTCAAATTTAAGAAGAAATGTTGGTTAATTTTTGTGTGTAGTGCCTTTTTTGACCACAGGATGGCAGTATAAGATAGTTTGAAACGAAGGATGGATAGTGAGGGAGCAAGCAGCGTGTCTCTTTAAGAAAAATGGGAGCGAGGCCCCTTGACATGACATGGGCTGTCTCTCTTTCCATTATTTTTTGGTTCTCAAAATGGCGGATGCTCGGTGTGGTTTGAGCTCTTTAGCATAGCATTTTTCACACAAAGCTTTTAATAAAAAAATCTGTAAACAAGTTCTCAGCTTCTTTGTGCAGAGAAAAACAACTTTTTACAAGAAGGCACGGGTTTCAACTGTGAATTTTTGAGCTTTGACAAGACAATGTTTTTTTCCTTAGGTCGACCAGTTAGCTTAGCTCGTAGCTTAACTGCTCATCTTAGCTGCTTTTAACGATCCAAAAACACGATTTTGGATCGTTAAAACAGATTTTAAAAAGAAAAGAGAAAGGGAGGGGTCAGTGAAGAGCACCAGAGTTGAGCTTTTTGTCATCCAGTGTCTTCAGTAGAAAGAGAGAGACATGAAGAAACGATAAAGCCGATAAATGAAAATGAGGTTGATAATTTTCATTTATCATGCGATTCAATGATTTATTGTTTATCGCGACAGGCCTAATAAATATTAGCCTAAATCAGAATCAGGTGTTTGTTTCTAAAATTGCTAATCTACAAAACTGCACTGGTGCTAAAAAGGAAGTAAAGTTTACTGCATATCAACTCTAGGATCTTAAACATCTTGAGGGGTCGTATAAGGAGGACAGGCCAGCTTGCGATGACAGAAAGGTCCAGTATTTCATGAAATATTTTGCTAACAGACACACACTTGCGTACACTGACAGGCAATAACTTTATTACCCTTCTTTCATGGCTGTGAGCTATATACACAGAAAGATTTGTATGCAACACATTTGCAGATTTAGCAGAAAAAATAACTAAAAATGACAAAAAGAAAAAAAGTATGGCGTTTCTGAAAATGGTCTGTTCCTGCCGAGACATGTCACAGATGGTGCTTTTAGAATTTGGCACCGGCAGCATCAATTTATGGACCCAGCCTGTCATGAATGTGTCAACAGTGTTTTCTGGCACACTGTAGATTTCTAGATGCCAATCATAGTCTTTGGATTGAAGCTGGGGTCAAAATGAACTATATTGATTTAAATTCTTTTTTTTTTTAAATATATATACATTCTCAGGGTTTACTCAATTCAACATTATTTGAATGTATTACATAAACATTTCATTTAGAGTAAAACTGTGGGATGTGTTTTTGTTCTGCTTCAGTTGATGCAACTGACTAATGAAAAGGTTGGTAATGTTTTATGCATTTGTGCCCTGATCACAGCATCTGGAATAAATGCCATGTTGTCAGGATTAAAGCAAATGACAGCGTGGATCAGACTGATGAAGGTATGTTCGCTAATAAAACCCTCAAAAAGCTAAAAATGTGCACATATGCTGTATATACAGTATGTTCAGGACAATGTACCTGTTGCAGGGGAATTCTACAGCATTGGCCTCTGCCTTTCCTTCTTCTCTCACAACCACTTTGTCCAGAAACCATCCGCAGCTTCCACCTTTACCATCATGTCCAATCCTCATCCTGCGGATGTGCCCGATGGTTACTGCCTCAACTATAAACTCATCCATCTGGAGCAACAACAGCAACAAAATGATGTTTTTTTAAGTCTAGTTAGGTGACATTTTAGACTGTTTACAGTTTGGAAAAATAAATTGTTTTCTGAATTTAATTTAACATTTCAGACCTGATATTCAAAGACGAATGAGTGATGTGTGTTAATCAAATGGGGGAAAAATGTGTCTAACTATATAATGAAGATTGTACCCACATTTCCTTTTTCAAACTTGTTGACATTGTTTTTGCAGTTGATCAGCTGCCGTTCTCCGGTGTCTCCCAGGTCTCCAATCAGGTTTATAAAAATGGAGGCATCTGTGCCACTCCCGCCAACATTTCCCGTACAGACTGTCAGTCTGTATTTAATCACTGCAGAACAGAAAAACAGACACTGACAGGTATTACACACAAACACACGCACACAAAAACAACAACAAAAATAAAAACAACAACAACAAAAAAATATATATATATATTAGGGGTTAAACGGCTACATATTTTAAAAAGTCGACTTTAACATGATAAAAGTCGAGTCGACTTTGCCTAGTCGATGACGTCATAGGAACTCAAGCCGCTATATCATATAAAAAAAATAATAAAAAATTAGAAAAAAGTCATTTATTATTTACAAAAAAAAAAAAGAACAAAGCATTGGGCATCTATTCATGCTACCATTTATCATACAGCAAATAAGTTGAAATAAAAGCAAAACTATTATCAAGGTGCAAAAATGCTGAAGTTTTTAGTTTTATTTTATTTAATCCACCATGTGGATTGGGTGGAATAGGCTTGGGAACTGCGGGGGGAGGGGGGGTGCGACTAGTCGACGTGAAATATGAAAACTCGCGAGATGACATAGAGTCGACTCGTTGACCAGTCGATTGATCTATTCAACCCCTTGTGTGTGTGTGTGTGTGTGTGTAAGCATCTATATTTTTGTATGCATACCAGGCAGTGGTTCATTAATCAGATCTCCACTGGCTGGAAGCTCCCTCACAACTTCATTATCATCTTCGCTGATGTCCAGCCAGCGCTCACATGGGAACGTGTACTTCTCCTTTGTCAAGGTCTTCATCAGAGTCACCTAGAAAAGGTCAAATAGAAAAGGTTGGGTCTGTAATTTTAAAGAAGTGATACTCATTCAATAAACAACAATTTAACAGCAAAATAAAGGTTTACAAAGCAATTGTGTGTCTAAAGCTAAAAAAACCTGAAAATTCTAATTAATTTAGAAAATATGAGGTAGTTTTTACAAACAAAAAAATAGGCTGGATAAGTTGCATTTTCTGCAAAAATACAGGACAAACGCTAAGTAAGCTTCTGCATGACTTGGCTGATATTTGCAAAAGAAGGTGGGTTATTAAAATCAAACTAAGCAGAACTCTAAAACCCAAAAGCAGAACTTTAGCTAAAAGTCAATAGTAGTAAAATAGTAGCTAGAAGCTAAAAGTAGCAAAATGCTAACTAACCCTTAACAAAAAGTATAGATTTGAAGTTTATTTTTGCAAGTATACTTTAAGTATATATGAAGTATACTACACACCATACTTGTAGTGTACTAGAAGTATACTGATTTAATACTTGTTTGGACTAAATTGGGACATTTTTATACTATTTTTAAGTATATCAAATAAAGTTTATAAAAAGTAAACTTCAAGTACACTTCCTCATTTTTAGTGTAAAACAAGTATACTTGTAGTATACTTAAATAAATTACTTTTTGCTAAGGAAAGAGCTAAAAGTTATAACGCTTTTATGAAAAGTAGCTAAAAATGTCGTTGCATATAAAGACAAAAATACAACAAGAATTCAGAAACAAATTTCCAGAGGAACATTTCTGAAAGAATTCAAATGATCTCGGTGTACAGGAATCTTTTGTAAATGAAAATTAATATCTTAAAAAGCTGAAAAGTTACAAAAACTAAAATTCATGGCACACATTTCCTGAATATTCTGGGTGTTTCCATACCTGAAAGGCTAAAATCACATCCACTAAGTTATTCCTAATAAGCAGAAATTATTGGAGTTTCAACCTTTTACATCTGAGATCTCTCACCTTGCCCAGATGCCATCCTGCAAATGGATGCCTCTTCTCGTGCCAGATTCGAAGTTTGATCAGTTTTCCCAAATCAGGCAGCTCAACCTGCAGGTTTAGATACAACAAAAAGAAAAGTCTCACTGATATTAATAATGATAACGCATATTTAAAATTGTAGAGCACTTACCATAAATCTATCCACTTGTCCCTGCTCAAAGTTGTCAGATTTATTGTCCAGCCTGATCTCATCTGATTTACCCTTTTCTCCGTAAACCTGAAAGGAAATATCTGCATCTGTTCCTGCGCTGGGTATGTCTGACGTCCAAATCCACAAGGACCAGGGGTGCTCTGAGGACGAAACCAATGCTCTGATTAAAATCAGAGTTTTTAATCACATTTGATGTAGTGACTGGCAGGCAGCTCAGAAAGAGTTGAAAGCAGCAACTCAAAACTTTGGGGAAGCAGAAGTATTGAGTTTAATCCATGTCAGGTTATTCCTGAGTGGTTTTGCTCCTTCAGCATTTCAGTGGAGCCCATGGAGATGGCATTTTATGCTTGTTAAAATATCCTCTCAGGGCAGAAGCGTCACCACTGACGTGATTGTGGTGGACAGCTCCCAACTGGGAAACTGCTGCGAATGAATAAGAGGCCATGCAGTGATAGAATCTCCATCTTACAAGTTAACATGAACAAATAAAGCTCAATCTTGTCGTGTGTATGAGGATAAAGAGAAAACACAGCTGTAGTTATTGTGTGAATGTTTATGAATCATCCACACTGTTGTGATCCATTTTTCCCCCCGTACGTTTTCAATGCGATTCTTGTCCCGCAGTTTTCAAGCTATTTCAACAAATCGTATACCGCATTCAGCTCGTTCAGGACAATCTGGCTATGACTTTTGGTATTGGTGTAACTTTAGCTTTTTTGCCATGTTTTTCCCCATAGAAATTGAAATGAGCTCGTTTTACATCCTTACTACTATTTAGCTGTTTTTATGCTAATTTTATTATACATTTTATGCACTCATTTAAACCTTTTTCAGCTTAATTCAGCAAAAATATGTGCTTTTTCCACTTCCTTCTTTATTTTCTGCTTCTTTCTGCTTTTTTAGACACTTTTCAGCTGTTTTTGCTCATTTCTGCTTTTTCGGATAATTTCCACTTTTTGTGCTCATTTCTTCTTCTTTAAGCCTTTTTGGGCGAACAAGTGTTCTTTCCGATTTCTTCTGCTAATTTATACTTACTCTACATTTTCAGCTACTTTTTTTTTTTTAGCTAATTTCAGCTGTTTTCAGATAAAGTCAAGTTTTGTGGGGGATTTTTTTTGTTGCTAATTTTAGCCTAATTAACTTCTTTCTACTAATTTCAGGTGTTATGCTCCTTTCAGCTTCTTTCTGTCAGTTTCAGTTATTTCAGCTACTATTTAGCTGTTTTATGTTAATTTTAGCATTTTCAGTTATTTCCACATTTTTAGCTCATTTCAGCTCTTTGTGCTTCCTTCTGATAGTTTAAGCTTTTTTCTGCCTTTCAGCTACTTTTCAGCCATTTTTTTTCTAATTTCAGCTTTTTTTAGCTTAATTTCTAATTTGCTGCTACTTTCTGTTTATTTAAACTTAAATCAGAAAATATGTGTTCTTTCTGCTTTCTTCTGCTAATTTAGGTTTCTTCTTTCATTTCAGCTACATTTCAGCATGTTTTTAGCTCATTTCAGCTGTTTCTCAGCAAGTATGCAATAATCATTCACACTGCATTTTCACAGGAAATGCACTCACTCTTCTGTCTCCTTTGCCTAAGAGAGACCATCTCATACAGCTCCCGCTCGATCAGCCCGTCCCCCTCATCATCATCCAGCCATTTACTGCAGGGGAAGGTCTGCTCGATTCCTGTGAACGGACAGTACACGACCACCTGCGGAGGGCATTGTTTCAGCTGAGCTCGTTCACCGTACATCATCATGCAGAGTGTGTACCAGCATACCTTCTCGCAGTACCACCCGGCACTCATGCCGTCATTGTCATGTCCAATTGTGACTCTGCTGAGGGGACTGAGGAGAGCAGCAATCTCAACATTAAAGATGTCGGTCAGACCGTGCTCAAACTTCCCTCCCTCCAAAAATACCTGCAGGAAATTTATGGTTAAGAGCTTCAATTATTTAAAAAAACATATCTGTGGAGAATATATGGAGCTAACCAGGTGCCAGCTGTAATAAAATCAAATAAATCAGTTTTCTCAGTTTAAGAAATCATCCAAACAAACTGTATAAGATTTAACTCAATGGTTTGATCAAAATACCAAATTTGATTGAGTAAACTTTTCTGTTTTGTGTGAATAAAAACTAAAATCTGTAGTTCTGTCCACAGATCTGCTAATGAAGATCAGGCTCTCCTCTGTATCTAAATCTTTACCTTGCCACTGTTCTTCAGGCCTTTGGTGCCGTGCATCACAATGTGGACTTTGGAATTGGTTCCCGCTCCTCGGACGTGTCCTGTCACAATCTGAATGTTGTACACAATACCTGGCAGATCCAGTTACAGGTTAGATTCCCAGAAGAAAAGTCAGCATGGGTCACTGCACCCAGCTCCTGAGAAGCTGAGCTGGAACAAGATTATTCAGATCTAAACATCGTTAATCAAAACTAAAAAACATTTTTTTATTTTATTTTTATTTTCCCTTCCTGGTTTAAAAGTTGTTTCCTCACCTGTGGGCTGATTCCCTCCCACTAAGACGTCCCTCTGAATCTTCCCATCGTCCTCATCCAGGGCAAACCAACGATTGACAGGAAATTCATACACTATTTTGTTTCCCATATCATCCAATATCACCTTTAGAACAAATAAAATGTAAAATAGAGTATTTAAGACAAAATCAAGTGTAATTGTTTTGTTAATATTTCCAGGAAAACTATTTTTTTTTTGCTGTAAACAAAAATCTCTGAGCTCTTTCATCATCATTTTAATTTAATGTCTACATTTCTGTTCTCCCATGCTCACTATGTTTTATTTACTTTATTATTGACAATGCATGATCTAGCTTTTAGCTGAACAGGGACATAAATGAGCAAATAGAGTTTTAAAGAGTTTATTTATTCAAACGTTTGACATTTCTCACTTCTCGTGAGTGCAATGTTAGCTATTTCTTACTTTTTTTACTTTTAATTTTTTGCAATACCAAATAACTTTCTATTCTTTTAACTCCTCTCTAAGGTATTTTACAAATGCATGGATCAACTTGACATTAAACAAATGTTTTGTTGAGAGATAATTACATCAATGGTGAGCAGGAGCAATGATACATATCACATTTTGAAGATGTTTTTTTACACAGACCTGCTGGTTGTAGAAAGCATCACCAAACAATTCCTATTAAAATATATTGTACGACTCAAATACACAAAAAAGAAGAATTTTTTAAATTCTAAAATAAAGACATTCCCTATATATAAATCAGGCTTCAGTTTATTGTTTATCCCTGATTGTTCAGTGTCACAATCTACATAAAATATGATTTTCAATGACCCACATAAATGTCAAATAAGTGTTTGTAATTTATTTTTTGGCCATTTTTTATACAAGACAACCAAACTTTTAGCAGCTCTTCTCACACACTCAACATTTCATTGTTATGAGCAGTGATGGCAGCACAAACCTGTGAAATGCAGATGTTTAGTCACAACCGAACAGAACCATCACTGTGCCTGAAGTAACAACCAAATCTACTGACTCATCTGTCTGTGAGGGGTAAGGCTATCCCTTAATGAGGCCCGGTTTCCCTTTACATAGAGGCTAGAATGACAACATGCGTGTTATGTTTGTGTCAAAGTTTGAATGAACTCATCTCTCAGAGGCAGAACAGCCCCCTGTTAGGAAAACTGTCAGGAAGTGAGGAGATCTGAGCTTTGATTGAGTCTCAAGCTAATAAAAGCCACTGTGTCTTGTTCTTGTTCTTCTTCTTCTTACCATTTCTGATCAGGGAGAACTGCAATACAACAAGCTCCTCGTGTAAAAAAATCATTTAAAGCTTGTCCTGATCATCTTTTTTGACACTGTTGTGTTAACTTATTGTGTAAATAAAGATTTTGTTCAAAATAAAAAAATCTTCTTCTTGTTCTTGTTCTTTCTTCTTTTTGTTCTTCTTCTTGTTCTTCTTTTTCTTGTTGCCGGGTCTTTCAAAGGCACTGTGCAAATCTGGGACAGTGACCCTGAGGCGGTTGGTGGACCAGACTTCTCCAGCGTCCGAGAGGTGGTTTCGTTGCTTGGGGTCTGGTCTGCCAGACTGGTGCAGCGCTTCCTGAACCTGGTGAAGGAGAGGATGACAGCTGGAGAGAAGTGTCTCCTGCAGCTGTGGTCCACGGGGACTCGCCCGCCTGACCCAATGGACCCTTTCCCGGACATCCACCTGGATCCTAACTTTGCAAAAGACAGTGGTCCTCTGCTACGCAACACAGACCCAAAGATAGACTTGTGCAGAACAGGTCCAAAAGGACTTTATAGGACTTGTGTTAAGATTCTGAACAAGAGAACTCTGCACAACAGCTGTCTGCGTGTGGGACGACCAGCCCCAGTGGAGGACTCTTTACAAACCTTCAACAAAAAAAACGAACTGGCGATCTTCAATGAAGGATCCTTCACGGCGCCATTGCAACAAACTCATTTTTGTCAGTCGTCAATCCCGAGATTTTAAACGAGTGTCCTCTTTGCAGTTTGCCTGAGAGTGTTTTTTATGTTTTTACAGATTGTGTACAGCTGACGACTCTGTTAATCTATGACGAGGTTTTTTAGCCTTTTTGACACAGTTTTCACCAAATCTGTTTTTATGAAGGGAGTACATTACATCAAAGCCACCAAGTTTAAATCCCAAACTTTAAACTTTTTAGTGGCCGAATCAAAAATGGCTGTTTACTTGTCTCGCAGGGACAGACTGCAGGCTGGACCTCAACTTGATGTCGTGGTTCAGTGGAAGTGCAACGTCAAGGCCAGACTGGCGTTGGTGTTTTGCTTCCATAGAGACACTGGACACTTGAAGAATTTTGTGAAACTCTGGGGATTTAAGAAGGTTTTATGCACCATTTCTGATCAGGGAGAACTGCAATACAACAAGCTCCTCGTGTAAAAAAATTATTTTAAGCTTGTCCTGATCACCTGTTTTTAACACTGTTGTGTTAACTATCTGTGTAAATAAAGTTTTGTTAAAAATCAAAAATCTTGTTCTTCCTGTTCTTGTTCTTTTTTTCCTCCTTCTTCTTCCACTTTTCCCTCTTCAGGGGTCACCACAGAGAATCACCCTCCTCCGTCTCACTCTGTCCTCACTCCACCTACCTCCATGTCCTCTCTAACTGCATCCATTTATCTCCTCTTTGTCTTTTTAATGGCAGCTGCATTTCTAACATCCTTCTACCAACACACCGTTGTATCTCTGCAAAGTGAATGAAAAACATTTATAATCTGCCTCTGTTTATCACCTTTTCTACAAACCATCCTGCTGACGAGCCTTTGTTGTTGTGGCCGATGGTGATCTTCCTAATTTTGCCCAAGTTCGGCGCCTCAATAGTGAACTTGTCCTCTGTGCCTTTTTCAAAGTTGTTTTTGTCACTGTCGAGTCGCCTCTCCCCTAAAATACACAACAGTTAGTAAACGCCATCAGTTGATTTGTAGTTTAACTTCAGTGTGCTGCATCAGAACAGGTCTCCACTTTGGAAAATCAAAGTTAGAATGATTGTTTACATTTTTAGTAGTGGGATTCAGAGGAAAGAGTATGGATAATTAATATCTTATCTGTTATTGATAGCTCTTTGAACAACCTTCGTTTGGTAAAAGTGAGTTTATTTTTGACCTGATTGAAGAAGTAATGGTCTGCTAGAGCATGTGACAAGTGTTAAAGTGACCAACTGCTGTTTTAAAACAACTCAAACATTTTTAAAAAATTAATAGTGGTTCATCTGAAAACAGTTTTGCAAAATTGTGTCCCTGCTGTCAGTTTCCCATCACACAGTTATTCTAGTAGAAGTAGTCTGGTATTCCTGCAGGAAGTGCCGTCAGGCTGCACCAGAAAGGCTAACCACCAATTGTGCTTGAAAATAAATAATGTTTTATTAATAACTATGAAATGCCAAATAAAGGACAATGTAAATATACATATTCCCGAAAACACTTCTGTATAAATGTTTACTTTGCTGAGTTTATTGACACATAATGACAGAATCCAATGGGTATTTGCGAGTGCAAGTAGCAGCAGTAGTAATCTACAGCACTTCCTGTGTAACCTGAAGCTGTTCAAGTCAGAATAAGATAATATTTCTGCTAAAAGTCCCAGTGATGCAAAGTAGATAACGGTGTCAAGGTTTCTAAAACTGTTTTTTGCTTTAATAGCTGTGACATGTTTTTAATTGAACTGTGTTAAAATGATGTTACATTTTAATTTTGAACTTATTTCGTCAGTCTGGTCCGAATGAAACTTTTTCTAGCTAGGAGGTTGTCCAAAGAGTTATCTGCAACAGGTAAGATATTTATTATTCGCAACTTTTCCACAGAACCTTACTTCAAAAGATCCAAACTACTTCTTTAAGTTTTTCGCCTCGTGTTTCTTACCTGTATCCCCAAGCTCTCCAAATATGTTGATGAAGACGTCCGCATCTGTTCCGCTCCCTTTGACATCCGCAGTGAAAACGCTCACCACATATTTGTTATCTGGGAATCATATTCAAAATGTAAACAAGTGTGAGAATAAATTATAACTTCATTTTTTTCATTTTGGCCCTAATTGGGTGGACTATCAATTAAATTATTGGTGAAGCTAAAAAAAAGATGAAGTTGTATACATTTGGGCATGTCCATGGGGTCCATGGTGGCCAGCAGGTCTCTAACATAAAGGCTGTCTCCTTCCACTTTACTGAGCCAGTTATTACAAGAAAAGTAGAACCTCAAGTGAGGCCGGATCACATCTGTGATGACCACTCGGTCCAGGAACCAGCTGGCATTCATACCCGTGTTGTCGTGCTCAATCCTGGACAAGCACAAAAGCATTAGAGTAACTTTCAATAAATTAACTGTTTCTCCATAAATCCACTCCACAGTGTTTGAGTGCATGTGCAAACTCTAAAAATTACTTTCCAAAGGGACTAAACAAACGCAATAAGTGTGAAGAGTTACCCGTACCTTATTTTTTTTAAAGCTCCAACATTGTGAGTTCTAATTCTGAAAACGTCCGTTTTGGCCCTTTCAAATGCCGTCCGACTCCTAGAATCAAAAAAATGTCCAAACTTAGGAATCATTCCTGCGCCATTTTTTTTTCTCTTTAATTTCAACTTAATTGCAAAATAAAGAAAGAAATTAATCAAATTAAATAAAATAAATAAAACAAGCAAGCAGGAAATATGAAGTAAAATTTAAATAACAGCATAAGACAATTTTAAAAGCCAGTTTGGTCAACAAGCATGCAGCAAAATATAATCCGATTTGTGACAGTATCACCGCACACAGATTGTTTTCTGACTGTTCCCCACCAAAATAATTAAAAATACGTACTTTTTTTCTGTGCTGTTGATGAAAGAAAAAACAAGAAGATAAAAAGCAAAGAGCTGTTCAATTAAACGTACAAAGAATACAATAAAACGTGTTAAATCATGGTTCATTCATGATTACTTTTTGCTTTTATTGCATTATAATTACTATAAATAATTGAATATATATATATATATATATATATATATATATATATA
>NC_056505.1:14039810-14047032 GCF_014905685.2 Nematolebias whitei
ATCTTTAAATGAACTCTAAAATGAACAGGCAGCCAGTGGAGTGAAGCCAGAGTGGGAGTGATGTGCTCCCTCTTTTGAACTCCAGTTAGAAGCCGAGCAGCAGCGTTCTGGACCAACTGGAGGCGTCTGATGGAGGACTGGCTGACTCCAAGGTAAAGAGCGTTGCAGTAATCCAGCCGAGAGGTGACAAAGGCATGGATTACTGTTTCTAGCTGCTGTTTTGTGAGAATGGACTTTACCTTAGCCAGCTGTCTGAGGTGATGAAAACTGGTCTTGACCACCGCTCCAATCTGGGAATCTAATTTAAAATCACTGTCCATTTTAAAACCCAAGTTAGAAACAGTTTTCTTTACATGTGGTGCCAGAGGGCCCAGATCAACAGGGCAAGGTTCACAAGAGCCACTAGGACCAAACACCATCACTTCTGTTTTATTTTCATTTAAAATTTAAGAAGTTGATTGTTAAGTTTCATGGAAGGGTCCATTATGACTCCCATATTTGTGACTCTTTGTTTTTCTGACAGGGCTAGAATGGAAAGGTCGATGCAGTGGTTCGTGATCGTGTCATTGGGAGGGAACTACATGACTTAAGACTTATTTTCATTGAAACTTAAGAAATTTAAAGCCATCCAGTCAAAACGTTTTAGTGTCGCTTATTGCGCCTTATAATCCAGTGCGCCTTATAGGCTGAAAAATATGGTATATATATATATATATATATATATATATATATATATATATATATATATATAATATTATTATTAATGACCACCTTTTGAGTGGGCAATTATGTAATTGCTTCTCGCTGTGTAATGTGTATGCGTTTGTTTGTAAGTCTGTCTGTTAGCGGAATATCTCCTCTCGGAAAGTAACCATCGGGCGTTTCTTCACCGCTGACTAACATGTGGAGTCGTTTAAAAATATGGTTCTATCTCAGTCAGTTTTGCAACGTTTTGGTAACGTAAATGTTTTGAAGCTGTTCCAGCTCTGCAGATCACTTGAGATCTGGGAGTTTCATGTTCAATCATGCATGACATTATTTTTTACAACAAAATAAAGGCTGAAATCCTGTCTTTATTTTATTTCTTTTTCAAAACAAGCAGATATTACTTTGAGAGTCTGGTATGTAACATAAAAAAATGATTATGTTTAAGGAACACAGGCCTTTATTTAAGGTATTTATATAAAAACTTAAGATGAGCAGATGAAACTTAACAATTTGACTTAAAAGATCTTTGTGCTTACTAGGAAAATAAATAAAAAATATACAACATATTTTACACAGATGGCTTTTTAAAAATTAAATTATTTATTTATTTATTTATTTCATCGTAATTTGAACCACAGAACTGCATCATGGCTACTGCAGCTATGATTTGCCTTCCAGTTCGACCGTTTCTAAATATTCAGGCAGCGTTTATTCCCATCTTAAACGTCGGGTCAATAGTACTTGAATTAAAACTTCTAGAGTGCTTTTGAATAGTTTTTGTGTGATCAAGGCCATACAGAAAGCATTTTCTCACGTGGATTGTCTGTTTGTAGCATTTCAGATAAGAGAGCTGTTTTTAAATTGATATTTGACTAAAGGAGCGGACGGCTAATGATCACAGTGACTTTCTTTAACAGAAAATGTGACATTCAGGTCCAGTTATTACACCAATTAGTTCACTGTTTGGAGGCTGTTCAATTACATGCCCTTTTGTTTTGTTTACCCTCATCATTAGGTCTAACCTTTGCTGCCAATAAAAAGCTTTTTATTTGCCCTTTGAGTCAAGTCGAACTGCTATAAAGATCTTAGCCATGTTAAACAACAAACACCATTTTAGGTAGATCTGTGGCTTATCTTGTAAGAGTGTGGATGAATTTTTATCATGCAAGTCTACAAAGATGCATCACACACTTAAAACAATAAAGCTTTTAATAGGTATCAGTTGGAGAAGGGCTTTCCATTCACCATTTTCCTTTTGTCAGAGACATAATATCTATATTGTTACTAAAAAGTCATGTACTTAGCTGGTTTGTGAGATAAGCTTAACAGCAATAATTAAGGAATTTTGATGATGTATATTCTGACGTCCAAGTGAAACAATAAGAAATTTAGGAAGTTTGAAAAACAAACTAAAGAAGAAAAACATGGGCTTCTGGACTATTTCTGGTTAAGAACTTTAAAACCTAATTAGGATAATGAGCATATGTCTCGTTGCACAAAGGATTTGGAAAAGGTAATTAAACTGGAGCCATTTTTTTTTAACCTTTTATGAAAATTGCTCAACCAAAACACAATTTTTTTTTTTCTAGATGACTTGAATGCCTGAACATTGTTGGATTTATACCTGGATTACTGAGCATGAACTTTGGTGTTTTGAACCACTTTGGCATGGCATGGTCTGCCTTAGACAAGTTGACGGGGAAGAGGGCGGGCCCGAAGGCCATCTTATCACCAGCAAACTGTTTTTTCCCATTCTGGGAGTGAGCTGTTTGTGGGATTCAGTTTGGTTTGGTGGGCTCTTCAGACTGAATAAGTCCTTTGGATGAAGGATGAAACGTCTCTGCAACAAAAGAAACCGTCCAGATGACCAAACTGAACATTGTTGGATTATACCTGGATTATTAAGCATGGACTTTGGTGAACACAGGGAAAACCTTTAGGAAGTCTTCAGAGATAATGTAGATGAGATTTCACATTGTTATTCAAAACGCAGAAGAGTTTTCTCAGACTGTGCGTGCAGAACGTGGCACTTCAGAACAAATTGTGAACATTGAACAGATCACATCCAGATCACACTCGGGCCTCCAAAAACATCCTCGCCATCAGGAGATCGATACATCTGTTCAATTGGAGAAAAAGAAACGACTTTATCACAACCAAACAAAAGAACATGCAGACTGAGTCAGTGATTAGTCCTCTCAGTAGCGCCGTTGGAGGAAGGATAGGACCCAGAACGCAGACAGAACTCAAGCAGCTTTAGAAAACAAACCTAACTTTCAGTGTTCTCGGGTTCTTGTGTTTGAGTTCTGGTACTTGTGTTTTTACCCAATCACTTAGTTTCCCTGAGTTCAGATCCGGATCAGTCTGTGTGGTTTTGATCAGTCTCATTCCTCCCGTGTGTTCTCTGTCATCTCTCACTCATCCTCAGTCAGCTCCTCGTGTTTTTCTAAATCAGCCGGCCAGTCTCACCTGTTCTGTCTGTTGTTAGCTCAGGTGTTATTAATACCTCGTCTGCCTTGCTCTGATTATTCATTCTGCTCACGTATCCACCTCAGCAGTGCATTGTTGGTTTTAAACCTCGGTCTACTTGGTTCTTCTCCAGAGAATCTGTAAGTTTGCTGCCACGCCATCTTTTTGTTTTGGTTTAAAAATAAAAATAGAACCACGACAACCGCGGAGGTAATAAATCTAAAAATAAACTCAAAGAACATAACAACAGCTGAAATACAGATCCTGACACCCAAAAGTGGGCCGTCTAGATGTGGCTTTAGAGAAATAACTTTTAGTTCACAGACGAATAAAGATGTGAATCAAAGTTTGATTAATGCTTCTGTCAAATCAGTGCAGCGTGCACGTTTACCTGCACAGCCAGAATACTTGTTGCATTCAAGTGAAAATCTAGCAAATAAAATCAAATCACTTTTGTCTCTTAATGAAAGCTGAAAGTGGATCAATATTAATGTTTGTCTTTTATTAAACTGTCCCACAAACCACTGGAAAAGTGGTTTGTGGGACAAGGCTGCACAGAAATCTGTTGGAATCAGTCTCCCCACCATCACAGACATCTACTCCTCCAGATGCAGGAAGAGGGCCACCTGCATCATGAAGGACCCCACCCACCCAGCACACACACTTTTTGCCCCACTCCCCTCAGGAAGGAGGTTAAGGAGCATTAAGTGTAGAACCACTAGACTGAGGAACAGCTTCTACCCTGAGGCTGTTAGACTCATGAATCTCTAACTAGAATAATCACTGTGAAAAAACATATCATGTTGCTGCTGATCTGTTTCATGTTGCTGCTGATCTGTTTCAATGTTGATGTGTTCATGCGTGCACATCTGCTCACAGACTCATGTTCATGTTTGTGCTGATGTTCAATGTTTTATGTTATGAGTGCTTAGTGTATATTTAGTTGATGTTTTTCTTAGTTCATATCTTAGATGTTATTACTGTTTTTCTTAGACATTTTATTGTTGGATGTAACTGGGACCCCGTGTACATAATTTCGCTCCACCACATGTACCACATGAGGTGCGAATGACAATAAAGAAACTCTGACTCTGAAAAACTTTAATGAAACTTGCCATCATTGAATGGATGCCTACAACTCATTACCTTCAGAGCCAACTTAATTCAATATGGCTGCCACAGACAATTGATTATAGAAAATACCAAAAATACCTATAATTCAGTTAATTTTACAGACACTGAGCTAAAGTTTGTTGTGGTAGTAGCCGAGTCATCTACAACCCATACTCCACATGCTCCTCATTGTGCAACACCTTTGCTCTAAACCAGTGGATCCCAACACTGGTCCTTGAGGAACTCCATCCTGCATGTTTTAGTTGTTTCCCTGCTTTGACACACCTGATTTGAATAAATGGGTGATTAACAGGAATGCACAGAACTCGAAGAAGTAATTAATCATTGAATCAGGTGTGCTGGAGCAGGGAAACTAAAACATGCAGGACGGTGTTCCTCAGGGACCAGGGTTGGGAATCACTGCTCTGAACTATAACCTTAACTGTTGGAGTCAACCCTCTTTGTTAGCAAAATATCTCTTGAACTACTGCACAGGCTTTAATGAAACTCTGAAAATAATCTCTGGATGTACATCGACAAGTGAACAAATTTATGAAGAAGAATTTACTCTGCAATTGGACGATGAGCCCAAAACACACCACAAAGATCTGAGGAGCTACATTACTAATGAGTTCTCTGCTCGGTCACCATCCACATGAAGACAAAAAAGGTCTTAAATGAACAATTATTTGGCCTAACGTTTAAGTCACAACAAAACCCCTCTTCGTTTTACCTGTGGAAAAGGTTACACCTATTAAGGTGATGACAGAGTCACAGGCAAATGGATCTGACAGGACATTAATCTGATTTTTCATTACCACCACACATCTCACTAATTTATTGCTTTAATATATGAACAATTGTCCCACGTCACAACACATAAGTGTCATACATAGCCTCCAAACAAATAGACGGGTGAATTAAACATTATTTGTTTTTACTTATCCCTCTAAATGTTGCATATGAAGCACCGGACCTGGATGAATTACAAAAGTTTTATAAACACCTTCGTCTTAGTGGAAGTATGAACTTGCCAACAGAGCAGGATACACACACACTGTCTCGTCACTCAGATATACCAAAAATAGGATAAGAATTGTGTTGAGTCAAGGTAAAAGAAAAATCTCTGGGGGAAAAAAAGCTACGATTTCATTTACATGATAAAAATAATAATAACGCAGCCAAAGAAGGATAAAAACTCGCACACATGCATAAGAAATGTGCTCATTGGGGAAGTATTCTGAAGATTCAGGTGAACGCGCTGTTCAGAAACAGCACAAACCAAACCTTTAAAGATCAAACGAGGATGCAGTGGTTTTCACGTGCTTGTGTAAACCGAGATAAAAATGTTTGTGCATTAGGAGGTGCTCTGCATTCAAACTCTGCTCTGACGCGTTCCATTTTCTGTCCGGATTTCTTTGTTGACACGTCTCGCTCCTTAATCCACCCATGAGAGCACACTCTGCTGTTTTAAAAGGCTCTGTGCATCCGTCCCAGTAATGTGAACGTCAAACTTCCTGATGTCTCCACTGGTTGGCTGCTCAGAGTTAACTCGATCACTTTCAGAGAACTTAACGTTTGTCACCTTCAGACTGAAAACGCTGATAAACTCAAGAGGGAGTAGCTGTTAGAGAGTGAGAATGAATGGCAAATGTTTTGCAGGATCTGATTTTTTGTGTTCAGCATTTAAATTAGAAGTTGAAAACTTTTTTTCTGGGGCAAAAGGGGTGCTTTAGAGCAGCGATAATTAACTGGCATCTCGTGGGTACAGAGTGGGGGTGAAACTTTATTAAAGTTAAGGTAGAACCTAAACTGTGAACTAAGGAGGAGTCCCAAAAATGTCTTTAGACGTTCATGGCGCTGCTCAATAACTATTTAAACAAAAACAGGTCCAAATCTGCCACTATTTATTTCAAAAGCTTACTCCAGCAGATTAAATGGTGGGGAGTAAAGAAGGTGGGCTCCACACAGAGGGCTGTGGTAGCTCGGTGGTCTGTTGTGTCAGGAAGGGCATCCGGCGTCAAAACAATTGTCAAGTCTTAGTGCGAGTTAGTTCACTGTGGAGACCCCCGAGGAAGGGAGCAGCCGAAAGAAGAAAAATTCCAGTAGATTAAATTATAAAAGTGGGGACAGCTGCCAAAATGATTACAAAGTTGGTTTAGATTAGAATTTTGCAAGTCGTACACATAAAAATAAGCAAAAGTTGAATGTGGCAGCATGACTGGTCACAAACTCAGAACTGAAGTGAAACTGCTCCCACGTAATAAAAAAAAATTGTAAGTCACCAACAAAACACAGATAAAGCACCCAGATCAGATCCCAGACCTCAACTCAGAAACATTTTAACATAAAAAAAACGTATTGGTTCTTTGAAACGGAGAGCCACTATTTCACCGTGGTTCATTGGGGGGGGGGGTATGCTCATTCATTCTGGCCTGCATACAAAATTCTTTCCCAAGATCATGCTCTGAATGCTGAATAGAACCCTGATGTGGAACGAGTGCAGAACGCTCAGCATCACGACTTTTCTTCTCTAAATACCCATTAACTGAAGACAAGAGCCCAAAAAAAAACACAATTGGCCATTTTAGTTGTTCTATTTGCATTTTAGCTGTTGCTGCACTCTCATACCAACTTATTAACAAACTGAAGGTCTTTTTATTTTCTTGAGGCGATCAGGATCTATATCCGCATGACTCAAAGTTTTCCATAGGTTTTCTGAACATGTGTTCCTTTCTCTGAAAAGAATTTGGTTTTCTCACGACACAATTATCAAATTCTTGTGTGCATGAATAACCCCTTCCCTGGGAGAAAACTTCCAAAGATGCTTTTGACAAAAAAAAAAAAAAAAAAAAAACAAATGCATGACCCAAAATTTAGGGGCGTGTGTGGGGGGGGGGGGGGGGGGGGGGGGGGCCGCGGAGCACAATTT
>NC_056505.1:14047132-14069679 GCF_014905685.2 Nematolebias whitei
AAAAAAAAAAAAAGTTACACAAACAGGCACTTTGAGCTTGAGTACGGAGGGACTTGGTGGGGGGGGGGGGGGGTGCAAGGATGGTACACATTTCCATTTCCTTTTCTCCCCTCACTTACATAAAGTTATTTGGTAATCAAGCTCAAAGTGCCTGTTTGTGTAACGTACTATATTTTTACAACTACAAACAAAAACACTGAACTTTCGATACAAACAAGATCAGTTTTATTTGAACAACATTTTATTTGGACAACTTATTTAGGAGCACAGTAAATGATATATACAGGAGTCACCGGTAACATGTGCAGGTGTAATGTTAATCCATTAAAAGAGCAGTACGTCTCATTTATCAGTCTCTAAGCTGACTTAGCTGCAGCCCTGGCAGCTAACCGCTCCTGTCTTTCCTGTTCAGCTTTCTCCCTCATTTCCTTCTCCCTCTGGCTCAGCTGCCTCTTCTCGGCATCCCAGTCCTGCATCTGGCTCTCATACTGCTCCAGGTCCTGCTTCTCTGCTGCAGCCAGGCTCTGCTGGGCCAGTGTGGTCACTAGAGTCTGGAGAGAGGCGGGCTCCACTTTACCCTGAATCTCCAGCTGACTGCTCAACTCCTGCAGAAGAAGGCAGACAAAAATCTACTGTATAGAAACAAAATAATCTAATCACTGCATTTAAATGACTTGGGTGAAACTATATGCACTGGCAAAAAATATTAAACATCCTTCATTTTAAATGCTGTCAAACTGGACACTACCTTCCTGTAAGACAAGTTATATTACAAGAAAATAAAGAAAAGCATGTATGAATAGGTCATATAAATTCTGAGTGAAACAAAGGAAGTGTTTATCTGCTACTGGCACCAGTCAGTTAAATGCTGCAAAACATTGTGTAGCTGCCAGCCTGTCTGATTCACAGCAGTAGTGCCAAAAATAAAAAGCATTTATTGCTTTTATTTACATTTCTGCTCCATGAGTTAACTAAATGTACGTCCCCACCCCCACAAAAAACCCCTTTCATAATCAAGAAAAAAAAAGAAAAATTGTCTTTCAGGTTTCTGAAATCTAAATGTGATGCTAGAATTTGCAAAAAAAAAAACTGGGAATGAAAATGCCACCTTACCTGCAGCACATTTGTTTACTTATCAGTTTATTCAAGTTCAAGTAAGTATTCACTGTCATTTGCATGTGGTATATGAAGTGGAACGAAATTATATACTCAGGGTCTCAGTTACACCAAAAAATAGCAAGAATATAAAGTATAAACAGAAACGGTATATAAGGATCTAAGATATACGCTAAACGAACACCAAACAGTATGCTAAAAGACCAAGGTATACGCTAAACACTAATAATATGAACAATATGGCGTATCAACAGCAGCCCGAACATTATTATTATATTATTAATAGAAAAGTGCACTTAATTATCACTGTAAAAAGTATTGCTTTTGTCCTCAATTTGTTCCAGTTTTAATGCATGCATTGCAATCCTGAAATGTTATGTAAAGCGTCTGCATTCAAGGGCGAAAATGTCATCAGACTATTGGTCACTCCTGCACAGAGTCTGGAAAATTACAGAATGTGCATAATGTGAAGAGAGTAATGTTCAAATAATTCTCACAGTAGAGCAAAAGTCATGCGCTGTGCATTATAGTGAATGTAGGCCTGAATGTCTGCATGTCTGCAGACACCGAGGCTGCTCACATAAATTAATTTGTCAGGTAAAGATCAGACTCGGTGCAACTAGTTTTTAGTCAAATTCCTAAATGATCATTTTAACATAAAAAAAAAAAAAAACAGGATACCAGCTAAACTGAAGTAGCAACTTAGATACTGTAAATTCATGCTTTGTTTTATAATTATTATTAAAACAAAGATGATTAAATCTGCATATACGTGCAAAAGACATGGCCACTGTTGTATTAATACAATTTATAAATACAAATGTATGCATTTATACATTGACAAACTAAATATACATTTGTACAAGCCAGAAAATAAAAAGGCATTACTGACAGATGGCCTGTCCTAAAGGTCAACAGTGTATTCTCCAAAGCAGACCACTGTGTTTAAATAGTTTAAAATTATGATGTAAAGTTTACAATTGGCTTACAAGGCAAAAATGTTTAAGTAAAGCTTGAAATACGTCACTTTAGAAGGCCGCAGCGAGCCTCAGAAAACCTCAGTTACAAACGCAGACATAACAGGAAGCTGTGTTTGCTGGCTTGTCCCAACAAGGAAAACTTCTGTAAATTCAGCTGCAAATGACAAAAGCACAACAAACCTTAAATCTGATGACATACTGAGGAAGGTTAGCCCTCTCAGCCAGATCATCTTCATCCACCTCTTCCACTTTCTTCTTCTCTTCCTCGCCCGACTCCTCGCCTGACTCCTCTCCAGACTCCTCTCCAGACTCATCCGTCTCCGAGGTTGAGGATAGCTCCTGCAGCAAGTCATTCACGTAATCGAGCTGAAAAATATAACAAACCAGACAAAACCTAAAAGTCTCTATCATTAATATTTTCTACTCATAAATATTTGATTACAGAGCAGACATGCAATGACGCCTCAGCTCTTAATCTTAGGAAAAGGATGATGTACTGTGACCCGAGGCAGCAGTCACCACAACCTGAGATGTAATACATCCTCTCTGTCTCACTGGGTTATTTTCTCTGTCTCCATTATTGCTGCACCGCTGTCTGACATGGGCTGCTTGGTTCCTGTTGCAGTGATTCTCACGAACACCCCGAGTGCTCCAGGCTCTTGAAAATCTCATTAAACGTGGACAAAGCTCAAACTATTGAACTGGACAGTGCAGGCTAGATTAAAGGTACAACAACCAGCAGGGTATGTGTGCATACATGTAAAAATAACAACAAGATGACAGCGTGTGCTCAGTCTGAGCAGATTAAACGTGTGTGGAGATAAACAAGTCTGTCTGCTGTGTGTAGGGCTAAGAGGCACAACTAAGGCCACACAGAATCCTTCTTAGACCAGAAAACACAGAAGAACTATTATTGACATCAAATTCACAACAATTCAAAGAAATTAATATTTCTATAAACCCAAATAAGTAATTCTGGTGAAGAACTTCTTGTATTTTTATTTACGGAAAAAATTTTTTTCAACTCTAATCTGTTTTACACTGGCTCCTCAGCGTGCACATTTCAGTGCACCATTTGTCACTAGGGATGCATGATATTATCGGCATGGTATCGGACGATATTGGCGATAAAGTTAAATATCGGACATTGGCCATTCTATCAAAATAACTCACTGATATAAAAGGTGATTTTTAGAAATATTACACAGATGAAAAAGCAGTTTATTATTTTAGATAAAAGCTCAAATTCACACCAAGGATCCACCAAAGATCAGTAGCTCTAGATGCAAAGTTAATATTGGTATTGGTTATCGGCCAAATAACTTTTAACATATCGGATATCGGAAAAAATCCATTATCGTGCATCCCTTCTTGTCACAGTAAAGGTTCCCACATACTCGGGCGTACTGTGTGTACTCCGTGAGCCGCATGGACACTGCACGCACTGTCCGCAGAGGGTTGAGACTTCATACTCGAGCATGCACCCTGACGGGCTGCAGCCAGCTCCGCAGGCAAGGGGCGTTTACCTTTGGGACAAATTGAGGTCGCTGATTGGTTATTTGCTGACACGCCTATTTGATTGATTGACAAGTCGCAAAAAAATAAATAAAAATGAGCTGCTGGCGGCCATGGGCAGCTGGCAGCCCAGGAGCAGCAGCAGCAGCAGTGTTCTGTGTTTATATGTTGTGAATAAAAAAGTCTTAAAAAAAAAAAAAAAAAAAACGGGGAGCGCTGGCCCTGCAGCCCACACATCAGACCGGCTCACAAGGAAATCTCCAGACTCTCCCGCAGTCACGCCGGGCCTGATTTTAATTCACTTGTGACAAATTCCTTAATTTCTCACAATTTCAGTCATGGGGTCAATGGACTAGGAGGAAGAGATCACTTGCCTCTCAGCAAAATCAAAAGAAAAGGCCATTAAACCAGACCACGGATGAAGAAGGGGAATTTAATACATTGGTGTCACATACAAAACAGTCCGTCGCCGAGCAGTTTATTGTGCGAAACGGAGTACGCGTACATAAAAATTGATCTTTGCGTGGACAAGGCTTGTGGACGTCCGCGTTGAGTCTAATCTGGTCTGTGCAGATCTCTGCAGAGTGAAGTACATCCGAGTATGTGGGAGACTTAACATGTTTTCCTGCCAGTACAGAACAAGCATTTTTGCTGCAGTGACTTTTATGCATCAGCAGTCTGTAGATTATTCCATGTTTTTAAAAAAGTAATAAATAAAGGAGCACCTGTCATAAAGGACACACAACATATAACTCAAGGTAAGTGGCAACATGCTGTAAATGTTGTTGGATCTGGTCAATTGGTAAATCCAGACGTCGGTTTATATTTTTGTGACATCTGACCAGGCTTGCATGGCTGAGAATATAATGAAGTGCAGCAGTAAGTTTGTCATTTTTACAAAGAGTTAATTAAAAGTTCACCCAGAGGATGTTTTCTGCTAATATTGTGACCAAGCGAGGAAGTTGGAAAACTGATAAACTGTCCCACCACCACAGGTAAATTCTCATTAAAGCCACTCATGATGAACATGCAAAGTTGAGGAAAGGATCACTCTGGCAGCGCATGACTCCGTTTCTGACTAATGAAATACAAGCTTCTGTTTAAACATTTAGCAGTAGCCCTACCACTCCGGCTTAATTTGTCCACATTGTGTTTATTGGAAAGAGATGCTTTCAAAACTGATACCCTACAGACGAGGCTGTTAGGGAGAGTGAGTCTTTAGTCTGTTTTGAGAGACTTAAGAAACTTGTAGCAACACACGGTCCAGAATGAGTGCTGCAGGAAGTCTCAGGTTTACTGTTGCTCTCAAAATAACCAGCTCAGAGTTTATTTACATAGCCGGCAGAACAAACACTAAACTCCGAAATGCTGATATTTGTGGATCAGTCAATCTGGTTAGTACCTGAGAAGACTAACGAGGTCGCTTTTAATTTCAAAACTGACCCTGGAAACTGAATCAACACAGCTCAGACAAAAAAAAGTTAAGTATCTTTGGTGAATCAGACCACAACTGTCACTCATCGTTCAGGTTTTTCTTCAGAAATGCACAATATTAGAGTTCACGCAGTAGTTTATACATCGTTGAAAAGTTTCTTGTGTACTCTTACTGTGTCTTTAGTCAGTTTGATATCCCCAGAACCTGCAGCCACAACCCTCTCCATCACAGCCAGCGCCTGACCCAGATACCCTCGAGCCCAGGAGAGAGGCATGCCTTTAAAAACTGCATGAATGCCCTTTAACATCTCCATCTTTCCTGTGAAAATAAAATTAACAATTTTTAAAAACTGCTGTAGATAGAACTGAGGTAAATAAAGTCAAAAACAAACCTAGGAGAGCGTTCCCAAGCATTTGAGCACTGAGACCAATAGTGTCGTCCTGCTGCAGTCCACAGAGGAGCAGCGACGCCCCCAATGCCCGCTCTTCTGACACCTGAACAGCAGGAACAAGGGGTCTGTTACAAATGATGCAACATCTCAAAAGGGATCTTCATGGCATTTACTGCCCCAGTGATAAGTTTGCATATTGTAGCATAAGAATATTCTTGTCACTCACAGTAAGTTGTGGTTTGGCTGCGAGGAAATGACCCAGAGTGTACAGAGACAGGACATGAGTGGAGGGAAGGTCAAAGGCCTCCTGAAGCATCACCTCTTCAACCACTGAGAATGCACCTGTACAATCGCAGCAAATCATTGATATTTTCTCCCTAAAACCTTTGCTAAAATTGGCGATTTGCCTTCTTGTCTTAGAATACTTCTATTTCATCAGAGATTTCATTGTAGAAACTTTAGGGCTGACAGTACTGTAGGAGTAATATATGTTTTAAAATCCAAGCATTATATTTCATTACTATCTTTTGTTTTGTGAATATGCACACTAAGTATTTGGCAAGGCATTGCATGTGACTCACAAGAACAGGACAACAAAAAAACATGCAACTCCCAGCACACTACTGCATCTTTTAAGTTTTTACTTTTGCTTTTAGAAACAGCAAGCTCTAAAGGATCAACATATATAAATAATATTCAGTTGCTTTACAAATGTGGGCCAAAATTCTGTTTGCAGTAGTAAAACAAAGTCTCTACAATGTTGTATTGTTTACTGCCTGGCTTGCTGTTATCACAGAGTGGAAAAAGCAGGCTTCCCTTTTATTTGTTTCTTAGAAAACAAGCAAAAAATAAAAACCCTATCTACAATCTGATTTTAGTCTTTTCAAATTCTGAACATTTTGGGGCAAAACTCAAAGTCAACAAAAATGTGGTCAGAATCTTGCAGGAATTGTATTTGAGTCTGCATGACCTTTTTACAGACCAAATGCTTGGATCAAAACAAGTTTCAAAGTCTTACTTTTAATGTCTCCATCCTTAATGTAGGAATCTATCAGCAGGTTGAAGGTGAAGTTGTCTGGAAATATTCCAAACTGGACCTGCACGTACATTGTAAACACACATTGTGATCACCGGCTGCCATTAATGGTGGGCGAACGTAATGGCATTAGTCTAGACTGTTTACAATGTGTGGTTTGGTTAAAAATTGTGCAAATCACCTAAAAACAAATAAATGATCATTTATGCATCTTCAACATTAACACTCATTTCTGTGTCGTTTCTCATTTTAGAATAACTCAGGGATGAATAAATGATAAACTTGATCATTAAAGAAAATATATTCTCGGTAAAGATGCCAAACATGATTCAAGTTATTAACGCAGCTGAAAATGGTTTGAAAAGTCCTCCTAGTTAAAGATGAAAAAGTCTGTTGTAAAAAGTAATAGCTGGTCTTAGTTACCTGAACATCTAATGAGCTAATTTTACATCATTTTCTAGAAGCTAAATTGAACTTTTTGAAGGGTGTACCTTGTTTTTAACCGTGTAAAGGGCCTTTTCTCTGGCTCCAAATTTCAGACACTGTCTGATCCAAGAGTGAATGGTCCAGTCACGCAAGTACCAACAGTTTGAACTGTGACGAAACCTTGAAAATAAAAAAGAAAGAAAGAAAATAGATACATAAAATTATATATATATATATATAGTAGTTTCTTAATCATATTGAGCCATCAGTCACAGGATGAGACTGTTGGACATTATTGCCTCTGGTAAAAAAACAAGAGCAAGCAATATCCATGATGGCTTTATTATTAAAATCTAACCAATACCTACTGGATAAAACTGCAAAGTACCCTTTCCCATCATTCCAAATTAGCAGTGGAGTTTTAACTCCCATCGGATAATAAAAATAAACCTCCTGACCAGGGGTGTGATTGGAAACAAACTAAATCAAGTGATTGCAAGAACGAGCGCAGATTCCAGAGGAAGGAGTAAACAGGAAAGGTCTGGAGTTGCACCGAACAAAGAGAACCATGTGACTGAACATAAACCAAAACAGACAAACCAAACAGACAACGCATTCCAAGAACAACATACAAGTTGGTACCTAAATGAAAAAAAAAGTATAAAATAGATTTAAAGAAAAAAGTTATGCAGTGCAGACATGATGAAGCAGAAGAAAACTGGTGGCTCGTACTTGTACAGGTAGTACTCTGTTTGATCTACTTCCTCTCTGGATGATATGTTGTCAACAAACTGAAATGGAGAACACATACAAAAATTACATTTTTTGTTTTTACCATAGAAACAAAAAACAATGAAATAAAAATACAGCTTATCCAACTGTAAATACAGCTTACCCGTGAAATGGTTAGAGAGCTGACTGGAAACTTCCTTTCATATGTTCTGTCCATGAGATTAGCTATAACAGCTGGAATTAGAAAGCATCAACAATACTATTACATGATTATAATTTCATTTTTTTCTTCTTATTTTAATTATTTTATTTATTCAGAGTGGTATAAATGTTATACACTCATAAAGGTACAAAACATGTCACTAATCTTATTCATTTAGATATATTTACTGTATAAGCATGCTTAGACTGAGTCCAAATTATACCCATTTTACTTTAAATAGACGCCACTAAATAAGACATCGTGAAGCTGCAGCGACACCTAGTGTTTACTGAGTGCAATAAACTAACATCAAATATTGGTCTGCTGCATGTAATATCAGCTACAAATGAAACTGATGGTGCATGTCATGTGGACTAAAGTTGAGATTTATTATATTTTAGTATGTAAATTATGCAAAATGTGTCCCATCTTCATTTTTTTGTTATTTTACAAACTTGTTTAATTTCTTGTAAACATTTTACAATGTTAACCGAATATTAGAAAGACAAATAAAAAAAACAAAGAATAAAAAACTGCAAAAATATAATACTGTAATGTGACGCTGTCTCTGCACTAACTTTAACAGTTTAAAAAGCCTTAAAGAAAGTCTACCCCCACCCCCCCACAGGCAGGCAGTTACAAAAGCAGTGCTGTGACACCCACATTTCTTTCCAAATTTTATCTGATGATTTTACAGAATTAAACTAACATTTTAACATTAAATTATATGTGAAGAACCTCCACTTGAACTTGAAATACTTTTTCAGTACATCCTATAGTTCTGAATTATTTAATTCAGAAAACATACAATTTGCTTCTATAATAAATCTTTTTTAATGACACATTTAATGGCTGTTTAAATAGCTTAGTGGTGAAAATAAAGGCATCTATCTTGATAATTGATTATTAATATTTAATATTCTGAAAAGGATAAGAGGCTGCACTCTTAAAGAGCAGCAGCAACAACGTGCACTCCGCCCATCTTTCGGACGACTGTACGGACATACTCTCATTGTATCTCGGTACAATGATAATAAAGCTTATTCTGATTAATATATTGATATTTCACATCGCATACAACCTGTACTTAGTAGTAAAATAGTATAATTTAATATGATCACAGAATGCCTACATTTTCTGCACTGAGGTGACTTGTCAGTTGCTACAACATAAATTATAAAAAATAAGCTCTTAAAACCCATGGATGAATAAACATGGGGCAGCTGTGGCTCAGTGTTTAGAGCAGTCATACGAGTCGTAGGTTCTACTCCATTAATATGAGGTCACGTGAAAGTGTCCCTGGGAAACAAAGCCCTTGAATGTGATCTGAAGCACTGATTAGACTCTATAAAATTGTGTATTCTGATATGCTTTGTAGAGATGTAGTAGTGCTGTGCGTGTGGATGGGTAAGGAAACAAAATGAGTTGTAAAGTGCTGTTTGGACTGAAAATAAAAGTACTGAATACTGTACCTTTTCAACCAAATACTGACTTTATGAGCTTCTTTTCACTTAAAAATGCAAATGTATTTTTATGGTTTGATTTATAATATTTACCCTATATCTGCAAAAACAAAGCTAGACATCTAATTATGTCTATACCAACCACATAATTCTTTGGACTGACAGTGCTGTGTTAAGACAATTAAAACAGACAACAAGTCTGTAATGCAGCTGTTTCACGTGGGATTTTATACTCATAACTGTGTTGTGCGTACTTACCCAGGTTTTGTGGCTCTTTTTCTCTCGCCTCCCACACTTTGGTGTCTGTGTAAGCCGCTGAGAGCAACCATCGTCTGGCTGAAAGACAAACAGCCGCTTGCACATTAGCCTTGTTTAGCAGCAGTTAGCTAACGACCAGCGGACACTGAGCAGTTATAACTTAAACGGTCAAAAACACCCACCAAAAATACGGAACATGAAGTCATATCAAATTATCATGTTTTAGTAAATTAGCCGTGAAGTATGCTTACCTGTAAGAGAAGGAGATAAACATTTAACTTTGATAGCTGAGGCTACACAGCATTTGCTTACGAAGGCTGCCATCTTGGAAGATACCATTCACCTCAGACACGGAGGGGTTTCAAAAAGGGTTATTTTCTTCTTCTTCTAGTATTGTTTTATGGCGGTTGGCAGACCAACTGTAAGGTGCATTACCGCCACCTACTGAGCTGGAGTGTGGGCAGAAGATATACAGGAGAGAAAAAAAAAAAAAAAAAAAAAAAAAAAAAAAAAAAAAAAAAAAAAAAACCAATAATAATAATAATAGTAATATTAAATAAAATAAAATAAAAATAGATAGATAAATAAATAAACAAAATAAATTAATAATAATATGTAAAATATATAAATAAATAATATTAATAATAATAATAATTCTGTGAAATAACTTCACATCTATATTTCATCTAAATTCTCTCCATTAAATTTGTTTTTTTCAAGAAAATAATAATTTGATCTTTGACTTTACCAGCATCACTACTAAAGATATCATTAATTGTAAATTTTATATTCATTTTAGTTATTTCTTTTTGGAAATGTCTTCTTTCTAATTCATATCCACAACATTCCATAAAAACATGTTTTACTGTTTCAGGGAGATTACAGTTATCACATAACCCCGTGGCATGTTTTCCTATTACTTTAAGAGAGCTATTGAGACCCGTATGTCCTATTCTGATTCGGGTCATTATTGTTTCTACTTTTCTGTTTCTTCCCGTTTTCTTTGTGCCTCCTACCTTTTTCTGAATGTTATACAAATGTCGTCCTGTATCAATTATGTCCCAATTATCCTGCCATATATTCGTAACATATCTATTTATTATCATTTTACACTCAGATTTACTTAATGGAATTTCATAGTTTACATTTTTAGATTTTACTGCCTGTTTAGCAAGAATGTCTGCACCTTCATTGCCTTCCACTCCCACATGTGCTGGAACCCAAACAAAATCTACAGATATTTCCCTCAAGTGAAGTTTATATAGAATGTGGTAAACCCTGTCAATTAGGTCTTGTCTTTCTGATTTACTTGATTTGATGCTTAATAAGACTGCCATATTATCCGATGCAATGACATATTTTTGACCATTATATTTTTCAATCCATTCTAAAGCCATGATTATAGCTAATAATTCTACTGTGTATACTGTCAAGTTGTTTGTTGTTCTTTTCTTCATCTCTATATTTAGATTTGGGATGTACACTGCTGCTCCTGTTTGTCCTGATTCTGGATCTTTTGATCCATCTGTAAATACTATAATTTTATCCATATGTTGTTTATGAAAGAATTGTTGCACTAAGAAGTTTTCTGAAATATTTTTCCCTTTATTTTTGATTAATTTATGTAATGATAAATCGACAGAAGGATAAATATATAACCAATGATGGATACACGATTGATTAACTGTTGGACTTAATTCTATTTCATGCAACCCTGCATAGTGAGCTTTGATATTACCTATCCAGCCAAAACTATAAATATTTGTTTTTTGATGTTCCCAACATTCCTGTAATATATTATGAACTGGGTGTGTTTGGTCATGTCCTTTAATATTAATCCAGTATAGTAACATTTGTTTCAATCTTCTTATTCGTAAAGGCATTTCCCCCATTTCAACTTGTAGAGCTGAAACTGGTGATGTTCTAAATGCTCCACTGCATATTCTGAGTACTTTTGATTGTTCTATATCCAGAAGTTTTAAATGAGTTTCTGCTGCTGCCATATAGCTAATGCTGCCATAGTCCATTGTTGATCTCATAAGTGATTGATATATATTTACTAATGCTTCCCTACTTGCTCCCCATTCCCTTCCTGTTAAACAACGCAATAAATTATTAACATTTTTACATTTTATTTTTATTTTTTCTATATGTTGCTTCCATGTAAGTTTTTCATCAAAAATCATGCCTAAAAATCTTATATCCTTAACCTGTTCAAGGTTTTGACCATATAACTTTAAGGAGATAGACTTATGTTTTCTAGAGAAGCAGATAACTTGAGATTTTGTTGTTGAAAGTTTAAAACCCCAGTTATTGGACCATATTTCAACTTCATTGATTGCCTTTTGCATTTTATTTCTGAGATATTCTACATTACGACCACGAATCCATAAAGCTCCATCGTCCGCATATAAAGATTTACTGATTCCATGATCTATTTTATCAAATATGTCATTGATCATTATCAAGAATAATACTGGGCTACAAACACTACCTTGAGGAGTACCATTCTCCACAATATATTTACTTGAAAATTCCTTTCCCACTCGCACTTCTATTGTTCTTTCAAACAAAAAATTACTTATCCAATTAAATAGTTTTCCTTTTACCCCAAGTTTTTCCAGTTTTACTAATAAACCTTCTTTCCAAAGTGTATCATAAGCTTTTTCTATATCGAAAAAGACTGCAATAACTGATTCTTTGTTAGCTTGTGCTTTCCTTATCTCTGACTCGAGGCATAAAATAGAGTCCATTGCGTTTCTCCCTTTCCTGAATCCACTTTGATTTGGTGATAACAGATTATTAAATTCTAAATAACTATATAGCCTTTTAGTTATTATTTTTTCCATTGTTTTCCCCAATTGTGAATTCAAAGCAATGGGTCTATAGTTGGAAGGATTTGAAGGATCTTTACCTGGTTTTAATATTGGTATTATTATTGAATTTTTCCATGAAGTTGGTATTTTACCACTATCCCAAATTAAATTAAACAAAATTAATATTGCTTTAATAGCATTTTCACCCATATGTTTTAACATATCGTAACAAATATTGTCTTTTCCAGGAGATGATTGATTAGTATTACTAAGCGCTCTTTTAAATTCAAATAAAGTAATAGGTAGATCCATCGTCCCTCCATTGACAGTTTTTTTGTTATCTATATTTGGATGGTTTTTTAATATATTGCTCCTCAACTCCCTAACATTTGCTGAAATATTGTCAGAACTATGTATTTTAACCAGTGTTTTAACTAATAATTCTGCTTTATCTAGATCAGTTATTGCAACAGTGTTTTCATTTTTAATTATTGGGATTTCATATTTCCTAGTTATTCCATTCATCTTCTTTATCATCCCCCACACATCTGATAATTTAGTTTCTCTCCCTATGGTAGAGCAATATTTTTGCCAGTATTCTCTTTTTGCTTTTCTTATTGTTCTCCTAACAATTGCTTGTTTCCTTTTATAAAATATTAACTTTTCAATTGTATGCTGAACTTTTAGTTGTTTAAATGCTTTATTCCTTTCTTTAATAGCTTTTTTACAGTCCTCATCCCACCATGGAACATTCTTTTTAATTCTACTTCCTGTACTTTTAGGTATTGCTTTATTTGCATTCTGTATAAGTATTGTTGTTAATTTTTCATTAAATTCTTCAATATCTTTAATATCTTCTCTAATAATTTCTCCACATTTAATTTCAGTCAGATTTTGAAACTTGATCCAGTTTGCTTTATTAAATTGCCACCTAGGTACTCGAAATGTTTTTCCTTTAAGAACATCCAGTCCTATTTTAATGGTTATTGGATAATGATCACTACCAAGTGATGTTTTATTTATTACTTCCCACTGCGTAATTCCTGCAATGTTATTTGAGGTGACTGTTAAATCTATTGCTGTTTCTGTGTTCTTTGTAATATTATATCTGGTCCCTGTTCCATTATTTATGCACACCAGTCTGTTATCATCAATGAATTCCTCTACGTTTCTGCCATTTATGTCTGTGTGATCACTTCCCCAAAGATTATTGTGAGCATTAAAATCTCCACACCAAACAATTTTCCCCTGTTCCTGTCCTCTAACTATATTCAGTGTTTCAATAGTTAATTCTTTACATGGATTATAATAATTAATAATGATCATTTCATCCCTACCTGTCCATATTTTAATAGTAATGTATTCATGCTCTTTTCCTATATGGATTATACTGTAACCTATATTATTTTGTACAAGGATCATTATTCCTCCACCCCTTCCATTACCTCTATCTCTTCTGATGGCAGTGTACCCATGTAAAACAAAATCTAATTCTGGTTTTAACCAGGTTTCCTGAATACAGATGATATGTGGTTTTTCTTGTAGTTGTGATATGTAATGTTTAAAATCTTGACCATTTGAGATGAGACTTCTAGCGTTCCATTGAAATATGTTTATGACCATGTGGAAGTAGCACCTTCTGACTGAGTTGGTGTTACTCCTTTACCTATCATATTTTCTACAGCTTCCCAACCAAGGTCTTTAACATCTAGATATTTTTCTGCAGCCCTCACTATGATTTTAATCTTTTCAGTTTTCTTTACTGTCTGAGCTGAACAATTAATCACTTCCACCATAAACAGCACAAAATCCTTTTTGTTCACTATCATTGAATCATTAGGTATTTTAGAGCATCCATCACAAGTTTTTGGTTTTATATTTGATGTCACTGTTGGTTTTGGCTTCTCTGGTTGATTTGGGATTCTTTTCACAGCTTCAGCATAAGTTATCCCTTGAGCGAGTTTCACTTTTTGGATTTCCTCTGCTCTTTTACTGTATTGACATCCACGGTAAGCAGAAGTGTGTTCTTCTCCACAGTTACAACATTTAATTTTTGCCTCTTTTTCACATTTCCCATATTCATGTTCACCTGCACATCTTCCACATCGTTGTTTTCCTTTACAGATTGCTGCTACATGTCCAAATTTCTGGCATTTAAAACACCTTAACGGAGGAGGAATGTATTGTTTCACATCATAGCTCATATAGCCTATGTAGACTTTACTTGGTAAACATTCACCTTCAAATTTAATCAAGACTGACAAGCTGTTACATCGTTCTCCATTTCTTGTTGTTTGCAGACGTTTAATTTCTTTCACTTTTGCTCCACGTATGTTTGCTTGAATTTCTTCATTTGAGATTTTTAAAGGGACTCCACTAATGACTCCTCTACCCATTTTTTTGTTTTCAACCAGACTGCTCTGAACTTTCTTTCCTTCCATTTTGTGAATCTTAATTGCCTTTCCTTGTTGAATGCTGTCTCTGCAATGAACAAAAAGTGCTCCGCTTCGTAAAACCTTAGCGCTAAGGACTTCACCTATTAGTTTATTTATTGTTTTGGTTAATTGTATTGGGTTCCATTCACCAAAAGATTCTCCCTCTTGATTTAATTTAATAATAACTTTATACTCATCTTTTGGTTTCTTAGTTACTAGTTCATTTTCCTCATCCTTTTCTGGGTTAGAAATATCTTCAGCTGATGTCTGCTTTTTACGCTTTTTTCTGCTTTTTGAAGCAGCTAACTTACTCCAATCTTCTTCATTTCCGCCACTATTTTCTTCCATTTCATCAAACTCACTTCCTGATCCAGAACTTCCCTCTGCAACCTCCTGCCCATTCACAGCCCAGCCGCTGCCAACCGCCTTACCAAATTGCTGACTCATCTTTTCTCTCTCCGTCATCCATCCGCTCCGGCCAGGTTTCACCACATCCCGCGCTGCATCATGGGTCCAAAAAGGGTTATACCAAAACGAGATAAAATTAAATGAATTAAAAAATTAAAGTGTCGCAAACTAACCCTCATTGATGAGGATCGTGATTGTTTACACGGGAAGTATTTAGTTTAAATTAAACTAGAGCATTCTGACTTACAATTACGTGAATTTCACCTGCACTCAATGACATGTTCATATGCACAATAAAGAATTATTTCGTTTAAAAATGTAGCCCGATTTTCTGGAATAATTCAATGGAACATCTACCTGACTTGTATTCATACAACTTTGAAAATTTTATATTTTGACCTGTAAGAATGGTAACATAGCTCCTCGTTAGTATAGTGGTCAGTATCCCCGCCTGTCACGCGGGAGACCGGGGTTCAATTCCCCGACGGGGAGAAACTTTTTCGTTTTGGGTGGTGAAGTTAGCTGTATTTTGTTTCGTTTTAATATAATTTCTTCTATTCACTTTTCATTACATATGTTTTTTTTAACGATTGTCTATTATTGTCGAGCATAGAGAATTGTTTAGCTAAACCGCCCTAAACCGTTTCCCATTCATTTTCTAGTGCTAAACCACTACGGATGTATTATATTTTTGACCACTAAACACACTGTGATAGGATAAAGTCAGCATTTTTACAAAATCATAGATTCTGTTTCAATCTGTAACAAAATGTATGTTTTTGTTTAGTGAGATTATAAAATATTTTTTTAATATCATATCAGCGTATAATCAAAATTGGATATCTGATTACAGTACAAGTAAATAAAAAACATAAATAAAGAACTCTGGGGCTAATAAATCATCTGTTTTTAATTATATTTTATGTCCTTCCTGCCTTTAACTGCACCTTGAGTACCTTTTGATCTTTAGAGCTACATATATATGAGCATAATGGAAAATATATTTATTTCCTGTAATAATTTCCTTGCTGCAGGCCATAAAAACTTTTTTGAACTATGCTGAATATTCATAACTGAGCTCAGTGTACTGTGTGATAATTAATTGGGATGTATGTGTGATTGAATTAGTTCATATATTTCTTCTTATCTTAGATTTTATTACCGTTTTATTTTACATTTTATTGTTGGATGTAACTGGGACCCTGTGTACACAATTTCGTTTCACCACATACCACATGTGGTGCGAATGACAAAAAAAAGAAACTCTGACTCTGAATTTAAAAAAAAAATCTTAAAATAGGAGGTTTCAGGACTGGAGTGTTATTCTCTCTTACAATGAATAACCCTCCAAAACTGAGCCTTGACCTTTTGTGTTCTTGTCTTCTGGTCAAGTTCCTGTTACAATATTGCTGTTTGTCATCATTGCACTGCATGTCAAAGGACTATGAACTGATGGAGATATCAGAATCAGAATAAACTTTATTGGAATTGCACCGAGGTACAACGCGAATATGTACGTACAGTCGTCCGAAAGATGAGAGGAGTGCACGAAGCTGCAACTACAGGAGAGCGCGGCCATTTTATCCTTATCAGATAATATTCTTAGATAGGAAAAGGGGGAGAAACATGAGGGTAGATAGTGGTATTATAAAAAAAAGATCTTTCACATCTTGTCTATCAGGACACGATTTGAGACATCAAAAAACTCTACCAGCAAGCACAATTTAAACATGATTACATTTGCATTTGACATCGAGGTGTTGAGATTTGTCCATGAGCATTTTTTCAGATCAGCCACAGTTTCTGAAGATGTTGTTCCAGCCAGCAGTTCTGATAAGCCTGCACAGAAAGTTCTTGGGGGGTACGATAGATGAAGCTTTTGTCCTTGGGTACTCATGTCCCAGGAGAAATTTGACAGTCAGCCTGTCTCCGAGGCCATTGGGAGTCTGATTCAGATAAGCTTGATTTTTGTTTTTTCTTCAGGCAGACAGATTTTTTTCTTCAGCCTTGAGTCCATCTGGGTGTTCTGGTTCCGAAAATGCCTAATTGTGGGATTACATTCCACTGATCCATGCTATGAGTCTCCTTCAAGGTCGAACCCACCACGCTGACGAGTCCCAGAAGCCGCAGGTGGTCTGCGATTCTCAATCGCCTCCACCTTACGGTTAAGCTCGTAGACCAGACGATTTAAAGTTCCCACAGCGAGGACCAGACCTTCACACTGACTCGGAAGCTTTTCCATGGCCGAAACTGCTCCTGATGTCTTTTTCAAAAGTCGATAAAACAGAGCCCCGCCGATGCCAAAAAGCAGAGTCCCTGCTATCGTAAGTCCAAATATGTAAACGTCTTCAACATCCTCTTGAGACAAAACTGTAATGCACATCAATTGCCACACTCCCCACGAATCCATGACGTACCCCACAGCGTGAGTCTCAGCTGGACACGCCGGTCCCCCAGGACCTTGTCGTTTTGATGAAAAAATCTTATCAATAGAGTTGAACGTCCACGATACCAAATCCATAATCTTCTTAATTTATGTTCGGGAGATGAGACCCAGGCGCTTCAGACACACACAGAGAGCAGAGCAGGAAGAAGGAAAAAAACGGGGGAGGAGAAACAGAAGCTGCCACCTCGATCAGAGCATGGGAGGAAAAAAATATTGTTCCAATAATAATTGTTCTATAATTAGGTCCAGCTGCAACGGTGTCCAGGTCTTCTGATGCATCAGGTGAACCAGAATCCTCAACAGTTGACGGTAAAGAGATTTAAATTCTATTATTAATAATAAATCTGATGCTTTAATGTTTTTAGGCTACACAAAATCATTTGTTTTCTTTCTTCTGACTGTTTACAGTCCTGGCAACCACCAAAGACACCCATGGCCCGTCCATCACCGCTGTCATTTCTAGTGAAGGAAAAAGCGAGTGCAAAAAAAAAGAAGAAGATAGAGTCATTTAAAGGTTCCTTTCAACTCATCCTTAAATATCTGTTTGTTGCATAGATAGCAATACAGTATCTGGATAATTTTCACAACTACTTCATCCGTTGTCTTAAAATTATACTGAATCCATAAAGAACTAAGTTTATGCTCCTTTTCAGATGCACAAGTGCAGCTTCAACCTCTGCACAGAGTCCTTTCCTTTGTGGACAGTGCTGAAGATGGTAAGAACAGACTGTATCTACAAAAACAATTATTTTTTTTACTCTGGGTAGTTTGCTTTATTAGCAGCATTTCCATGCTGCCTTTCAAATATGTTGTAAACAATGTGGCTAGTATTTGTACACAGTCTTTTTTTTATGGAACCCTAATTCCATGTATTTTAATTTTTTTATGATAGTTCCCTCAGCTCAGCCACCCTTTGCTGTTCCCCTGCCTCAACCTGACCACGACAAGAACAGCTGGAACTGTTCTCAGCACCAGAAACTGTGGATGAGGACAGAGCTGCGAGATCTCATCCTGTGGCTGGGGTCTTGTTCTGTGACCTGGGTTTCTGGGTCTCAGCCTGTGGCTTGGGTCTCGTCCTGTGAGAATCTTGGAAATGTAATTTCCTCTGGCGTCATCCTCCACAGCCTGAGCTCATAGACACAGTGGCTGAGCTCCCCTCACCCAACTTCTTTCAGCTTCACCCATTCTTCATTTGGAAACCTGAAAATTAAATTGTGTCCAGGTCTGAAAAACAACTATAACCTCATCCACAGGTGTTTTCTGCTGGTGTGGGCTGACCTCGGTTGATAGTTGGGACTAGTGGGCAATATTACATCCTGTCCTCTATATAGGCTTTGCTGCAAGTTTTGTTGGAGTAACTGGTTTTCTGCCAGTTCTCGTTGGCTGGAGAAGCTGTCCAGAAGATTCACCAACATGCCTGCATTTCTTACTTACACGAAGGCCATCTGTAAGTTAGTCATGAATGAGCTCAGACGCACCGGAAAGTCACCCACAGATACGGCTAACCAAGTGAATGAGATCATGCATCTTAAATATGAACACGCTCATGCGGCATATTGAGAGCGTCTGGTGCATGGACAGAGGACCATTGGGCAGATCATCAGGAAAAGCAACACACCATACCCATTCAGCTCCTATGAAGTTATTTTATTATTATTATTATTCTATATTGACATATTTATACAAATAAAAAAATCTGAATATACTGGAAGTTAACATATGTAAATATTTCACAGAAGGAAAACATGTTATAGCAAGGACACAGTTTTTGGTATTGTATTTATTTATACCATGAATGTATTTTCAGAAAAGTCCTGAATGCTTTCATATTGTTTATAGTGGAAATCTGTAACTCATTCCAACTTTTGTAAAATAGTTGCCTAATAACAGTTTGAAGTGACATTTTGTCTTTGTAGGGTTGTTTTTTTTGTACATCTGTAACCACACTTGTTCCAGGTGCATTTCTGACATGCTGTTCCTTTTGCACATATGGTTTTGCACATTTGCTCCATTATCCCATTACTACATTTAATTTACCTGAGAAATTTCTGCCAGGACCGGGACTCGAACCCACATCCAGATGGCATGTCCCGTTTTGCAAGATGTCAGTGTATACGTAGATGTCATACACATGGCGCGGGAGACTGGGGTTCAATTCCCCGACGGGGAGAAAGTTTTGGTTTTGGCACGGTGAAGTTAGCTGTTTTTTTTTTTTGTTTCGTTTTTATATAACTTCTTCTATTTACTTTTCATTTCATATGCTTTATATGATTGTCTATTTTTATTGTTTGTAGCTCGTCTGCGCTCTTTGTTTAAAACAGCTCTCTCTTGTCAATGAGACTAACCTGTTTAAATAAAGGTTGAATGAATGGTAGAGCATTGGTAACTCTAAATTGTCCCTCGCTGTGAGTGACAGTGTGAATGGTTGTTTGTCTAGTTTGTCTCTGTGTCCCTGTGATGGACTGGAGACATGTCCAGGTGTTCCCCGCCTCTCGCAGTAACTGCATGGTCATGGGCATCAGTGACCCCCGTGACCTAAAAACGAAGAAGCGGGTAAAGATATGGATGAATGGACTTACATTTGTTATTACCTTAAACAGATTACCCCCCCCACCCCCCCCACCCCCCACCCCCCCAAAAAAAGGACATCACCAAAAAGTAAGTCTTTGTAAAATTATGGCTTAGTAAAAAGAAGAAGGAAATCTGAATGGAAGGTCATTTAAAGAATGAAAACTTTTAATACGTCATAAGTTACATTAAAATACAGCTTTATGTCAGTAGAGGGTGCTCTTTATAGGGACATAAAACACATGGTACTTTGCCCAGTGTCCATGTGTTAGACCAGGGGTCTGCAACCTTTAGGATCAAAAGAGCCATTTCTGTCCTTTCGTTCATCAAATTAAATGTGTCCAGAGTCACAAAACCTGCTACAATTATCAACTGGTGGCCCATGGGCCAATTTAAGTTTGTTAGAGGGGGCTTTTTTTGGCCAGTAGGTGTGGAAAAAAAACTAAAAACATCTGATGATTGTTAACATTGACATGTTTACATGGTGAGACAAAAGAAAAGACTGGATTCCATCCATCCATCATCTTTACTCGCTTCTTCCTTTTCAGGTTGTAGGGGGCCATTGGTGCTCATTTGTGTGTGTGTGTGTGTGTGTGTGTTTTTTATTATGGAGAAATTGAGTATCCTACTTTGAAGCAATAAAACATAAAGTTAAAGTGAGTAAAATATGCTCTGTGTATTAGTACTAGTATTCACATATTTGCATAGGAAACTAGTCATTTTTTGTTGTGGATATAACTTTTTTAAACTCGTTTTTACTGCAGTTTATTGTTGCTGTCATTGTCTACTGTTATTGTTGTCTGTACTTTATGTTCTGGGTCCCTCTTGTAAATGAGTCCCCATGGCTCAATGAGGCTAGCCTGTAGAAATAACGGTTGAATGAAAAAAAAAATCTGAAAAAATTAAGTTTTATGTTAGTTTTGGTCAAAGCTTGAAAGAGCCGATGCAGAGGGACCAAAGAGCTGCACGTGGCTCCAGAGCCGCAGGTTGCAGACCTCTGTGTTAGACAGACAGACAGACAGACAGACAGACAGACAGACAGACAGACAGACAAGCAGATCTTGACATTACACCCCAAACTCCACATGGTGAAATATCTTGTCAGAATGTATTATTGTTCCCCAAAACACAAACAAAATCTCAGAGTAAAACAAAGCTCCAGCACAGCTTCTGAATCACAGAGTTCTGCTGTTTTACCTTTTTGCAGAACAAAGTGTAAAATCGAGCTGATGACCTCTTGTCCTTTATTGCCTCTGTGTGTTTTTCTTCTCCAGAAATACTGCAGGACAGGCCTCGGCTGTTGTAACACCTGGCTTTGGACCAAAGGGTTGAAATAAGGGGTGGAGTGTTTTTTCTATGAAACAAAACATGGAAGAATTAAAGCATCATCCCAAATTCTCACTTGGAAGCAAAACAGGAAGCCTGTACCTGAAATGCGCTCAGTCATCACTGGATCAAACATTAAAACAAGTCCAATATTTTGTACTTCTGTTCCTGGAATGTTGGTTCTTTGTTACTGTTTTTTTTTTCTTCTTCTTCTTTTTTTGGAAACCTTCTTCACAACTGTTTCTGCACTACCACTTTGTATCCAAATTAAATAAAAAGAGCCTTGGGGTCAAGCAGTGCAAAAAGTCAAAAGTATTTTTTCTAATACCTCTCTCTGCTTCCTTTTTTCTTGTCTCATTTGTCATCTAAACAGCAATGTTTGCTCGAAAAGTAAAAAGAAAAGAAAAATCCACGTGACATTAAAAAATGGCATTGTTTAATTTTTTTTCTATTAACAATAACAAACTAGTTATTATTACATCCACACTGACCTTTGTTTTCTGCTCATTATGCCTTTTGGGTCAAATTCATTGAGAACAAAACAAACAAACATGCTGAGTCATGGTTATTTGTATTATGATTTCAATTAATAAGGCTGAGATTCAGACTGCATCAAACAGAAAATCAAGGCAAAGGGTTCCACATTTACATCATTGTACTGATCTTTTAAAATATTGTTTCTGAGTGGCCAGTCAAACTGAAGTTTGTGTAATTCCCTGTGAACCATTTAATATGGCTAAATGAACAAAGTATTCTTAAAATATTTGAAATTACAAGAGTCAGATACATTACTGCTCACAAATCTGACAAGGTTCATTGAAACCCCTCAAGTCTAAAGCTAAATTAGATGGTGACAACTCAGAATGTGTGACTTTGACCTGACAATCAATACAACATTTTTTATACAATATTGAAAAATATGCCAAACTAAAACACACGCACGCACGCACACACACACACACACACACACACACACACACACACACACACACAC
>NC_056505.1:14069689-14075103 GCF_014905685.2 Nematolebias whitei
CACACACACACACACACACACACACACACACACACACACACACACACACTGCTGTCACCTGGTTGAGTTTTAGTAATTATCTTAAACAGGTTTTTTTTTTTGTTTTTTGTTGGTATTTTTCTCCTGGTAACAACAAAACAAATGCAGGTGAAATTTATTTGTGTGAACTTCCTGGTTCAATTAAAGCAAGTTTATTAAAATAATAGTTCAGATCTTTAAAAGTGAAGTTCTGGGGAAAGGTTCAAAATGCTTATCATTTTACTTAAAGATCCTTAAATCTTTATGTTAGATAAACATTTGCAATGTGCACCATTATTGAAGGGAGGAGGCCCCACTATACTGAACAATTATCGACCAATCTCCAAACTCTGTATTCTTGCTAAGATTAAAAAAAAAAAAAAAAGATAACTACTCAAGTGAAGAAGTATTTGGAGTCTTTTAACATTTTAACTTCCCACCAATCTGGCTTCAGGAAATAACATAGCACAATGACTGCTTCGCTAAAGGTTTTTAATGATGTTGTTGAAGCTTTGGACACTAAGGATTACTGTGCTGCACTTTCATTAAACCTGTTCAAAGCCTGTGATACTGTAGATCATGTCATCTTATGTCATAAGCTCTAAGATATTGGTTTCTCAGATCACACTGTTGGCTGGTTCTCTAATTATCTCTCAGGTTGGAGACAATGTGTTTGACATAATGGTACTTCATCTCCCGGTAGCTACCTAACAGTCACTAATGGTGTGCCACAAGGCTCAGTTTAAGGTCCCACTCTTTTTACAATTTTTATAAGTAATATAGGTCAAAACTTTCCTGATGCATCCTTGCATCTATATGCTGACAATACAATTGCTTATTGTCAAGCTAACACAGTTGCCAAGGTTCTCCAGCTTCTACAGTCTGCATTTGACGCTTTGGATGTTATCAGCCATTAAATGGCCGTTATTAGTTGTTATCATCCCCATATGTAGCGGTCAGACTGCCCCTCTTGTACCTCCCAGTGGGTTTAAAGGTACATTGTTAGCGTTGTTAGCGATCACAATAGGCTCTATTTTTAGCTTTGTTAGCACTCATAATAGCTTCACGTAGTTAGGTTTAGAGTAAAGGGTCTGACGGTTAGGTTTACGGTCTTGGTTAGGTTTAGGCACAAGGGTAAGGGGGTTAAGTTTAGAGTTGGTCCTCAGGGTCAGGTGTAAGCTTACGTTTAGGAAAAGGATTATATAAGCTGAAAACAACTAAAAAGACACTTCCTGGTTTACCTCCATGTGACGCTGCCTATTATCAGCATTAATAACGATAATAACGTACCTTTAAACCTACTAGAAGGTAGGTGGGACAGTTTGACCGCTACATATAGGGATGATAACAACTAATAACGGCCATTTAATGGACTGATAATATCCGAAGCCGCTCATTTGACATCATTCAGTCAGACTTATTCCATCTCAAGCTTGTGCTAAACGCTGATAAAATCAAAGAGATGTTGTTTTCAAATAGAAAGTCAGTGCCAGCAACTCTTCCTCCAATCTCATCCATGCATGGTGTTCCGACTGAGTTTGTAGTTCCTACTTGGGAATTTTGGTTGGTTCACATCTCTCTTTTAAACCGTACATGAAAAACTTTTTCAGAAATAGATCTTACTTAACTCTGAATTCCAGAAAACGTCTTGTAACCGCTACCTTCCTACCGGCCATTAACTATGGTGACATTATTTACATGAATGCCCCTGCCAGCTCCTTGCAGATGTTGGATGCTGTCTACCATGGCGCGCTAAGATTCATAACTGGTTGTAACGGCCGTACCCATCACTGCACTCTGTACTCCTTGGTCAGTTGGTCATCAGCAGGCTCTCACACTGGCTCATCTTCATCTAAAAATCACTCCTTGGTCTGCTACCTCCTTATATCTCCTCCCACATGTCACGTTGTCAGTGCAGTTACAACATGCGCTCTCAGACCATCATTACCAGCAGCGTCCCCTCAGCGCGGACTGAACTTGGCAAACAGGCCTTTTCCTACTCTGCACCTGTAACCTGGAACACCTTGTAACAGGAAATGAAGTTGTCCACCTTCATTTCTTTAGGGGATTTTAAACATTTGATAAGGTCAATAGAAACATCAACGCAAATATATTCTTGCTTTTCAGATTTTTCTTTTTTTTACGGCAGCTTGATTTGTTTTATACACTACTCTTATTTTAACTGCATTTTATTGTAATCCATTGTTATCTGTACTTTACATTGTTTGTCTAAATCAGGTCTCTTGTAAATGAGTCCTCGTGGCTCAATATATACTGTAAATTAAGGTTGAATGAAAAAAAAGTGCTTAATTTTACAGTAATCTGCTAAAAACTGCTGATCAGCAAATAACTGTTTACATATGAAATCACCAGATGCTGAAGGCTAAGTTTTTATCACGTTTTTTGAAACAGAATTTCACAGCCTTTTTATACAAGCTGATTTCTTTTTCTTTGACCTACATTTGTAAAAATTTAATCTTTTATCTGTTTTTGTAATCCCACCATAAAATGTTGTACTTTACAACAGTTATAGTGATTTTATTTATGTGTGACCACTAAAATCCCTTTAAAACCATCGTGTCCTCATGAAATGTAATTTGGCCGTCTTGGTTTTCACACCTCGTGTTTTTCACTGTACGTCAGAACCTCTCTGGTTTGTTACCGTATGTGTATTTTCCCACAAGACAAACTTTTCTCTTGTTCCTGCTTCACCTTTAAATTCTTGTGTGCTCGGAAGTTTCAGTTAAAAACCCACCAGACTGATGGCCTCGCCTCATGAAACTCCAGCTTTTCATCAAACTCTGACATGATGCTGCTGTGGAGAGGAGCCCATTCTTCCCGGCGGTCGTCCTCTGTTTGTGGCCGGGATTGAGACGTGTAGGTGAGGAAAGGAAAGAAGAGGAGGATGTGAGAACTTCCTCAAACTGTTTGCAGTTTCGCTTTTTGGGACTCAGTGGTCGTGGCTGGTAGAAATGGAGAAGCTGCTGTTCTGCTATTTATCTGACAAGAAATGACGCCGTTTACCGGAACTGCCTTGATAAAACCAAAGTTAAAACCCACTGGGTGGAGTAATGGATGGAAAACAATCTGCGTAACTAGAGAAATTGCATTTCCTGCAAAAATGCATCGTGAATGCTTATTGCTGAAGAACTTGCTAAAAAAACAGTTGATATTAGCTAAAAACATGCTGAAATGTAGCTGAAATGGAAGAACAAGCCTAAGTCAGAAGAAGAAAGCAGAAATAACACATATTTTCAGTATTAGGTTTAAATAAGCAGAAATTAGCACAAAAAATAGGAAATTAGCTAAAAAAGCTGAAATTAGCAACAACACACACACACAAAAAAAACTCTGAGAAGGCAGAAAGAAGCATAAACCACCAGAAGGAAGTGGAAGGAGCTAAAATTGACTGAAAAAAAAAAGCATAGCTGAAAAGGCCAAATTTAGCATAAAAACATCTACCAGTAAATTGTAACAGAAATAGAAGAAAATGTTGAAACGTAGCAGAAATAATCTGAAAGGAGCATAACAAGCTGAAATTAGCAGAAAGAAGTTAAATTTATTTGAAAACAGCTGAAATTAAAAAAAAGCTAAAATGATAGAACAAGCTTAAATTAGCAGAAGAAAGCAGAAAGAACAAATTTGTCCAATTAGAATGAAAGAAGCAGAAATGAGCATGAAAAAGTGGAAATTGTCGGAAAAAAAAAGAACTTGGGGGGGGGGGGGGGGTTGAAAAGTAGCTAAAAAGCAGAAAGAAGCTTAAATTACAAGAAGGAAATGGAAAGAGAACATTTTTACTGAATTAAGCTGAAAAAAGTTTACATTTAAAAGTGCAAAAAATGTGGAGTTATTTGAAAAAGCTAAAATTAGTATAACAGCTAGCTGAAATAGCAGAAAAGGCTGAAACTAGCAGAAATAAGCTGAAAGGAGCATAACAAGCTGAAATTAGCAGAAAGAGAAGAAGCCCCAAAATGTTCTAGTTAGCAGAAATAATCTGAAAGGAGCACAAAACAGCTGAAATTAGCTGAAAATTAGTTTAAATTTGTACAAGGAAGTTGAAAGAAGCTGAAGCAGAAAAAAAAAATGTGAAAGGAGCAGTAAAAGGTTGTAAACAGATTTAAAAATTTGAAGGATGTAAAATGAGCTCAATTATATTTTTATGAGAAAAAAAAATGGCAGAAAAGGCTAAATATTTCAAAAAGCTAAAGTTGCACCAATACCAAAAGTCAGAGCAGGATTGTCCTTAAAGAGCTGAACATTTTGTTGTGATTTGTTGAAATAGCACAAAAATTGTGGTACGAGAAAGATGCTGAAAAACATACGGAAGATAAATGGATCACAATAGTGTGAATGCTTCATAAACATTCACACTAAGATATATCTGTGCAGAAAAATGATGATTTCAATCATAAACCCTCATTTTAGTAGAACTTTATTTTTAGCGGGGCTTCTGCAGCGAACAGAAACAATGGTTTACTTAACAGAAATATGAAGCTTTTGTCTGGGACACCCACTGTGTGTTCGTCACTGCTGTTTGATCACAACCTAAAAGACAGAAGGGATAGGTGTTTTCTCTTCCTCTTCCTCTGCTTTGAAAGCATGACACACGCAAGCTTTCTGAAACTTGCTGCAAACGTCTGCTGCTTGGCAAAATATGTGCTGCTCTGAGAAGATTCAACTCTTCTTGGCACTGGAGTTTATTTTCCTTACATGCACTCAAGAAAGTATTAGAGGCAAAAAAAAAGAGTAGGATCATAGCACATATTCTATTTTTTTTACTTTTTTTTTTTTTTTTATTAAATCACCAGAATCATGATGCGATCACAACTATTACACCAACATGGAATAAAAGCGTAAGCATCAGCTAAAAAAAAGATTTTATAAAATGATGATGCAAGATTTACATTTAAAATAACAAAATCACAGTTTTTTTCACTAACACTCTGTCAGGTCTGCGCCTGTTTTTTATCGTTTATTACAAGTTGTGCTTTCAGCACAAAATCACACACATAAACAAAATGACCTCAGAACATACGATCATCTGAATTATAGTACACTTTGGACAAAATCACAGTCATGTAAAGATATTCAGAATAATTATTGTTTTCTTATTTGCAAAAAGTTTAAGAAATCAAACCAAATTTTATTTATTTGCTTATGAGATGTTTTGTATGCTGCACAGCATTTAGCTTTCATTTTTGTCGTTTGATTTGTTTATGAACACAATATGATTTTTGTATACAGTACAATACTCTTTAATTCCTGCAGCTTTCAGATCTCCACACTTTGCTTCCTCCTCCCACGACCATCTCATGAACATCCTCTGTTCTCCAGCCTAGAAAATCATTATTGAAATCTTCCTTCAAACTTCTCAGTGTTTGACAGTTTTGTTTCTC
>NC_056505.1:14075503-14091290 GCF_014905685.2 Nematolebias whitei
CAGTGGTGTAGTCTACATTTTTGTAGTGGTTATACTGTGCTTAGAAATCAAAGTACACGGGTTAGTAAAATGTAATCAACAATTTATTTAGATTTATAAGCATATTGAACATTTCCAAATTTCTCTGATGCTTATATTTGAATAAATGTACAACAAACTTTGTACAACAGTTGGCTTTGTACTAAAAACATGTTATAGGTTTTATAAGACAGTATCAAAGCAAAGCATGTTCAAGTATTAAGTAGTAAGTACAGAATTATACAATATTTTGCTGGATAGGCAGATGTAATAAACAAGCACTGCATACAGACAGATTGTTCTGGAAGCATTTAACTGCCATTTAACATATCAACAACACATGCCTAATGATATGTCATGTATCATTGGGCACTTTTAAGTGGGTATACTGAAATTCTCAAGCTTTTCTAGTGGGTATACTCCGTACACCCTCGTATCACGTAGAGTACACCACTGATTTTGAGGGTACGTTGCGGTTTGGGTCACATTAAAGTTGATGGAAGATAGAATATAAATAAAGTTGAGAAACCCAAGTTGGGTGGATAATAATAGGTGGCTGTGTATACTATGCAGTCCCCAGTAATAAAAAAAAATACTATTTCTGTCAGGTAAACAGAGCGCAACAAAAATTTGAGGGGAATCAAAGTTTCTAAGTTAGATTAGTCGAAACATCAGCTAAACAATTATTAGTGAAATGTGATGTTCCCTCCATGTCTGTTGTAAACACTAGAGATTTCCAAAGCCAGCATCAGTCATAAATTAATTTTCTTTCCTTCTTGTTGAGTAATTTTCTCAGAGCAACACGTAATCATGAACGAATGCAGGCATTCGGACACACACCCTTTCTTCCTCTTTCTATCCTTGTTTTTCTCATTTCCTTTCTGTATTTTCCTCCTCCTTCCCTCAGACACACACACATGCGCACAAACACGCGCGCGCACACACACACAAGAAAAACAGAAGGTTTTAGAGACAGAACGAGAGAGGAAGCAGCAGTGAGACTGGGCCAGGAGGAGAACAGGGAAGGGCAACTCCTGCGCTGTCCTTCCTCTCTGCATTCTTTTTTATTAGGGTGGTCCTTTCCTTCAGGAGGAGAGAGGGACTGTAAACTGTCCAAGAGGACCGTGAGAAAACAGGAAGCCCCCTCAAACAGCAGAGAAAGCGCGATGAAATCTATTTGCGGGGCCTGTTCTCTGGGGAGGCTTGGGGGGGAGCCATTGTTAGAGAGGTGGTTTGTGCAGCGATATCCTTCCTATGGACAAGGAGGCTCCCACTCCCCTAAACGTCTCTGCTATCTCGTCATCGTCTCAGTCCTTGCACCAAACACCAAGGGTCAAACCAGGCACCGCAACAAAAACGGGGAAAAATCTCTATCAGCAGCTCTTTTGTTTAGTTAACGGTTCAGATTGGGCAGCGCATGAAGATTGGTGTCTTTACCTAAACACCAGGGTGTTTTAGTTATTTTTGCCGGGAAAGATGACCACTTCGTTAAGGTCAGAGAATAATTAGGGGATGAGTTCCTGAACAAAAATGGCGATGACATGCGAGAGAAAAACCACAGTTCTGGTTAAATTGCAGTGTTTGTCGTATTGATTTGACCTTGTTGCAAGTATTTTATCTCTAGAATAAAAACTGTGTGCTTTCTTTTTTTCTATTATACATGTTCAAGGATAAATCAGACAGAATATGTTAAACTATGATTTTAGTCAGTGACAGAAGAGCAACCAAACCTCAACGTGCACCTTGAACTGGTTTGGCTGGTTAGGTTGGACTCACCTTGCATTTGTAAGGTTTGATGTCTGAGTGGACAATCATGTGAGCCTTGAGAGTCTGTTTCTGGACAAAGCTCTTGAAGCACATGTGGCACTGGTAGGCCCGTATGTTGGTGTGGATGAGGACGTGGCGCTTCATGTTGGCCAACAGTGTGAACTCACGACCACAGATGCGACACTTGTGCTCCTTTACACCCTGAAGAACGATCGGATGAGCAGCAAGATAACGATCAGCGACTTTACTACAGTTTGTCAAAACTATTAAGAATATGACACAACCTTAACATTGTCGATGAAGTTTTCAAGGCTTAAAAATGACGCAAGAATGTTTATTTAATGAAAATGGTACAACTGGGTGGAACAAACACTGAAGATAACATAATGACAGAGTCACCCCACTTTTTGTACAAAACAATGACACTTTTGTTTCCAGCTGTTGTGTTGAACCTACTTTATGTGTGAGCGTGTGCTGTTTCAGGTGGTGTGACTGGATGAACTCCATCCCACACTCGCTGCAGATGAACGGCCTGATGTCTTTGTGTTTCATCATGTGGTTCTGAAGTTGACTCGGATACTGGAAAGTCTTCTGACACTCTGTGCACCTGCAGAAACGGAAGACAGTTCATGTGCAACCATACGCAGAAACAAAATGTTCAGCTGTAACTGTCCTGCATATACAGTACCTTTGAGCATCACAATAAGAAAACAAAACATTGACAAGATATGTGATATGTGATACGATATATATTTCAAGAACAGACAATACCGCGTGATACAATGTGATACAACTTATTGCAATACAATGTACTTTTGGAAAGTGCAGTTTTGCTCACCTGTACAACGTTGGACCACGATGAACAGTCAGGTGCCTCTTCAGCTGGGCCAGCGTGGGGAAGTCCAGACCACACTCCACACACACATTCTCCTGCCCTTTTTCATGCTTCAGCTCATGGGCACGAAGCTCGCTGGGGTAAGCAAAGCCTCGCCCACAAACACTGCAACTGCAAGAGCAGAAGATAAAGTTATTAAGTGGTAGAAGTTGAAATAAAAGTGTTAAAAACTGATTTGATGAAATAATAATAACCTGTATGGTTTCACGTCACTGTGCTGCATCATGTGTCTCTTCAGGTGGCTGGTCTGGGTAAAGGCCTTGTGACACACCTGGCACTTGTGGGGCCTCATGCCCTTGTGTGTGAGCAGGTGTGTGTGCAGGTGGCTCAGCTGCTTGAACAGCTTCCCACAGAGGTGACACCCATGTGGTTTGATGCCGTTGTGGCCCAGGATGTGTGTGACCAGGTTATACTTAGAGGTGTAGGACTTCTCACACATCCGGCACTTCCATCGCTTCTGGTCCCCGCCGACGTCCACGTAGTAGCTGTCGTCCACGTGAATGTTGAGGCCGAGCTTCTCTGGGTTGGTCGTCACGCTTTGAGCAGCTACGTCAGGGGTGGGCTGCCTCGAGCGGCAGTCCTCTCTGGGGTAAAAAGCACCAGGCGGGAGGTGCATGACAGGCCCAGGCATAAAGAAAGGATAGGGGAAAGGACTGTGGGGGAAAGGTGGGAAGTAGGGTGGGTGGAGAAGGAAAGGGGAGGGGGACCAAAGAGAAGAAGGACTTGGGGGCTCCTGCTTCACCTGCAGGGGTAGATTCAAAGCTGGTGACCTGTGACGAAGCTGAAGCCTGTTGAGCTCGATCATCCCAGGGATTGGTTTAGAAGACAGGGAGGAAACGTTGCGAGGGTGGAGGGAGACGGGAGCGAGATCCGATGTCTTCTTGCTGCTGTCTTCATCTGCCTCTTCGTCGTCTCCGTCAGATGATTCCCCTCCATAGAGGTCTGATCTGAGAGGAGCTCTTTTTCGTTTTTGGGCTCTGTCCGTCTGAGTGAGGCCAGGCATGGGAGCGAATGCAGGGTGACTGAAAGCACTGTAGGCGTCTGTGGAGGGCGACATGGTGGTGTAACTGGGTGGGGAGAATCTTGGTGGTTTAATAAAAAGAGGGGCTGGGCCAAGGTAGAAACTGTGCTGGGGTGTTTGTCTCAGCCCGACTCCGAGGGGACTTCCACCTGGTGAGAAGTTCAGGGAGTCTTTTTCCATCTTCTTTCTGCAGAAAACAGAAGGAGAAGTACTTGATTTTAATTTCTAGACAAAAGATGTATACATTTATTTTCAATGACTTGACATTTTGACCTTTGAATCTTTTTTTTTACTTCTTATTGAGTACAACTTCTGAAAATAACTGCAGACATGCTGTTTTACGATTTGTATCATGTATTTTTGGTTTTATTTGCTCAGTGTTGTTGATGTTTAGATCCAGTTCTTGTATGTTAGCACTCAAGAGTCGGAAATAAGTCCCAGCTATAGCAACACCAAATTGTAGTTGAATTTATTAGAGCCATTTTTGTTGAGTCAAAAAGTCAGTTGTAGCCGAACATCCATGTTACTTTTTGAGAGTTCCTTTTCAGTTCATGCAGTGATTTAAAAAAATTATTTTGCTAACACGCAAGCTCCATTTAATGCTAAATTTTCCAACAAATATTTTATACAATTAAAACACTCAGAGTATGTGTTGTGAATGACTGTCAGCTACATCTACACCTGATTTTTGTATATGTGTGTAAAATGGACCGATTTTGTGCATGTTTTTATTATGGTCAATTTGCTGTGGTGGCCATCTTGAATTGGGATGCGTCAAATGTTAATCAGTTATAGAATAATTGAATTAGATTTCATTAAAATCTGTCTAACACACACAGGTAATTACATTATCACCTACCTCTTGCCTTTCTGCAGTTGTTAATAACCAAAGCCCCAGGTTTTTGATTACATGTACACTTGGACTTTGAAACGGTCGACTTCAGCTCATCCTCTGACCATGTGTTTGGCTTTCTGTTGACGATGAGGAGCAGTTTTTCAAAGGAGAAATGCAAGTGAACACAGCGTGGTGTCGACACCCACACCTTTCAGTATTTAACCTGAAACTTTTCACTTCTTCCTTTCTCACAGATCTCCTCCTTGTCTGAAATCAGGAAGTTCTCTGTGAAATGTTTACCTCTACCTTCTGCAACCTTTTCGCTTCTCCATCTCTTTTTATCTCTGCTCTGTTCATCTTTTGTTTTTTTGCACTAATGGAAGAACTTCCTTTATTTTTCTTCTTCCTGGACAGTTCTACGTGATGTTTAAATCAGAATTTCTGCAAGCAGTTCAGTCAAATAACTAATATCACAAAACAGCGAGGAATGAAAACGATGCCTGCACAACATACTTTAAGTTTGTAGATGATGAGAAGGTTGATCATAGATGAAAATATGGTTTTTCTCAAAGGGGAACTGTCTCACTTCTGCGTGACATTCACAATAGTGATTAAAAATGTTGTTGAGAACATCATCGTTCTATTCCTGGAAATAATTCACAGCTTATGGGTGAGAACCTGCAAAACATTATTCCAGTCTACCATCACATGACTATAAGTTCATCTGTATCATTGGTAAAAGTTAATATGCATGTTGCCTTTTACATTTGCAACCTTTACGCTGCAAGGTGTATGTAGAGGGGTAAAACAAATAGATTAAATTAAATATTTTCATGTTTTTAGGGTATATTCTTGTAATATTTTATACATCTCTGTCAAAAACAATCAAAATATGAGAATAAATACAAAATATGTTCCTGAATCTAAATACTTGTAGTGGTTTGGATTGTTTTTATTAATATTATTAGTGTGTTCAATTTGCAGTTAATCTAAAGACTTTTTATTGGGTTTGCTTTGGTATAAAAGCTCAGAAAGATGTTAGATTAATAACTGACAACATTGGGGTAAAGTTTTATCATAATTAAATAGTCTGTTTCAGAGCTTTAAGTCTGTATCGAGACTTGTACACCTGCCTAAGATCAAATATTACACTTAAAGGTGATGAGCAATCATCTTTTTTGCAGAGCATCATAATAATTTATCTTTAAATTTGAGTGAATAAATAAACTATGTTAAGGCAAAGAGGAATTTAATGTAAATGTGTAAGAGGTGATATGATCCATATGCAGAACTCAAGCATGCAAAATGTCAATAAGTCTCTTTCCAGGACTTTTAAATAAAGCAAGATGAAGTTTTCATGTTTCTTTTACATGTGGACACTCTCCTGCTCCTCATCGTCATCACTTCTCCTGCTGAAGCTGCTCTGTGCAGAGACCCCCTGCCTGTTGCCTCACCGTGCATTCCAAACAATCCATTAAAAGTGAAGCCCCTCCTCACGTGCCAGTCTGTGCCATGCAAGCGCGTGTCCTGTCAGGCTGCAGAGGAGCCTGTGTGGAACTTACCAGCTGAGTGCTTCTCTGTGATGCTTTGGCTGAAGTGCTGCTGCTGCTGCTGCTGCTGCTGTACCTGAACCTGAGTTCTCTTCCTCTTGCTGGGTCTGCAACTGTCCTGACAATGAGACGCCTGTCCACGGATAGCATTTGAAGTGACTTAAGAAAGAGAACAGGAACAATCACTTTGTTCTCATTTTTCAGATGAGTACCTTCGGAGAGAAGGAAGGAAGGGAGGGGAGAGGAAGTCAACAAGCCTAGTGCTTTCCTGCAGAAAAATAAGGAAACACTCGATAGACATCTCCATTTCTCTATGAAATAGGGATTTGCAAAGGTTTTTGAGGAACACAAAGAGGAGAGTTGATGTTTTTTTAAATGCTATTTTAATTGTTGAGGGCTGAGGTCACATGACATGATCACTATTCTTTATTCTATTTACATATTTATGTACTATGATTTTTTTAATAGATATAAAACTTTAAGGCTATATTGCATTAAAACAATTTGTTCCAACTGATAAAGGTAATACTCTGATTTCAGGTACACAATGATACTTAAACATCATTAAAAAACCAACACAAACACCAACTATAAAACAAAATAATTTGATATTTTCAGCAGTGTGATGCAACATAAGAAAGTACAAAACAATATGTTACAATATAATACAACATAATACAATACAATATGACAAACTGTAGCATAACATAATGCAATGCTTTTCAACAAAATATGATATAATACAATATATAAAAATACAGTGTAATGTCAAACTGGTTGAAAACCACAAAGTCCATGCTCAATAATCCAGGTATACAATCCAACATTTTTCAGTCATGTCGTCTGGACAGATGACATGACTGAAAAATGTTGGACAATGTAATGTAATTTATTAAAATATGATGCAGTTCAATAAAAACATATCCAAGTATATATATTAAGTCAGAAAACTGACGTTTATTTACATTTATGTGTGGGACTTACAGTATAATTTGTACAGCAGAAGGTGTGTGTGTGTGGGGGGGGGAGGGGGGGGCACTTTTGCACCTTATCCATTAGTACCAGTAATTGGAACCTGTTACTATTTTCAGGACCCTTGGCTCTGTGGTTCTAACCCAAACGAGTAGGTACTAAACCGTGACGTCAGAACACTGTTGTTCGCTGATTGGTCGGGGGCGAAGTCGGGGGTGGAGTCACTGGATCCTTCAGAAACTTTTCAAAACAATGATCCGCCATTTGCAATTTCTCGGACTGGAGCAGCGGCTTTTGTGGCTCCAGCTTGATCTGGTTCTGATATATGGCATAGAGATTAAGTACTTATTAATACATCCTCAGAATCCTGTTCTGTCTGACCATTTTTTAATAACCTTTGAGTTTACATTAACTGACTAAACAGCCACTGAGAGTAAATTTCATTACAGTAGGTGTTTATCAGAGATGCTGTGACTAAATTGAAAAAATCTCTTGCATTGTTATTTTCCTCTGTCATGCAGAGTAATTCAATAGAGAACAGTGACTTAGAAGATGATGTTGATAATTTCACAATTTTAACGCAAAATTCACTTGATAAAATTGCTGCGTGGAAAAAGAAAGTGTGCATAAAGAGAAAGCTGGATCATTGGTTCAATTCTGAGTTACATACTTTAAAACAGGCATCAAGAAAGTTGGAATGAAAATGGCGCTCTACTAATGTTGAATAATTGTATTTAACTTGGAGTGATAGCCTGCTAACATATAAGAAAACTCTCCTTAAAGCTAGAACTGTATATTATTCATCTTTAATAGATGAGAATAAAAATAACCTCAGGTACTACCCAGATATACATACTTGTAGTACTGAACTAAACAGGTTTAGTACTATAGCTAGACTAATGAAAAATCCTGTCTCTGTTGAGCCATGTAACCATACAGCTACAAGCAGTGATGACTTCATGAGCTTCTTTATAAATAAAATTATTTCAATTAGAGAAAAAAATTCACACCATCCTTCCTACTATTGCCTTTGATTCCCTGTCAGATGAGGCAGCTTTAGAAATGTCACTAGAACCTGATTTATGCTTGGACTGTTTTTCCTGTTGAGCTCTTTGAATTATCAAAAATCACAACTTCATCCAAACCATCAACATATCTACTAGATCCCATCCCAACCAGACTGTTTAAGAGGTATTTCCCCTAACTGATATCCTCACTTTGGATCTGCTTAATTTGTCTCTAATGAATAGTTATGTACCACAGCGTTTTAAGGTTGATGTAATTAAACCTTTACTTAAGAAACCTGATCTTAATTCCAGAATATTGGCCCAATTATAGACCTATATCTAATCTAACATTCATTAAAAAAAAATATTGAGAAAATAGCTGCAAATCACTTGAGTGAACATACGAACAAAAATAATCTGAGGAGCTTCAGTCAGGATTTTGAGCTCATCATAGCACTGAAACAGCACTGGTGAAAGTTACTAATGATATTCTCATGGCCTCATACAATGCACAGGTGTCTACGCTGGTCCTGGTAGACCTCAGTGCTGCATTTGATACGGCTGATGACAATCTTCTACTACAGAGGCTTGAATACGATATTGGGATTACAGGAAAGGCTCTAAAATAGTTTAAATCATATTTATTTGATAGATTCCCATTTGTAAAGGTAAATAATGAATCTTCTTTATACACCAAAGTCAGTCAAGTAGTTCCTCAGGGTTCAGTGCTTGGACCAATACTCTTTACTTTCTATATGCTTCCAGTAGGTAAAGTTATTAAACAGCATGGGATACATTTATCTGGGTGTCCAAAAAATGTTCTAGTCTGTAGTTATAATATACCTTGATGAGCAATCTACAAATAGATAATTAAAACTATTACATATACAAATATACTTTGTACATCATTGCACAGTTACCATTTTTAATAACTATACAAAATGTATGTGTAACAATTAAAAAAGGAAAGCAACGTTGCATGACGCCTACTACAGAAGAACAAGTCAGTCAGCCTCAAAACTCAACTCCATGAGGCATATTGTTTTTGCTCAGTGATCCCTCACAGTGTAGCTGGAAATAAAATACTCATAATTTTTTTTCTACCACTAGCAGAAGCATGACCAATGAAAGCATCAAAACAGTGAGGACAATAATGGATTAAATGCGTCAGCACAACCACCAGGAGGTAAAAATGGCCAAGAGTCCAGTTTCCACCTCATTGTTCTGATTGTGACATATACATCTAAAAAAACTTATGTCTTTACTTTTGATACAAAAAAGTTAGTGGAACATATTTAAAGTCTTACCTGAAATGAGGAGGTGAGTAATTGAGCTCATATCATTGCTGAGGTGAAGCTGACGTTTGTGGCCTGTGGTTGATCATTAGTTGTGTTAATTACCTCATAAAAGCAATTAACCTCAGACCTGGACAATGTGTGTGTCAATTTGTGACTTCTTTTTACTTGCACGTTCTTGCAATCTGCTCAAGGTTTTGCATCTTTGCACCTTACTCAGTTTATATCTCTGCTGCAATAAAAATAGAAAAACTGACACTAACCACATATCAGAACATGTTTCTACCTCATGTACCACCTACACATGTACTAATCAACACATGTCTCTAGTCTTGTTTCTTAATTACTTGTTTAGATTAGGTTAGATGTCTTTTTGTATTTATTATAGGTCTGTTTGTATTTTTTGTACTGTTGCGTATCTGTACTGTGTGTTGTTTTGTTTTGCACTTTATGTTCTGTGTTGCACAGTTATCCTGGAGAAACGCTGTTTCGTTTCAATTTCAATTCACATCAGTTTCAATTCAGTTTATTTATATAGTACTATGTCACAAAAGAAGTCGTCTCAGTACATTCATTCATTATATATATATATATATATATATATATATATATATATATATATATATGTATATATATATGTATATATTTATATATATATTTATATATATATATGAATAAGTTAACATTATTTATCTGAGGAGCAGACTGCTTTGAATTTAATTCCATCACAGAACTCTCATCTTGAGCAAGCATGAAGGCAACAGTGGAAAGGAAAAACTCCCTCATGAGGAAGAAACCTTTAGCAGAACCAGACTCAGGACAAGCAGCCATCTGCTTTGACCAGCTGGGTTAGATAGGAACAGATACACAATGGCAGGTCAAGAATCACTTTAAGATAGAAATAATATCAAATGACAACTATTCAATTTTAGCAAATCATTTAAGGAAATGAGGTCTATTTGTCCTCCAGTAGTCGTCTATAGGAGCATAACAAGCCAAAACTAACTATAGGATTTATCAAAAAGGAAAGTCTTAAGCCCAGTCTTAAAACTGGACAATATGTCAGCCTCACAGACAGAAATTGAAATTTGGTCCCACAAGAAAGGAGCCTGATAACTGAAATCTCTTCCTCCGATTCTGGTTTTGGAAACTCTAGGAACCGCGAGTAAATGCTTCAGTATACTCCGCAGAGAGTTGAGAGTTCATACTCGAGTGTCCACCCTGGGCGGCTCAAGACCAGCTCTGCAGACAAGGGGCGTTTACCTTCAGGATCAACTGAGTTTGCGATTGGTCATTTGTTGACACGCCTACTGGACTGATTGACTAGTCGCAAAAAAAAAAAAAAAAAAACAGAGCTGGCAGTCCCATCCGCAGTGATGTTCTGTGTTTATATGTTGTTACTAAAAAGTTCTAAAAAATAAAAATAATAAACAGGGAGCACTGGCCCTGCAGCCCACACATCAGACCAGACTACCAGGAAATCTCCAGACCCTCCTGCAGCCACGATGGACCTGATTATAATTTGCTCGTGACAAATTCCTTAATTTCTCACCATTTCTGTCATGGTGTCAACGGAGAAAGAGGAAGAGATCGTTTGCCTCTTGGAACAAAAAAACAAAACAAAACAAAAGAAAAGGCCATTAAACCAGACCACGGATGAAGAAGGGGAAATTACTACATTGGTGTCACATACAAAACAGTCCGTCGCTGGGCAGTTTATTGTGCGACACCGAGTACGGTGCGCAGTCGTAAAAATTGAGGCTAAAACTTCTATATACTTTGATTTGTACTTGTACGTGGCTGAAATGACAATAAAACCTCTCTGACTCTGAATTCTTGTGCGGAATTAAGTACTTTGTTAATAGAAAGGGAAGTTTTTAGACGTGTCTTCCTTTGTTGTCATCATTTATCTACAATGTACAGATAAAAAATAAACACTGACTCTCCAAGCCATCATGCTGGATGAGGTTCAGGAACACATCTCCTCTGAGAACCTTTCAAACTCGTTTTTATTTTATTTTTTTCTACTTGCTCTTAACTTGGCAGGAAACTATATTTAAAAGCTAAACGAAATTTCCTGAAATCAATGTTTTTTAATTAAAGCAGATTGAAGTTCTGCCACCTTCATGACCATTGATAATCTGAATAATTTCATCTGCACTTGCTCTTTTTGACCTTCCTGGTTTTTCACCAACACTAATTCATGGTCACGCTCTTTTAATAATGAAGCTCAGTGTGAAAGAACCAAATTGGACAACAAGGACCTCCTGGCCCTTTGACCTGAACTTCTTAAAGTCAGCTTAGTTTCCGGAGGTGAAACGTGCTCATTAAGGCTTTTTAAGTGGCTTTTTGCTTTCTGTGTCACTCTCAAAAAGGTGTTTTGGAGGTATATAAGGCATGTTAGGAAAGGAAAAGCAGAGACCTCAGCAATCAGTCCGGAGCCTCTTAGACAAGAACATAAAGAAACAAGTGAGTAGCTTTGATCTTTGAACATGTGTGTAGCTTGGATTTTATAACAATTTAAAAGAAAACTGTTTCTGATTCGATTTTTCTTCATTCTCACCAGAAATGAGTGGAGTTTCTGTGTCCGTGTGTCTACTTTTCATCCTGTCTGTATGTTCGGCGTGTTACATCTCCAACTGTCCCATTGGTGGGAAGAGGTCCATCATGGATGCACCGCTGCGCAAGGTGAGCTGCTTTTATCAACATTAGCTCTGACTTTTAGGATGCAGAGTCCAACAAAAGCATCAGCTTGGAACCTTAAACCTTAGAAATGTGTCTCCTGCAACTTTAAAGAACTGATCTGCAATCATTATTGATTCAGATGAACAAAAACTCAAATGGGAAACAGGCAGATATCTTGTACCAACCTTAAATTGAGACACAAACAGAAAGAGCAAATAAAAAATTTAGAGTAGATGTTAATGTTAACATTGTAAAGATCATATTAACCCATAGTGAACTGCCATACATTTATTTAAATTTCAACAAAAAATAAGTCCACTCTTTTACTTTCTTACCTTCATAGTGCATGTCTTGTGGACCCGGAGATAGGGGCCGCTGCTTCGGCCCCAGTATCTGCTGCGGGGAGGGTCTCGGCTGCCTTCTGGGCTCCCCAGAATCGGCTCGCTGTGTGGAGGAGAACTACCTGCTCACCCCCTGCCAGGCAGGAGGGCGACCCTGTGGAGCTGACGGGGGCCGCTGCGCAGCTTCAGGACTCTGCTGTGATGCAGGTGAGAAAACTGGGAGTACAAGGAAATGTAACAAATCATGTATATTTGAGCAAACTTTTAAAATACTTCACATGCATGAATTGTAAACAATACAAAACCCCTCATAATTAACTTTAAATACTTTGTGATTAAGGTTATTTTCTCAGTACACGTCATTGCAACATAAATGTAAAGCAAGCTCAATATTGTCAAGTGACAGAATGGTGCTTTTTACATATTCTGTTTAGGATTTTTATATCTATGCACCAAAGATTTATTTGTTCTTGTGAGGCAGGTTTGATCCTGTCTTTAAATTATGTATCAAAACGCAATAAAACAACCCTGAAAAGCTATCAGAGAATAAAATGTGATCACACTTGTCTAAATAGGAAAGATGTTTTGCTAAAAAAAAAAAAGGAGCTAATGAAAAGTACTTTATAAAATTTGTCACTGTTAAAAAGTAACTAATGTTTAAAAAAGTATAGGCTATACTGTATATAAAATACTTGAATAAAATCATGTAATTTAAAAAAAAAGATACAGGCACAGATTTCAATCACTCAATCAATCAAACTTTATTTATACAGCCCTTTTCAGCAGCCAAAGGTGCACAAAGTGCTGCACAATACAGAAGTTAAAAAGCATCAATTAAGAAATAAAAAAACAGACAGTTAAAAATTAAAAACAAACAATTAAAACATAGCAAGATTGCCAAAGAATTACTAGGTATTAAAAGCCTGCCTGAATAAAAAGTTTTTAAAATTAGACTTAAAATGCTCCATATCAGTGATGGAGCGCAAGTCTTGAGGTAGATGGTTCCAGAGTGGGTGCAACGACAGAAAAGGCCCGGTCACCCCATCGTTTGTAGTTGGACTTTGGGACAGACAGGAGAAAAGTATTGGATCTGATTTGTCTTTTTAAAAAACCTGTGTAGAAACATTTTATTTCAGGTGCATTTTACATTATTTTCTGATAAAAGGTAAATGTTGAATTCACCAGTAGATTTCTTAGCATAGTGGAGGTATAGATGCAGGAATAACAAATACAGTTACATTAAAAACTGCTGAAAATGACCCAACATGAAGCAGGACTTCTTTCTGTGGCTTTAAAAGGCATTTTTATTCAAATCTAATTAAAATGATTCATATAGCACATTTTAAAACTGCTGCTGGCCAAAGTGCTGCACACACACAGTAAATAAATAAATAAATAAATAAATACATCACCTTTTTTTCAAAGACTTTTTGAATTCTGACTGGAGCTGAATTTTGAGTTTGCTTGGTTTTTTTTCATTTAAACTGACTAAAATACAATTTTACAAATTCTCCTTTATGGTTCCTACTTAGATGTTAATGGATCTGTGCAAGCTACAGAGTTGTTTTTTCTTTCGACTGCTCCCTTCTTCAGGGGTCACGTCAAACTAACTTGCATGAAGACTTGGCAATCGTTTTATGCTGGATGCCCTTCCTGAGGCAACCACTGAGCTACCACAGTCTTCTGTGGAGCAGGGGGCTGCTCAAAGGCCCAGAGTGGGGAAAATGAGGGTGGAGGCAGGTGTGGGTGTTTCACCTTTCCCACCCACATTTAGATGTCAGTCTGGGAGTGTTGAACCAGGCGACCTTCCGATCACAGGCTCACCTTCCATAACCTCTGTTCCTCTTCCCACCCTGTACAACCTACAGAGTAAAGCTTAAAACAACAAAACAGCTGTAAAACTTTTTTCTGTCCTGCTCCACAGAAAGCTGCACCACAGATCAGTCCTGCCTTGTCGAGGACGACACAGACAACCAAACAAGCCAGTCTGAAGGCGGCAACCCGAGCGACATCATCCTCAGGCTCCTGCACCTGGCCAGCCACACTTCTCACCGGATCCACCAATGAGCGCCTGCCTCTCTGCACGGACACAAGGGGACTTGTGTTTCCTGCTGTATAGTTCTGTTTCTAAACGTCCGTCATGACTTGTTGCTCTTTCTCTTGTGCTTCTGTCTTTGTTGAGTTACGTTTATGTGTGGAAGAAAGGGATGAAAGTGGACAGCTCATCCAGATTTCTGCATGAATAAAGTTTGGAGAGTATAAAACGTTGCTTTGTCTTTCAGAGCCAGTGACTTTTTTATTTTAATTTTGTCTCCACACACTAAAGAACGAGTCAGCATTAGTCTTATCACACCCCGTGTTCGATCATACTATCCACATAACTGGTTTTTATCTTTTCAGACCCTCACTTCAGGTTGTTTGTACTTTCTTGGTAACCAGTGACTAAATCACTGTTGCGACCTTTAGGGTGATTATCTTTTCACCTTTGGCCCGTTCTTTATCTTCATGGCTCGATTGTGTTCATTTTTAGAATTAGGGTCGAACAATTTCATTTTAAACAGAACATGGTGAAAATTTGACACAGATAGAGATTAAAAATGATTTCATGTTGTGCTGAATAAGACTTCTTGGTCAGATAGTGTTCTGTGAAACCTTCAAAGCCTTATCTTTAAAAGTGAGATCACCTGACTGATGTACCTTTGAAATCAAATTTGGACCATAGTTCAAGCTGAAGGTTTGTGCACAAGCAGCTGGTGTAAATATATAACCACTATATTAAAAAGAGAAAATTATTGCATGAATTATGAATTTAAACTTTACAGCCTAAGTGCAATGCATTTGGTGAAATTAAATATTATTTTTTAGTTTTAGGCACTTTGACTTTTTATTTTTCCTATCAATACCTTTCATTGGTTCTTCAGCCTACATTTTTTACTGATGGCATTCAACACATGGACATAAACAATTTAAATCTTCAGGGGGTTATGAGTAAAACGTGCAAACAAAGACAAGAAGAAAACATTACAAAGTGAAGACGTGGAATAACTAAAATAAAAAGGGGGTCAAAAGAGACTAATTAAAAGGAGGACCATAAGTTAATGAACATGGAAGGAAGGAAGAAGGAACATCCAGTCCTGTCAGCAGTTTCTCAAGTATGTCATCATCCATCAGTGATGAAATTCAACTTTTATGACTTTTATTCATTAAAGAACTGTGTCACCTTTCCTGCTTTCTCCATTGCAATGAGGATTATTAAACTGTACAAATTTTTTTTTTATTCTTTTTTCTCCCCCCCCCCCCCCCCCCCGGCCTTTATCTGCTGTGGTCAATCCTCTCTGTTGCAGCGTGAGATGATCTGCAGCTGCCTTAATTTGAATCACCTGTAGTTAATCATTGATCCC
>NC_056505.1:14091690-14113210 GCF_014905685.2 Nematolebias whitei
GTGTATGTAGTTTTTAAACCTAGTTTCTCCATAGGGGGTGGTTCTACGAGATGGAGGCAAGCTGAAGGTTTCTTTGAAGGGAATTGAGTCTGTCACAGAAATGCTGGATCAGAACACAATTGTAAATGTAGGTTTGTCTTTTTTTTTTTTTTTTTTTTTTTTTTTTTTATAAATACATGTGTCAAGTTTCTATTCTAATGGATTCTTCTCTTGGCAGATGATGACCGTTGGTGGCGTTGTATACAAGAGGATAAGCAAGCGCGTGTAACTGTTTGTACCAAGGGCAAATTAAAAAAAAAAAAAAAATGTAAACCAGCAGAACCTGTGTGAATAATTCTTGATGAAACTCTGGGGGGGAAAAAATGACCCAGCACCAGTTGACTCTTGTACAACTGTTCACTGACCTGCCTGAATTTTATAATTCGGGGGGGGTGACCTTATAAGACTAATCAGAACTCTGCTTTTATGAATTCTGCAATTCTTAAATGAAATGATCGGGGTCTAAAAGTGGACTTCCAAATGGCAGGCTGCAGTGCCAAATTTTTGGATAAACTGTTTTCCTTAAATGGTGTAAAAACAATTTGCCTCTAAACCATGGTTCTGCTACCTGTGGCTCGTTCAAGCTTTGGCCAAAACTGAATTTGGGTTATACAAACGTGTCCTTACAGACATAAGGAGTGAAAATGGAACACCCCACACACACCTACTGGCTGTCTGCTCCAGATTGACTCAAAGGCCACCAGTTGTGGCTTTAAACACAAACCGGGTTAAAAAAAAAAAATAATAAGCTTGACTCCTGCTAAAGCTCATTGCTTAACCAAATATTTCATGGGAATCCTGTTTAGAAATAAATTCAACTCTTCGCCTGTTATGTGCGTGCATGGTCTATGCTCTTGTATACATAAGAGGGGTGGGGGAAGTTGGGAACGAACACTTCGGCAAGTTAACATGAGGTGACAATCAACAATCCCTTAAGGAATAAACCACAGAAGCAGTAAAGTTGGGATGGGTCTTTTTAGTGCAGGAAACTATGAACTTGACTAAAAAATAAAACTTTAGAAAACTTAAAACTAGTGCTCAAATGGTCATCGTAGTTAGTCATGTGACAGATGAGGAAAAATGGTGAAATCTGGAGAACAAAAATTGCTTTTACAGTCTCACATCAAAGCTACTTCTGGTGTAAAAGATTCATGACTCCCTCAAATCTGGTTTCGTGCAGCTTGGGCTTGTTTTCAGAGCTACCCCTAATACTGTAGTACTCGTTCTGCTTGAACATCCTCGGCTTCAGTCTGTAGGTGCATCGCCTGTGAATAAAATCAGGATGAAGGCATCACTGCTCCAAATGTGTTGGATAAAAATGAAATTTGAGCATATAAAAACCAGTAAGACGAAATGGAACCTCCCCACTTGATGGAACAAATACACAGAAACATGCATAGACTACTCTGGTTAAAGTTTTTTTATATTGTATACACGCCCGAGTAATTTGGCTGTTTACCTCAAGGTCCTTAGTGATGGGATGTGTTGGACCGTGGGTGACCATGAGGAAGGCGTAGGCCTTGCAGGTCATCCCATTTCCAACTTCTATTAGTCCAGCCTGCCAGTAAGTTAATCCTGTTTGCATGGCTGCCATACCGAGAGCTGCGTTGTGAAGGTGATTACATTTTCTGCCAGAAATGCAAGATTTGGACTTTTTATTAAGATTTTCACATTAAAACTTGATGCTTGTCAATGTAACCAGTTCATAAAAGCTCTGAAGTGCAAAGCATGGACAAACACATTATTTTGGGAAACAAGACATTTTATAAAAGCTGCGTGTTTGAACTCGCGTGTATCCATCCACCATTTTGTGGGGGTATTCTGCGGCTTCCTCAAATTTCTGCAGGTAGGACAGGACCTCGCTCATCGTGCTTCACATCCTCAGCAGGTAGATGTGTCAGCCAGAACCGGCTCGGTCTTCTCAGTGCAGTCCCTGCAGATTTTCACCACCTGACGAGCAATAAACAAAAGAAAAAAATCTTATTTTGAAATATTGATAAGTTGAAGTCATTAGGTGTGTCAGATGTTATTTTTTATTTTACAACACCTCGTGGTAGTCTCCGTTTAATCGAGCCTTGTCCATCTTATCCGTCATTTGAAAGCAGTAATCTGTTGCCTCTTTCACCTGTTCGTCTGACGGCTGTAACAGTAGAGGGATAATTTAAATGTTGCATAAATCAGCTGTCAACAACAAAGACGAGCTTAATAAAATATCTTAATTTGACTTTTGAGAATGTGTGTGTGTGTATTCTTAAACAAGTGGGCCTTGCCTCAAAACATAAAAGTTGGAACCTGATAATTTATCCAGAAAAGACTTTTGTCCTTGTAGAACAACCTTATCCAGGACTTTAAGCAGAACAAAGAATTTTCTTCTGGCAAACATTTTGCAATAACTGACCTAAGCAGACGCTCGATTCTGGCATGTTCTCCGGTCAGTACTCAGTGTTTCACAAAAAAAATGAAGCAAATACATTTTTGTTTGTGAATTGAACAACTTCAAGTGATAATTTAGATCTTTTGAAGCACAATTTTTGGGAAACATAAACAAGATTAACGATTTTAGACAGGTCTTTGAACAACCTTAGTCTGGAGAAATAATTAATTCTCACAGAATTGATGTTTACTTCCATCAAGGGGCAGGAGCAGAGGGAATTGCAGCTGTCTTCTTGAAACAACTCATTTCAACATTGTCAGTGGTTCATGCAAAAGTTATTTTTAATCATCTTTACAACACCTGCAGTTTACAGTTTTATTTACAACCAATTAATTTGTAATTTACATGGAGTCTGATGAGTATATGTGGGAGCAGCAGTTAGCAATAGCTTTTCTCCTGCAGCCTGGGCTACGTCCTGCATAAATATAATAATGTTTCTGTCAGAGTAACCATCCGTCCAAATATTTTAATAGTCTTATTTTTCTGGGTTGAGGGAGAACTGGAGCCTGTCTCCAGTGGTCAGCATGTGAGAGTTGGAGTACACCCTGGACAGGTCACAAGCCCTTCACATGACCACATAGAGCAGTGTAAACATTATTAAAATACCATTTGCATAAACTGCAATGAAATTTTTGAAACTGATGTTTTAAGATGGCAGCAATTCACTTTGGTCTTGACTCCACCCAGATATTATTAGCTTCAAGATGGCTTCACTCAGCCGAGCGGCAGCTTCACAGCCTCCCGGTGGAAGTTTTCCACTTCGACATGATCTTTTTATGTTCTTCTTGCTTTTGTTTTAACATATTTTGCGCCTACACTGCACATCCAGGTACGGGTATGACTGCGACACACTTGTGGAGTTTTCTGTGTTGCTGGCTTGCCATCGTGCCATCCTGCCATCGTGGTTCAGTCTTTCCAGCCTTGGGCTCAAGCCTGTCATGGCGGCTGTCTCCATGATCCTCCATCTGCCTGCACGGACCAAACTCTATGGACCTGTTCAGTTCCATAGGGAAACCTTGGATGTTCTCCGTCTGCCAGACCTGATTCTGGAGGGCAGTCTGGGAGGGCAGCTACTGTGGTCATTATTACCATCAAGCTGCTGACAGGACCTGCTAATAAGACCTGCTAATGATGCTAACAAGATCCTCTATCTGCCTGCACGGACCTAGCTCTGCAGACCTGCTTGGTTATGCAGGGAAACCTTGGATTTTCTCTGTCTGCCAGACCCGGTTCTGGAGGGCAGTCTGGAAGGGTAGCTGCTGCAGTCCTTGTTATCGTCATACAGCTGACGGGACTTGCTAACAAGACCTGCTAACGCTGCTAACAACACCACACTGCTAATAGTACATTGGTGCCAATGTGACCATGTTGCTAAGAGAAACCTCACTGTCATCAAAACCACTCTACCAGTAGGACCATGCTGCTTGTCAAGTAAAGTCACATTTACTTGCCTACAAAGGACAGTACGATATATTAAAACCGTATTTTGTGATTATGATAGATTAAAATTGTGTTATGCAATTATGCTTCCCGCTTGGTGTGAGTCGTAGCATGACAAGCATGACAAATGAGCCTCCAGGGCCTTGGAGGCATGAGGCCTTGCAAGCAAATGTATGAACAAAGGGCCCTCTCAGCCTCTCTTGGCCTCAAGCCCGTAGGCCATGTAAGCATGACAAACATGAGGGAGGCCTAACAAGCAAATGTATGTTCATGGGTCACTCTCAGCTTCTTGGCTTTGAGCCTTCTGTGTATGTTCGATGTTAAAGCTCACATAATGATTGCTCCTCTCTGTGAATAATAAACATTAAAACTCACATGCTGAATATGCGAGTAAACATGTAATTTGGGAAGAGTGGGATTGTTACTAATAATTACTATAAAAGAGAAATGTGTTGTATGAAATTCAAGTTGAAATGTAACTCGTGTTGCATGAAACTCAAGTGAAATGTAACTCGTGACGGATGACTGAAAGAACGTTTAGAGACAGGATGGGTATGAACACACTTTAAAAGGACATGCTTTTAAAGAACAGGGTGTTCCCTTAGGTTCTGAGAAACAAACACTGTTCTGAGTGCTAGGAAATGATTATCGGTTAAGTGGAGGAACCAATCAGAGCGACACACCAGACAGCAGTGTTGAAAATTAATACGTTAGGACTTGTTCAAACTGGTTTTGGCCAGTCGGCAGTCTATATAAACCGTAACGCAGCCACATAGCGGGGCTGAAACGGACTGCGGAGTTGACGTGACAGGGCAATATTTATTTTGCCCCCAGGAGCCACTGAGAAGGATTTGGACAGCTCAAAAAATGAACTCCTTTTTGTCAGGATAGGAGCACTTCTTTTTACTTTAGCCTGGGCTGATAGCCAGACCAGACCCTTCAGAATTAGGACTGCTCTTGAGGCCAAGGGTGATTTCTTCCAGGGTTCTGGAGGAGAAACTTCACTTATCATTAACCAAAGACGTCTTCAGACGAAATGGTGAGCGACATCCTGATATATTGTTCAATGCAAAATTTTATACGAAATAAAAGCAATTATCTTATTACTAAGTGAAGAGATTAGAATAATAAGAGTACTGTCCTGTTTCTTTCGTTCTTAAAAAGTCATCATACAAACTGTGTGTTATTAAAATTGATTGTAACAACTTGATTAGAAGTCTTGTTGGTTGATTGAAGAATCTTAGGGGTTTTGGGTGTCTTATTATGCTTTGGGGCTCCAAATGCATAGCAGTCCCCACCAAGAACAGAAGGTTGCCCTTTAGTGGACCACCGATGCTCCAGGACTCATGACTCCCTAACTCGGCTCATCGGAGCTAGGAAATCACCACTTTAGTGGACTTCCAATCCTCTGAATATCAAAGTCGGCCAGCAGAAATCTCCTTTGAACCATGTATGGGCTCCTTGTTATTGATTTTATTGAATAATTATATGTAATCGTTTTGGATTGTGCTGATAATGCTGTTCCCCTGCAAATCATTAATTAAAGTAAAGCATAAAAAGTAAAACTCTGGACTGTCATTTCTTCACTTCGTGCTCATGGATTTGAGAAGCTTGGTTCAATTCAAGACTTTGGAACGAGTTACCTCTGCTTGTCAGACTGGCCCCCTCCCTCTCGGTTTTCAAATCCCGTTTAAAAACGCACTACTATTCTGTAGCTTTCAACACCAGATGATCTGTGTTGTGAACCTGTATGCTCCACACTGGTTTGTCGTCATATTAATTATCTGCATCGATTTTATGTCTTTGTTATTTTTTTCTATATTTTTGATTTACTTCATTTTGTATATTGCTTTGTGTGTTGTCTGTTGTTCTGTCTGTACAGCACTTTGGTTGGCCTTGTAGCTGTTTTAAGTGCTCTATAAATAAAATGGTATGGTATGGTATGGTATGGTAATTCTAACAAAAAGGAGGTTTTTAAAGGTTTCTTAGCTTTGTCTATAAACAACATCCTGGAATCTTATTACTAGATTCTAAAAATTACCAGATCAGTAAGAATAACCATTCTACAATAGAAGGTGGGCGACCGTGGAATGTGAGTTTCCCTGTGGATGACGATCCAACTCTGGCTGCTAGGTTGGGCGAGTCACAAGGTGAGATAAGGGTGTGACTCACAGATGGAGGTCATCAACAAATCTGGGTGAGGCACCTTCAACACAGCCTTATGTAGAACTAACCTAAGTTCACTCTGGGTAATACTCAAATGCTAGATTTAGTTCATTTTACCCCTTACAGGAGAGGCTTCAATGGGATACGCCATAACTCAAGTGGTAACTCTGCTGGGTAGATCGAGATGGTGTCCAACATGGGGCATTCTTTGGACAAGGAACCCCTAAAAGAGGAGACGTGCATCAGGGAAGACTGACCGAGCATCGAGGAAGAGGTGTGCATCAGGAAAAACTGACCGAACTTTAAAACGTGATGTGCATCTGAAGAATCGGACCGAGCATCGACACAGAGCAACCTAAAGTACCAAAAAAGGTTGCAGGTGGCTGGGTAGGCCCTCAGCTACATATCCTGCAGTAACCACTAGGCTAGTAGGTGGGGTAAGAGGTTTACTGAGGATTACTGACCATAATCCAAGCAGTAAGTTAGTAGCATAATTTGTAATCATCCCTGAACTGGTGAACGTGGCCAGGAGGCTTTGAGGAGCAGACACTTGAGACGACAAAAAAAAAGAATGGCTGCTGAGCCAGGACAGGCAGAACCGGAGGTTCTGCAAGAACAACTAAATGATCTGGAGAATCAAGAATCCAAACCAACAGAAGGAGTTCTGGTGGAGGTCCTCCTGTATGGCAAGGGGTTTGCACACTGGGACCCATCAGTGCAAGAAAGATTCAAAGAAAGCAATCTAATAAAGGAAGACCTCTTGCTACTGAGCCTGGCTGGTTACATACAGAGAAATGCAATCTTGTACCAGTGATGCAGGGTCGCCGGATGGTGATTGTATGAGACCCAGCCAATGTAAAAACAAAAGGAGGAGTAAAGAAATGGTTAGAATGGTGGGTGCAGAGGCTTGAAATGTGGAATGATAGGGCCTTATCTACTGTGATCAGCCCATCAAATGACTATGACCCCTTAGTAAAAATGATATCCAAGGCAACAGGCCTGGAAGGGGTTCTAGTGAACTCTAAAGCAACAGCGGCTGCGAGATACCATACCATACCATACCATACCACTTTATTTATAAAGCACTTAAAACAGCGACAAGGCCAACCAAAATGCTGTACAGACAGAACAACAGGTAACACACAAAGCAAAATACAAAATGAGGTAAATCAGAATATAGACAAAAACTATGCAGATAATGACAACAAGCCAGTGTAGAGCATACACGATCAAAACACAGATCATCTGGTGTTGAAAGCCACCGAATAGTAGTGGGTTTTTAAACGGGACTTTGAAAACTGAGAGGGAGGGGGCCTGTCTGACAAGCAGAGGTAACTCGTTCCAGAGTCTTGGTCCAGCTACAGAGAAGGCCCTGTCACCTCTGCGCTTAAGACGAGATCCTGGAACTGTGAGGAGCAACTGGTCCGCTGACCTCAGGGAACGTGGTGGGACATACGGTTATAGAAGATCAGAGATATGAGGGGGGGACATTGTTCAGTGATTTGTAGACATACATGAGTATTTTGAACTGGATTCGAAAGTGAACCGGTAACCAGTGCAGTGAGGCCAAAACTGGTGTAATGTGCTCTCTTTCGCCTGTACTGCTTAAAAATCGGGCTGCTGCATTCTGGACCAGTTGTAGTAGTGCAATGGAGGTCTGACTGATACCAAACAGGAGCGAACTGCAGTAATCAAGCCTAGATGTAATGAATGCATGTATTACTGTCTCCGGGTTATTTTTGGACAATATAGGCTTCAGTTTAGACAGCCGCCTCAGTTGGAAGAAGCATGATTTAACAATCATGTTTACGTGATTGTTAAGCTTCAGGGAAGGGTCCATTATCACGCCCAGATTAGTGACTCTTTGTTTTTCTGACAGGGTTAGAGCGGAAAGGTCGATGCAGTGGTTTGTGATCGTGTTGTTGGGAGGGAACAACATGACTTCAGACTTCTTTTCATTGAAACTTAAGAAGTTTAAAGCCATCCAGTGTCTGATGTCAGCCAGGCAGTCGAGCAGCAGTTGAATAGAGCATGTACCATTGTGTCTTAGGGGGAAGTAAATTTGACAGTCATCAGCATAGAAGTGGAAGGGCATGTTGTGTTTCTGGAAAATAGCACCAAGCGGCAGCAGGTATAAAGAGAATAGGAGGGGACCCAGGAGGGGACCCAGTATGGACCCCTGCGGAACCCCCCATTTAAGCTCTGCCTCTGCGGAACTAAAATCCTTGATGGAGACACAAAAGAATCTGTCATTGAGGTAAGATCTGAACCAAATGAGGGCTGATCATGTGATACCCACCCACTGCTCCAACCTAGCAATGAGGATCTCATGGTCGATGGTGTCAAAGGCGGATGTGAGGTCCAACAGGACAAGCAGCACAGAATCACCAGTATCTGTGGATCTGAAGATGTCGTTAAAGACCTTCAGCAGGGCAGTTTCAGTGCTGTGGAGAGGTTTAAAGCCAGATTGGAATAGCTTTAAGATGGTGTGACCTTCCAGGAAGCACTTCAACTGGGACTCGACTATTTTCTCCAGTAGATTAGAAACAAATGGGAGTTTGGAGACAGGCCGGTAGTTGGAAACAACTGAGGGGTCAAGGTTTGGTTTTTTCAAGAGAGGCTGGACAGTAGCATGTTTAAAGGATTTTGGCATCACGCCAGTGGATAAACTACTGTTTACTATATCAAGAATGGACAGACCTAGAGTTGGAAAAACCTCCTTTAGTAGTCGAGGGGGGACCACATCAAAGGGGGAGCCAGAAGGTTTCAAGCTGCACATGACCTGATCTAGAGTAGACAGAACCTCCTAGGGGCGGAGGGTCCCAGAAGAGTACGTGGTTCAGGTTGTACGGAGCATGCATGAGGCCTTAGGACATGCAGGCGTACTACCCACACGTAAGGAGTTAGAGAATCAGGAGCTCTGGATTTCTTTAAAGCAAGTCCACAAGGTGCTACAAGACTGTGAAGTATGTGGTCAATACAACGCAGAACGGCGAGGACACCGAGTGGATGGGCAAACTATCAAAAGTACCACACCATGGGGCTCTGTGTGCATGGACGGTGCCGGACCCATGGGAGTCTCGGAAAGAAGGGAGAAAAATACCTTCTAGTGCTAGTGGACTCAATGTCAGGGTACGTGGTGGTGAAACCAGCAAGAAAAGCTAATGGCAACAGTGTTGTTAGGATGCTGTAGCAAGTTTGTGGGTCGTTGGATGTATCAAAAGAGTTGAGAACTGATAATGGAACACATTTTAGCAATGCACAAGTTGATCACTGGTGCCGGATATTGGAGTGATACATGTTTACTCACCACACTACACATCTCAAGCCAACAGAGCTGCTGAAAGAACTATAAGTTTAGTCAAAAATTGGATAGCTAAAAATGCTAACACCAAAGAATGGAGCACTAAAACTGTGGAGATAGGGCAAGCATTGAATGACAGGCATCAAGCTTATAGGCCCTCCCCTGCGCAGGAAATCAACCAAAGACAGTTCACCACTCGGGAAACTGGGCGGGGCTCCAGGGATAAAGAGGAACAACCAGATCTTGATGTCTCATTCAAGGTGGGGCAGAAGGTGTGGATCAAAGCACAGGATCACCCATCAACAGCAGCAGTAAAACCCAAATATGGCACCACAGACAGAGTGAAGAAAATACTGGATAAAAACACAGTTGAACTAGAGAAGAAAGGGTTCCAAGGAATAGAGCAACTGAAGCCAATCCCTAGCTAAGTTAAAACTAGAAACCGGAATATGGCCAGTGAACCAAGCACCATGCTTCCCTACATCAGAATGGCCACTGTATATGGGGGAGTTGTACTACGAAGGACAACTTCAGGACTTGGGGCAGATAGGGCTATGAAAACATTAGAGTATGTTAAAAAAGGATACCTGTCAACAGAAAATGAAGCAATCAAGTGGACTGAATTACAGACCAGCTGTGTAATCTTCTTGAAACCCAGCGGCCTTCCACTTCGCGGGGAAGAAGAAACCCCTCAAAGCTATAGCAAGTAAGCTTGATGTCCGAGACATGGAAGTAAAGCCTGTGAAGGTGATGGATGCATTTATCTGTGGAGAATGTAGAATTGCTACTCTACCACGGATAACCATCATTACCCAGTGGGAATTGTATGGAAAAGGCCCAAAGGAATGTACCTGTGAATGGAATGGAACCGCTGTCAAATATTGTGGATACTGCACAATTCAAATGCAAGATGGACGGCTGTTCCACTCAGAAAGAGCCATGGGTTGGCAAATAAGAAGGTATTATGATCCCCTAAAATCCTTCAAAGTTCAATTAGATGAGAAGATGTTTGAAACCCCTAGAAATACCACAGAAGTCCAGAGGTACGATTTGGGACCAAATGTAAAACCTAGAGTATCGCCTTTGTATCCTGGGCTAGGTGGAGCAGGTGAAGGGATGACAACTGTGAAAGAAAAAATGCGCTGGAATCCTCAAGATTTGCTCGAACAGTCAGTGCAGCAGTCCTGGCCTTATAGCCCCTCTAAGGAGAGAGCAAGAGATACACCCCTCGACACTAATCCATATCCAATGCTTTTCAGGGTGTTCCGATACCCAAAGGGGGCGAACAACGCCGACACTGATCAGCTACCTGACGTAGTAAAAGACGAGGCTCAAATAGGTGGTTGGGAATGTCCCTGGAAGTTGATGACATGGGCTCAGCTCATAGCTAAGGTAATATTAAAACAAAATCTTCCATTAATAGACCTGCCTGACGTCTCTCGTGAGGCAGGAAGAAGACACTCAAATTTGTATTATTATACAACCAGTTATACAACCAGTTTAGATGCGTGGGCTGTACAAGGGGCCTAGGGCAAAACAAAAAAACAGCAGAATACCTGGTAACATCGGAGGCCTGGGAGCGACACAGAGTGCTGCAGATCCTTGGAACTGTCGCACAGCGAGTGGACACTCCCATAAGGCCTGACTACACCCAGAGAGTTAGAGTTTATGTGCAGATGATTGTAGTGCCATATAGGGCAGTGTACTTGGTTGGAGCAACACTCAGCCCGATTGAGGAAGGTAAAGATGACAGAGAAAGTCCCAATCCAGCAAAAGTGAGAGAAGCTGAAGTATGTTGAACGCCTGGGTCTGCAAGATGTTTCAGATGAAATGGATGCAGAAGCACAAGAAGGCAAAAAAATAGTAACAAAACGGTGGGGTGCTAGAACAATCAATGGATCTTGCAGTGAAAAGAACTGGAAAAAAGGTAACAGATTGACGGAGCAGATTATAAGATGCCCCATTTGGATTTGGCAAGAAAAGGACTATATAAAACTACCAAAGGATCGGAGGGTGCCCTACTTGAAGTGGAAACAAATTCCCTTTAGAGAAAACTACAAAATAATAGAACTAATTGAAACCGACATGTGGAATCTGTTAATTCAACAGCGTAGGACTGGACCAAATGAGCTTACCCTAGTCATCCGCAATAAACTGGTGAGGCTGGACCGACCTATAAAAGACTATTCAATGTATAGGAACTGCACAAGAAACTACTTCAATTCGAATGTTAAATATAGCCGACAAAAGGATCTGACAAAAGCACTGGTTAAATATAACCGTTATATCGTGTACATGCCTGACCTTACGGGGGAACCACAAGATCCTGGTCAGTTAAGAACACCATGGATCTTTAATGTTGTCTATCAGGAGGTAGCTGGGAAAAGAGTTAAGCTCAGGTGGGACCCTAATTACTTTGAAACCTACCAAGTATAGTTCTGTGAGATTTCCAAAGGAGAAATGGTGATATGGACCGACCAGCCCAATCATGCAAGGGGCCATCTACAAAAGGGAGTGTGATCCAGACCGAGTTGTCATTGAAAATTCAAACCTCCCCCTTCGAATGATAAACGACCGAATGATGACTCCACTCAATGACTGGACCAGTCCATCAATAAGAATGGGCCATAGAGTGAAAGTATCATACAGAGGGCACCCATTGGTGATTAAGGTGGCCGCACTGGTGGAAGAAGGCCAAGCTTATCGCCAATATGTGGAAAAAATAGTCTCAACAGGGCACCAGAACTTCTTGGAACACTTGGAAGATGCCCCACTCAAGAGCCAAAGTGGAATTCTGCAAGGACCTCAGCTTGAGCACAAATATTGGGATGTGCTCCAGTGGAAGTGGGTGTGGAGAGGATTGGAGTTCGGATTGCCACATCACTCACCACCCTGTGTGGAGCTCCTTAAGGGACACGTAACCAGAGACCAATGCCTCTTCCCTGAAGAGGATCTCGGGCCCAGCACCTCCATGACACATAGGTATCGACCAGAGGCGGACTGGCCATCGGGAGCGCCGGGACAATTCCCAGTGGCCTGGTTGCCGAGGAACGGGACTAAAGGCTCGGTTCGGGTCGCACGGACTTTATTATTTTAAATAAACAATTCACTTTTGCCTGGGCTCAGGTCTCACGCTGCACTGCAGCGACGGAGAAAGCCTGGCACATCCCCCGGCCGGGCCGGCCCCCTCCCTTCCTTTTCTGTGTGTCACTCACAGAGCAGAGACACACACACACACATTGCGCCCGCCCCCCTCCCCGCCCTAGGACTCGCGCTCCCGACGGTGTTGGCGCGCGGTGCGTGCATCTCTGAGTTGTAGAATGGAGCAACAGAGACAGCCAAAGAAGAGGAAAGGTGGAGCAGAGAGAGAGAGGATAAAAAAGAGAAAAGCTCTGGCCGCGGATGCTGCTAAGTGCTATAAATTAATGTTTGTTCGTAATGGAGCAGGTAAGAGAAACACTTGTGTTGAAAAAATTGAACTCTGGCACAGTTTATCAGCACAGCTTAATATCCACATGCTAGCTTCACTTTGAGGGACCGAAGTGGGCCAAAACTGACTTAATATAACAAATGTTTTTAAGTTTTTACAAAGAATATTGCAAATTTTATAATATGGGTTAGGATCTGAAAAAAGTTTAATGTTGAAATGTCTAGGAATTCAGATTTTTTTGTATCTAAAAAAGTTAAGTCAGGTCCTCTGGACAAATAAAAAAAAAACTTGTTGAAACTTTTGTCTTTAATCCAAAAAACTAAGTTCAGTCTGAGGAGTTGCAACAAGCTCAGTTTTAAATAGCCTCTTCTCATAGTGGATCAACCAGTTTGTTGTTAACATCCAGAACTAGCTGTTAACATAAGGAAGACCTGCAGCCTAACAACCCCTAACAATGGTTTCTTTTCACAAAGATGGCTTCCTTTACTCCTCTCTCAAACCATAGTTCCTCTCTATCAAGGATATGCACATCTTCATCCCTGAAAGTGACTGCTGGCCTGCAGATGAGTGTAAACTGCCGAGTCTTGGCCTGAAGATGTTGCTCTTCTGTGCTGGGCCAAAGAGCAACATCATCAGGCCAGGAGAACTCTGTGGTTTACACTCATCTGCAGGCCAGCAGTCACTTTCAGGGATGAAGATGTGCTCATCCTTGATAGAGAGAAGTGTTGGTTTGAGAGAGGAGTAAAGGAAGCCATCTTTGTGATGAGAACTCATCCATCATTAAACAGGGACAGAGGCCTCTGTGTCCAACTGTAGCCCTCTTACAATGCTGTTATTGCTGGTATCTCTCAGCCCCCTGTGAATAGCAAACAGCCTAGAGCACTAACGATCCATTGTTAGGCTGATGATGGTCCTCCTTTATCATGTTAACAGCTAGTTCTGGATGTCAGCAACAAACTGGTTGATCCACTATGAAAAGAGACTATTTGAAACTAAGTTTGTTGCAGCTTCTCAAACTGACAGTCTTTTGGATTAAAGACTAAACGTTTCAACAAGTTGTTTTTTTTTTTAATCTGTCCAGAGGACCTGACTTAACTTTTTTAGATTTTCTACCTGGATTATTGAGGATATTTTGTGTATACCCTTCATTACTCCAATAAATTATCTGAATATTAAAATCCTTGTATTACAATATTTTATTTAAACTTTATTTTACCAGGTAAAGTTCCGTTGAGATTAAGAACTTTTTTTTTGTTATATGAATAGCCAATACATATAAATAGTCAATAAGTGAAAATGAATAGATGGGAAATTATGGATGGCTTTTTAGACGTGTGCAAACAACATGCATTCAAAGTGCGCTCAATTGAACTCAGTCTTGGTGGTTTGCGTTAATCAGGTGGTGGTGGCCTGGGATGGTATCAAAATTCCCGGCCTGGATTATTGTCCCAGTCCGCCCCTGGTATCGACACACAGCTTTACTCCCATGGCTTCCCGATCATGCCGCCAAAGAGCCATTCAAAAAAAGGAAGTAGCTGATAAAAAGCAAACTGACGATGGCCAAAAGGACAAAATAATTCGACAAAACAAAGAATCAAGTCGCAAATGGATTATTCAAAAAGCGGACATTGTGGATTTAAAGAAAATCGACGACAAAAAAGAACGCGTATTGCTTCAACGCTACAAGGACGGCCCAATTATACCAGCCCTACTACTGAATGGAGAGCCCATGCTACTGGACAGACCAAAGCACAACTATTCCATGTAGAAGAACTGCACAAAAAAATATTTTTACACAAATACTGAATACGCCAGAAATTCTCCCTTGGAAGAACCCCCGAAATAATATTTACTTACTCTGGCGAAACTCCCCCACTATGGTAAGAGTATAACATATCCTTGTCCACCAACTGCTCCATGGATTTTAAACGTGGTTTACATATTCATAGCGGGGAAGAGAATCAAGCTTAGGTGGGGTCCCAACTACCGCGAACTGTACCAGAGTCGATTTGGTGAAATCTCTGTGGGGGAAATAGTGATCTGGACAAAAAGCCCATCCATGGTCAAAGCCATCCACAAAAGAGAGTGTAGACCAGAACGGTACGTCATGGAGAACCAGAACCCTCCCATATGGGTAGTGAGGGATCGAATGATAACACCATACCACTGTTGGCGAAATTCGCTGGTAAGAATGAGATATAGGGTACAACTGTTATATGAGAACCAGCCACTGATAACTCAAATAGAAACGGTCACTGAGGATGACTGGACACAATATTTCTTGCTGTTATGGGTAATTAACAAGCATGAAATGTTGGCCGACGTACCATAAGACAGATGTTCTAAATACCAGCAATTACCCCAGCTTGATCCCGAAGAGTGGGTGGTAACTCAGTGGAAGTGAGTGTGGAGAGGATTACAGCCTGGATTGCCACACCCTCACCACTCTACCTGGAGCTCCTTAAAGGATGAGTAAACAGAACCTGTGGACATTCTGAGGAAAGCCCTGAAGCTAGAACCCCCAAGAAACCTGTACAACATGGAACCCCTGAAAAACAGAGATCCAGACGGCTATGATTCAGATGACTCCAATGATCTAGCGACCCCTGACCTACCCAAGGAATGCCCAAGGATTACGATTTTGGATAAAGCGGCTTGTCTACAAACCCTGCTGCTGGGACTCGTAGTGTTAATAGGCTTTGTACTGTTGTTTGTTATTTTATACCAAGTTGGAATCAGACCATGGAGCCTAACACATGTGAAAATCTCCCATGGAAGATCCAAGTATGCCAACATGACCTGCTGGGACATCACATCAAGGAAGGTTTTCATACCATGGAACCACAATGAAACTCTCCTGAACCAAACTAAGGCATGGAATCGAATACGAAGGGCAGGCTACAAAGCTTGGGAAAAAAATTGAATGAGACGCCTGAGTGGCTGACAGCCATCGAAGTTCAAAGTTGGACCGGACACGATTGGACCATATCTAACCTGTTGTTGCTGCAAGATAGAGTGGTGATCTGCATAGTACTCCTAAGGCAACATTGTAGAAGACTGATCAGGTGCAACTGGATCCATCTGGACAAAGAACAACCCGAATGGCACTGTGACTGGAGCTGTTGACCTCTGTTTGGATTAAGTCATTAGGGCTATTGGGAAGCTGAGGTGATTCATCCCGCTCCACCGAAGGATGAAAACTGCCAAATGATACTCCCTCTTTGGGAGCTTTGGAGCAACATTCATTTGGAGTTTGACAAGATCCCACCTCGAAACCTCACCAGGCCATCTCAAAATTCAACTAGTCTAAAAACCATTCACACAGTAAGGCATAAGAAGGTGCTCAGATGTTACCACAGGACAATCCCACACTCATCCCCAGAAACCACCAGACATAATGTCAAATCAAACCAAGGTGGTAGCAAAAGCCTTGAACAAACACTACAAAGCACACAAGTTGAAAGAACATTCAATCTGATACTGGAACTTGTATGGTGAGTGCAAATCTCAGAATTATTTGCCAATAACCCCAGTAATGAATCAACGTTATTATTATTGGAGCTGGACAGCTATATTCTATCCTGTTAATGCCTGGCACGAAGATTGGTTGAATATGACTTTACCCTGGGTCTGGGTGGTCCCAGGTTAGCCCCACTTTGAAGGAGACTTCGTGGAGGGGCACGCCAGGACGCACATGGGCCTTCAGGGACCATATTTTTCTGATATGTATGTGCAGAGGCTACCAAAACCCAGCAAGCTCCTTAATGCACCGAAGGGAGATTTTGACAGAATAGACAGATGTGTGGCTGAATGTATTTTCAATAGCCTTAACAACTCAGTGTGGGAGAGTAGTGGAGCGTCACCTAGATGCCCACTGTGGGAAACAGAAGTAGCTGTCATGTCAACCTGGCGTTATGATTGCACAGATTTACTGAGAGCAAGAACTGTTAAAGTCCTAGTCCAGGTTTGGCATGAATATCATCGTAGAGACAAGTCACGCACCTGGTGGGGATTTCAAGAAGAAGAAATAAGAGAGTGGGTTACCCCCTGTTTACACCATTCTTCTAACTACTGGATTTGATATCAATTCATAGCAATTGTATATTCCAAAGAATAGGACATTTGGTCCAATGCCTTGTACTGCCCAGACAGGTACATTAGCCCAAGAACATGGCACATGAGTTGTAATGACATACAAGCAGAATGTACAGTTTGCCTGGCCCAAAGACCCTGTAATGAGATTCCTGGATGGGAGAGCTATTGTCAGAGTTACTATGGTACAGAATCCAAAAAAGTTCAATCTGGTCCTCTGGACATTCAAAAAAAAACAAAAACAAAACAAAGCAAAAAAAATCTAGAAACGTTTCGTCTCTCATCCAAGAGACTTCCTCAGTCTGAGGTGCTGTTTTCAGCTCAGTCTCTTAAATAGCACCTTCTCAGAGTGGATCAACCAGTTTTGCTGCTGACAACCAAAACCAGCTGATCACATGCTCAAGAAGGACCATCAGCCTAACAATGGATCATTAGCACACTGATGGCTGTTTACTACTCACAGAGGGCTGAGTGATAATAGCAATCACAGCATTGTAAGAGGGGGACAGTTGAACCCGGAGGCCTCCACCCCTGTTTAATGATGGACGATTTCTTTTCACAAAGATGGCCTCCTTTACTCCTCTCTCAAACCATCGTTCCTCTCTGTCCAGGATGTGAACATCTTCATCCTTGAAAGAGTGACCGCTGGCCTGGAGATGAGTGTAGACCGCAGAATCCTGGCCTGATGATGTTGATCTTCTGTGCTGGGCCATCCTTTTGGCCAGTGGCTGTTTAGTTTCCCCGATGTAAGACTGATCACAGCCCTCCTGACACTGAACAGCATACACACATTTTTTTTGAATGTCCAGAGGACCAGATTGAACTTTTTTGGATTTTTCTACCTGGATTATTGAGCATGCATCAGGATATGGTACAGAATATTCCACACATGCAGCTGAGGTAGTGTGAAAAAAGTATGGCAACTTATGGAGAAGGTCCATACCTGATGGATCAACTTGTAGACAAATCATTTTAGGACACCAGTTAAAAACCAGGAAAAGTATTCAATGAGTGATCATCCCCTTCGTCTCAGACTCCATGATTGCCCTAGCTGAAGGACATGCCGTTGAGATGCCGCATGTGCCTTGGTGATAAGGTGCAGGGCTACAAATGGGTAGGCCCCCAAAAAATCTATTCTAATCTCACTTGTCTGTATCCAGAGGAGACCTAGAAAAAATGTGGCAAAGGAGAAAATGAACACAGTTGTGCATGGTATGAGACTGTAAGTTATACGGTGAGCCGCAAAGTGAAGGAAACAGTCCATGAAGTTGGGGAAGTGATCAAGGAAGGAGGAAAGACAGTTGAAGGATGGATGGTTGATCTTTTCCTTCAGATTTGGCCTTATTTGGTAAGATGGGGGAGGAACTATAAGCCGCTCCCACCTGAACCAGGCGTTGGCAACCTTAAGGGTGATTATCTTTTCACTTTGGCCCATTCTTTATCTTCATGGCTTGATTGTGTTCATTTTTAGAATTAGGGTTGTAGAGGGATATGGGGTTGGATATATTTTGTAAATTACCAGTTATGAGTTAAGCTCAGGCAGCACGGTGGCGCAACTGGTAGAGCTGCTGCCTCTCAGCGAGCAGGTCCTTGGTTCAAACCCCGGTCCAGGGGCCTTTCTGGGTGGAGTTTGCATGTTCTCTCCGTGCATGTGTGGGTTTTCTCTGGGTACTCCGGTTTCCTCCCACAGACCAAAAACATGCATGTTAGGCTGATTGGTAATTCTAAATTGTCCCTAGGTGTGAGTGAGAGAGTGAATGGTTGTTTGTCTCGTTTGTCTCTATGTGGCCCTGTGATGGACTTGCGACCCGTCCAGGGTGTACCCCGCACCTCGCACAGTGATTGCTGGACATGGGCACCGGCGACCCCTGTGACCCAAAATGGAACAAACGGGTAAAGAAAATGGATGGCGTTAAGCTCATAAGATATGCATTTATTATGCAAATAACCTCGTTTGTATGGGCACCACCACTTTTCAGAGGGAAAATCAGTCTCTAACCCCCAAATTAAATGCAAACTGAAACGTGAATTTTTTTCTCGTGTTTAAAGGGCATCAAATCAGTTAATACACGAAGATATGCCAAAAATAATCACAAATTTTGTTGATTTTATGTATTATATTACAAAAATAATAATCTGTGATATATCTAATGGAGATTATGCATAACAAACAAATTAATAATGAAATAACTTTGCATCAAAGGTCTAGTTGGTTATTGAAATCAGTGAAACTTAAAAAGGCAGATTTTGGTCTAGTTCTGTTTGTGGAGGAGTTGAAATTGTGTCTAAATTAACTGTAGTGTGTATAAAGCAATATTATTGTGATGTGTGATCACCAGAAAGGCATTAAAGTTTCTTGTCCTACCAGAATGAGATGGTCAGAATGGTCCACAACTTCTTAAAATGATACCAGCAAGGCCTGAGATGCTCCGGTGACTGAAAGGCTGATTTTCCTCAAAAGTCAACTCTCATCGATTGGAGGGACGAAGGTCTGGCCACTGGCTCTGAAGTCAGCTGGGATTTATCACTCTGCGGTGCGATGGCTCTGGTTCGGTCAGGTTCTCTCGTCCTGAGAGGTTTGCAGAAAAGGCTGCTTCTCTTCTTCTCTTCCTTCCTAGGATATCTCACTAGGAGGATGTGTCTTTCTCTGAAGTTTTCTCGAAGTTCAGTGCTTGAAGAAGATGTGATGAAGAAGATGTGATTTAGAAGAAGTGCAACTTAACTGTCTCTGTGTTACAGATTGACTTTGGTCCACCTCTCGGAAGAGGGGTGGTCCTAACTCTTTGTCATGTTTGATCAAATCTAATGTCTATTTTCTCTGTCTGCCTTTAAAAGTCACTCTTCCTTTTAAAAGAGAAAAACACAAGACAAGTGATTATCTTAAAGAGAGATTAATTAAACTGACATTTTCATAAACAAACATTCAGTTCTGAAGCTTTTGAAACAACATGCAATGCTCATCGAAAGGTGTCACTGTTCATCTCCTGAAAAGAAATGTCATTTTAAACAAAGGGTTCTTTAAAATGTGTTATCTTAATGGGAACCCATCCTAGGAGTAATACTCCTTCTTTTTTGATAAAAGTTAGTCTCCGCAGATGTTTCACTTCGAGGTCAGTTAAACCAAACTCATTAAACGACCTGTCCGTTTCATGGGAAATGAGTTCATATTGAAAGTGAAGTTTTAGCACAGTAACAGTTTTTTTTTTTATACATTCACATTAGTGTCAACTAAGAAGTTTGTGAGCTGAGTTGAACACCTGTAAAATAAAGTCTGTTTGTTCCCAAGGGAATAGATGCATCTTATTTTAAACAGTTTAAAAAACAAAACACATGAATGATGTTTGTTTGAGATGAGGTGAACTCCTTTTTCTCTTTAAGCTGAGGTGAACTGCTTCTGAGGTGGTGTTCCCCTACAGGGTCGATCAATTTCATTTTAAACAGAACATGGTGAAAATATGACACAAATAGAGATTAAAAATGATTTCATGTTGTGCTAAATAAGACTTCTTGGTCAGATAGTGTTCTGTGAAACCTTCAAAGCCTTATCTTTAAAAGTGAGATCACCTGACTGATGTACCTTTGAAATCAAATTTGGACCATAGTTCAAGCTGAAGATTTGTGCACAAGCAGATGGTGTAAATATATAACCACTAAACCCTTACTAAAAAGATAAATTTATTGAATTTAAACTTTACAGCCTAAGTGCAATGCATTTGGTGAAATTAAATATTATTTTTTAGTTTTTAGGCTCTTTGACTTTATTTTTTCCTACCGCCTTTCATTGGTTCTTCAGCCTACATTTTTTATTGATGGCATTCAACACATGGACATAAACAATTTAAATCTTCAGGGGGTTATGAGTAAAACGTGCAAACAAAGACAAGAAGAAAAAATTACAAAGTGAAGACGTGGAATAACTAAAATAAAAAGGGGGTCAAAAGAGAAATTAAAAGGAGGGCCAAAAGTTAATGAACATTGAAGGAAGGAAGAAGGAACATCCAGTCCTGTCAGCAGTTTCTCAAGTATGTCATCATCCATCAGTGATGAAATTCAACTTTTATGACTTTTATTCATTAAAATAACTGTGTCACCATTCCTGCTTTCTCCGTTGCAATGAGGATTATTAAACTTTACAAATTGTTTTGTGATTCTTTCTTCTTTTTCTTCTTTTTCTTTTTCTTCTTCTTCTTCTTGGTTTTTTATGGCGGTTGACAAACAACTTTTAGGTGCATTACCGCCACCTTCTGGATTGGAGTATGGACCAGATGCTATATGACTCTATACTATTTTACACGTTATATCCTTTGTAAATTATCTATTCTTCTCAAATATCTAAATATGCTGGTAAAAATTGTATCCCCTGATGATCTTTGCAGCAATTCCTTTATCTCTAACTTACTTTTATTTTTATTTAAATCACTAACTAATAACTCTCTTTTTTGTGATTCATTTATCACCCCCCTGACCTTTATCTGCTGCAGTCGATCCTCTCTGTTGCAGAATGGGATGATCTGCAGCTGCCTTAATTTGAATCACCTGTGATTAATCATTGATCCCCTGCAGATGGGGGAGTATAAAACAGGCAGAGTGCTTCTTGTCACTTGTGTCTTCATTG
>NC_056505.1:14123210-14136286 GCF_014905685.2 Nematolebias whitei
CAGGAGACTGAGCTGGAGACCATGACTGGAGAGAAGGTCAAGGTGAGTGCAAGCCTTTAAACTATAGTTCAATTATATGGTGTATGTAGTTTTTAAACATTGTTTCTCCATAGGGGGTGGTTCTACTAGACGGAGGCAAGCTGAAGGTTTCTTTGAAGGGAATTGAGTCTGTCACAGAAATGCTGGATCAGAACACGATTGTAAATGTAGGTTTGTCTTTTTTATTTTTTATTTTTTGTGGTATTTCAAGTTGCTATTCTAATGGTTTTCTTTTCTTGACAGACGATGACCGTTGGTGGTGTTGTATACAAGAGGATAAGCAAACGCATGTAACCGTTTATATACCAAGGGCAAATCGATAAAAATAAAAAATGTAAAGACAGCAGAACCTGTGTGAATAATTCTTAATGAAACTCTCTGAGAACGATGCAGTGACCCAGCACCAGTTGACCTTTTACAACCGTTTGCTGACTTCCCTGCCTGAGTGAGGGGAAAGCCATATTCAAAGAAATTAATACTGCCACTTTTCAGGACTCGGGTTTTGAGTTCTGGAATAACAAAAACAAAACTGGGAAAGGTCTTAAAATGGGATTCTGAAGTTTAAATGGCTGGCTGCAGTGCCTGAACTTAGTTTTCCTTAACTAAGGTAAAAACACTTTGGCCTCTAAACCATGGTTCTGCAACCTGTGGCTCGTTCAAGGTTTAACAAAACTGTATTTTCTTGGTTCTACAAATGAGACGCTTAAGCATGAACGCTGGCTTCCCCCACTACTTCTGGCTAGTCTGCTCCAGCAGACCTAGCGGCTCACGGGCCACTTCTGGCTCTGGAGACTCATCAGAGGTTCTTGATTCATGGTTGCAGACTCCTGTTATTGCGTAAACATTTCATGGGAATCCTGTTAGTCTTGCCATTTCAACTCTTCGCCTGTTACGTGCATGGTTTATGTTTTTGTATACATGGTTTAATAGGCCAGGGGTGGGGGCAATGAGAACACTTTGGCAAACTCTTAACCTTGGTCAGTGAAACGCTTGACTCTACATCCCTTAAGGAGTAAACTCCAGAAGCAGTAAAGTTGGTATAGATCTTTATAGTGCAGGAAAATTTGAACATGACTATTGAATCTCTAGAAATGCGTTGAAACTTTTAAAACTGCAAATATTGTGCTCAAACTGTCATCCTAGTTTAGCTTGGCATTTTGCCTTTCAGCAAATGAAGTATAAAGGCATTGTCTACATCTATTTCAGCCACAAGTCAGATTTTCATGAAGCTACAAAAATGTGAGAAGCATTGGTCATGTGACGGATGTACAACAGTTAAAATCTAAGCAGATTTCTGTTACAGTCCACATTAAAGCTACTTCTTCCGGTGGAAAAGATTCTTGATTCCCTCCTCCACAGATCTGGGTTCGTGCAGCATGGTCATTGGCTTGTTTTTCAGAGCTGCCTCTCTCATGCTGTAGTAAACGTACTCATTCTGCTTGAACATCCTCAGCTCCATCTCTGTCTGTAGGCGCATCGCCTGTGAATAAAATCAGGATGGTGTCACTGCTCCAAATGTTAGATAAAAATAAATTTGATATTAAAACCAGTAAGATGAAGTGGAACCTTCCCACTTGCTGGTAATACAAATACACAGAAATAAACGGAACTATTCTGGTAATACAGAAAAGTTTTGTATTTTGTATACACACTTGAGTAATTTGGTTGTTTACCTCAAGGTCCTTGGTGATGGGATGTGTTGGACCATGGGTGACCATGAGGATGGCGTAAGCCTTACAGATCATCCCATGTCCAACTTCTATTAGTCCAGCCTGCCAGTGTGTTACTCCTGTTCGCATGGCTGCCATACCGAGAGCTGCGTTGTGAGGGTGATACAATTTCCTGCCAGAAATGCAAGATTTGGACTTTTTATTAACATTTTCACACTAAAACTTGATGTTTGTCAACGTAACCAGTTCATAAAAGCCCTGAGGTGCAAAGCATGGACAAACAAGAAAAATATTATTTAGGGAAACAAGACATCTTCTAAAAGCTGCGTGTTTGCACTCACGTGTATCCATCCACCATTTTGCGGGCGTATTCTGCGGCTTCCTCAAAGTTCTGCAGGTAGGACTGGACCTCGCTCATCGTGCTCCACATCCTTAGCAGGTAGATGTGAGTGTCGGCCAGAACCGGCTCGGTCTTCTCAATGCAGTCCCTGCAGATTTTCACCACCTGAAGAGCAATAAAAAGAAAAAAATCTTATTTTGAAATATTGATAAGTTGAAGTCATTAGGTGTGTCAGATGTTATTTTTTATTTTACAACACCTCGTGGTAGTCTCCGTTTAATCGAGCCTTGTCCATCTTATCCATCATTTGAAAGCAGTAATCTGTTGCCTCTTTCACCTGTTCGTCTGACGGCTGTAAGAGTAGAGGGATAATTTAAATGTTGCATAAATCAGCTGTCAACAACAAAAACGAGCTTAATAAAATATCTTAATTTGACTTTTGAGAATGTGTGTGTGTGTATTCTTTACTTAAACAAGTGGGCCTTGCCTCAAAACATAAAAGCTGGAACCTGATAATTTATCCAGAAAAGACTTTTGTCCTTGTAGAACAACCTTGTCCAGGACTTTAAGCAGAACAAAGAATTTTCTTCTGGCAAACATTTTGCAATAACTGACCTAAGCAGACGCTCGATTCTGGCATGTTCTCCGGTCAGTACTCAGTGTTTCACAAAAAAAATGGAGCAAAAAGACATTTTTGTTTGTTAATTGAACAACTTCAAGTGATAATTTAGATCTTTTGAAGTGAAATTTTTGGGAAACATTATAAGCAAAATTAACAGTTTTAGACAGGTCTTTGAACAACCTTAGTCTGGAGAAATAATTAATTCTCACAGAACTGATGTTTACTTCCATCAAGGGGCAGGAGCAGAGGGAATTGCAGCTGTCTTCTTGAAACAACTCATTTCAACATTGTCAGTGGTTCATGCAAAAGTTATTTTTAATCATCTTTAATAACCCGCAATTTACATTTTTATTTACAACCAATTTGTGATTTACATGGAATCTGATGAGTATATCAATCAACCTTTATTTATACAGGTAAATCCCATTGAGCCTCGAGGACTCATTTACAAGAGAGACCTGATTTCAACAATGTGTATGTGGGAGCAGCAGTTAGCAATAGCTTTTCTCCTGCAGCCTGGGCTACGTCCTGCATAAATGTAATAATGTTTCTGTCAAAATAACCATCCGTCCAAATATTTTATTAGTTTTATTTTTCTGTGTTGAGGGAGAACTGGAGCCTGTCTCCAGTGGTCAGCATGTGAGAGTTGGAGTACATCCTGGACAGGTCACAAGCCCTTCACAGGACCACATAGAGCAGTGTAAACATTATCAAAATACCATTTGCATAAACTGCAATGAAATTTTTGAAACTGATGTTTTAAGATGGCAGCAATTCACTTTGGTCTTGACTCCACCCAGATATTATTAGCTTCAAGATGGCTGCACTCAGCCGAGCGGCAGCTTCACAGCCTCCCGGTGGAAGTTTTCCACTTCGACATGATCTTTTTATGTTCTTCTTGCTTTTGTTTTAACGCATTTTGCGCCTACACTGCACATCCATGGTACGGGTATGACTGCGACACACTTGTGGAGTTTTCTGTGTTGATGCCTTGCCATCGTGCCGTCGTGCCATCCTGCCATCGTGGTTCAGTCTTTCCAGCCTTGGGCTCAGGCCTGTCATGGCGGCTGTCTCCATGATCCTCCATCTGCCTGCACGGACCAAACTCTATGGACCCGTTCAGTTCTGTAGGGAAACCTTGGATGTTCTCCGTCTGCCAGACCTGATTCTGGAGGGCAGTCTGGGAGGGCAGCTACTGTGGTCATTATTACCATCAAGCTGCTGACAGGACCTGCTAATGATGCTAACAAGATCCTCTATCTGCCTGCACGGACCGAACTCTGCAGACCTGCTTGGTTATGCGGGGAAACCTTGGATTTTCTCTGTCTGCCAGACCCGGTTCTGGAGGGCAGTCTGGAAGGGTAGCTGCTGCAGTCCTTGTTATCGTCATACAGCTGACGGGACTTGCTAACAAGACCTGCAAACGCTGCTAACAACACTACGCTGCTAACAGTACCATAGTGCCAATGCGACCGTGTTGCTAAGAGGAACCTCACTGTCATCAGAACCACTCTGCCAGTAAGACCATGCTGCTGTAGATTGATTTATTTTTCACTTTTGGTGCCTTGTTTCTGTATTTTTGTTGCATCATTGGTATAGCCAAACAGAACCTATGAGAATAGTACTACTGTTGTTCTGTGTATTGTTTTGCACTATTAGTGACTTGCATATATCTTAGATCTTTTAGCGTACCGTTGGGCATTCGTTTAGCCTATATATTGGATCCTTATTTACTGTTTCTTTTTACACTTTATATTTTTGATATTGTTGGATGTAACTGTGTACACAGTTTCGTTCAACCTCATGTACCACATGCGATGTGAATGACAATAAAGATCCTTGACTTGATTTGACTATTAGGTCATCAACCAAGTCAGAAAAAAACTTTGTTCCTCCAAACTGAGGCTGTTCAAAAACCTATCTTCAACAGGTAAAATATTAATTGTTCATAACTTGTTAAAAAAAAGACCTGAACTTTCATTTTAACTTAATATTAAGCGGCTTCTGTATTCTACAGGTATGTGGGCTGTCATACATTTAAACACGCTATGTATTACAAGTTAAACGTAAAGGGTGTAAAATAAGCTATTTATTCTTTGTATTAAAACTGTAAAGTGTAACTTAGTTTTTAGAAAAGTATGCCTAAAATTAATAATTTGTCTCCACTTTGTTTGTCCTCTGCAAAATGCTTCTCAAAACCCATATGTTAATACATCAAAGGTCAAATCCACTTGAGAATTATCTTTCCCTAAAATAGTCTGTAGTTCTTCTTCTCGCATGTCATTCTGTTCTTATCACCACTGTCGCTTCTAAATGTGGCACAAGCATTTGGCCCTTTCTGCCACCTGGCAGTAAAATCAGACACAAACCTTGACTCCGTCCACCTCCTTTCCCCCCATCTTCACATCATCGTGGGTTTTGTTCTTGCAGTTTTCACACGCGCAGTCGAAGTAGTACTGTGTTTTCAGGAGCCTCTGTCTCTCCTCTGACAAATTCAAGTAGTCCACGTAGGAGACAGTGAGCTCCTCTCCTTCTGCTATCTTACCCAAGGAGCGCAGCTCAATCCTGAAGAGGAGAAACACAGTTACTGATCGATATCTGAACAGAAAAATGAAGCGCTGATTATAATTGAGGATGTAACGCTGCTCCATGATGTAGCTTTCTGTCCAGTCCATTCAGCTGATGGAGATCAGGGAACATCTAACAAACTACATCACGTTTTATTTCACAAACACTCATGATTTTGTGAATTAACTACTTGAATGAAATGCAGTGTAAAGGTGCTATGTGTGAGAATTTTGTTTTTAAAGTTCAGTATGTTCAGTACACTTTATCACAAAACCTAGATTGTGGATTAGGCCAGGATTTTCTTGTTATCCTTTCTTAACCTGTCCTTAAGTTGGCTTTATGAAAGTGGTGACACATTAGTCATATTCGGTGCAGTTAGCATGCTCTTGACCAAGCCAACTGCCAGGCTTAGTTACCGTACTTTCTGCCGTATAAATGGTAAACGGACTGTACTTATATAGCGCCTTTCTATCTTATCGAGATATTCAAAGCGAGTGTAAGTATATAAGTTGCATCAGTCCTAATATGTCTAATAAAGTTGGGAAAAAAAACATAAATATGTCGCTTTGTCGTATAAGTCGCATCTATTATGCGCCACCGCTGATGCGTCGCATTTGTTACACGTCACCTCCGACAACCCGGAAATGTGGGACAGTGTTGTGACAAAAATCGATTGGCTGCCAAATGGCGGACGTGGGAGTGTGCACGGGAGGACTTCAACAAGAATTTAACAAAATTAACACTTAAAAACAATTATTTGTTTGCTTGAAATTATATCAAAGGTGTGTCTCAGTTTAATCTTTCCTTAATAAATGCACTTGAACGGTCAAATCAGCTGCATTTCAAAAATCAATTTGCGGCTGCGGGAGCATGCAGAGGGTCGACTCGCTGTGTATTTCTTCGAAATTTAACAAGATAACCACCTATAAACATTTAATTGCTTCCTTGACATTATAGTAAAGGTGTGTCTCAGTTGAACTTTTCCTTAATAAATGCACTTTAATGGTCAAGTCAGCTGCATTTCACTTGAGCGGCGCGGTGAAATGCAGCTGATTTGACGTTTGCTCCAGGAGTTCCGGAGCGAGACGTAGGTGGCTCGGCACGGCAAGCCAAGCCAGTAATGGCCACTTTTACCTATTAATGACACACTTGGCTTGCCATATTAGTTGAGGGCCCTCTAGTGGCTGAAAATGGTAGTGTTCAATATTTTTCTGTCAGAATGAACAAAACCGTCAGATCTCCGCCAAAAGTTGTGTTATAAATATGGGGTGAAACGTAAATTTGTCGCTTTGCTGTATAAGTCGCAGGCATGCTAAGTTATGCAAAAAGGTACGACTTATACAAGAATAATTACAGTAATCCTGGAATGATTTTTGATTATCCAGCCAGGAATCAACAGGATCAAGGTCTTTTTTTTTTGCAGTTATCTACAACTCTTTTTACAGTCAACTTTTCTCAATATATATATACCAGTATATATGAGACCAATGCTGCCAAGATTTTCTTACAAGATTTATTAAAATCCTGTTTGTTTTTTCTTAAACTAAAATTCGACTTTTGGGGAATAGCCTCCTACGATTTTCCTTCATATTGTTCTGTCGGGTCATGGATGAACTCCAACGTCCTTGTTTGACCTGCAGCTGATGTTTCTCTCTAAAACTTTGATTATCTTAGCAAAGCCACACTGATAACATATTTTACCCATTGTAGGTTGTACTTGAGCTGAAAGCAGATCTTTTCCGAGAGAAAGAAAAGATTGAAATATCGTTGCCAGCTACAGGAAAAGAAGTATTTGGAGCCAGGAGCAGCTGAATAACACAAAGAAACCAAACCTTGGCAACATTGCTAACTGGTTGGCAATAACTGAACTTATATGATTCAATTCTGTCAGATAGCACCTTTAAAAAAGGGCTTACAGGAAAATGTTATATGATGTTAGAGGTGAACTATTAATACAGACAAAAACTGTCTGTATTTTATAATATACAGAAATATTAAGTGAAAAAACCAGCAGCACACGAGTCAAACTGTGTGTTTATTCTGACAAGAGGTTAGAAATATAAATGTGTTGACGTAAAAATAAATATTTTGTGACACAACAATAAAACCAAGAAATGTTAGAGCATTCAGGTGGCACTTTGAGGCTTTTGATGAGGACGGGTTCACACGGAACAAAGTGATGGAAATGCTTTGTTTCCACAAAAGATGCACAGGGTTATGCAGTAGTGGGATGTTACTAAGTACAAGTACTCCATTACTGTACTTAAGTACATTTTTCATGTATCTGTACTTTACTTGGGTAGAGTTAAACATGGATATTTTCAACTTTTTCTCCACTACATTTTATATTAAGTATCTGTACTTTCTACTACACTACATTTCTATAATGCGTTGTGTTACAAGATAAATTCATGTTACTTTTTAAAAATTTGTTCGTTAGTTTGAAAGTAACCAACGGTGAGAGGGGATTTGGTCCATTGAATCACTGCAAAGTGGACAGGTAACGTTAGACCTGCCTTCAAGAAGAGCTGGACCAATGACGTGTAGTCTAGTTTTTATGTCATTGATCTGGGAGCACCCACAGCACCACTAACACACCCAAAATGGATTCCACCGTGGAGAGTCAGCCAGACGATACACGCAACCCATGGACTTATTGAAAGATTATTGAAATACTATTCAGTACAGCAGGACAGATTTTATCTCCCAAAAGAGCCAGACTGGACTCAAAAACCTTTGAAAACCAACTTCTTCTGAACTTGAACAAGAAATTCTTGCTGCAATATTAAAATGTGTCAGTTCATGGGATGTTAGGAGACGAGAGATGTCTCCAAATGACTCGACACTCGGGTACAAGTTTTGAAAATAGTGTCAGGAAGTTAAAATATTGTTCACTATTGACTCATTACAAGGTTGACTAGACAGTATTTTAACTAGAGTTGATGACAAACTGCAGTTGAAATGATCAGTGTCTGTTCCTTTGTTAGGTCTAATGCTCCTTTTGTTCAGGCAGACAACTTTTACTTAAATGTGTTTACTTCAGTTAAAATGACACATTGGTTTTGCTTTGTGTTAAATAAAAACTTTCAAAGGTATACTCATTCCTCTTTCTTAATGGCATTTAACTCTGCACATTATCCCTGAAATTCTGATGCACATAATCACAAGCCCAAGTGTGAATGTGTCACAGAGTAAACACAATAAAAACAAGTATTATCTGCAGCATTGTTCATTAAAATGACACAACACTATTAACGTATTAAAGAAAATATACCTACGATAGGCACACTTAATGATATTGTAGACCATTGCATTAGGTAATAAATTCAGCAAGTACTTTTAATACTTTAAGTATTTTTAAATGCAAGTACTTACTTACTTTTACTCAAGTAAAAACGTTAATGTGGTACTTCCACTTTTACTGGAGTACATTTTTTGTCTGTTTATTTGTACTTTTACTTAAGTACAGTGTTTGAGTACTTTCTCCACCACTGAGGTTATGTGCAAATTAAATGTTTATTAGCGTTCAGTGCTCTGATCTTTATTTGAGAGGCTTCGGTTGAGGTAACGCACCTCTGTTGCGAGTGAAATACAGTACTCACAGCCGACTGACTGAAAGACAAACAGGCAGTTTTACAGCAAATGATACCTGATAAATACACAAACTGCACACAAAAAGCAAAATGCACGTAACAACAAATCAACACAAACTCCTAAATGCTGAAGTTTTTTAAAAATATATATATTTTCTTAAATAAAACATGTTTACTGCTTAATGTAAACAGAAATGTTGAGGGAACGTGTATTTTTGTTGTTCTTGTTCTCAGGTTTTGTGACTTACTTGCCGTGGTTGAGGATCACGGTGCAGTTTGGCCAGCAGTCGTGGTTAACCAGGCACAAATTTGGGAAAAGGCCGACTCCGACCGCCTGAAGACCCCTCTGGTCGCTCACAGAGAAGCCGTTGCAGTTGATCTGTAACATTCAACGTACAAAACTTTAATCTTAAAAGTCAACGCAGGCAGCATGAATACCTCAGAGGTCTGGTTTAGAGCTTTCACAGATATTTGATCTATTTTTGGTCTTTTTCATTCATTCAACCTTTATTTAGACAGGTTAGTCCCATTGAGCCTCTTGGGTCTTGGGTGCCAAATCCAAAAAAAAAAAACCCACCTCAATGTGGAAGGTATTTTGTTTCTTAAATTAACTGTGCTCATTGTGTCGGCCACGTTGAGCAGTTATCAAAGTCAAAAAAGTAAAATTACAAATCTGATACGAAGTTAAGAAGAAAACAATAAATTACTTGCAACACAAATTATCTTATCATTTGATATTTACTATTTTATCTTGTGAAATAAGCCAGTACTATTGCAGATGCAGAACCTCTGCCTGTGGCACACATAGAGGTGTGGTAACAGATATTGCTTAGTTTTATCTCATAATAAAAGAGCTGGGAACACCAGACCAACCCACTGGAACCAGATATTAAAGTCTGTAAAGTCCTTATCACTTTTACTACATGATAATTGTTCATCTCATTGGCAAACCAAACTGTTGAGCATACGCTGTTTCTGGTTAATTATAAAACATGTAAACATTCAAACCTGATAGCCAGCTGTAAATCAAGCACTGCTGACAAAATCTGAGAGTACTGACTTTGCTCTCAGAGAGTATGTGGCTCTTTCTAATATGTGTTGCTCGATGAGGAGCCCCTGTTTTTAAGCGCCGCTAACAGTTTTATTGGTGTGAGGACGCACCACTCCAAATATGTGTGAGATGTCGTCGATGAGGTGCTGCTTGCTTGTTCGGGGCCAGTAGTCCAGGAAGTTGTGGACGTCCACTTTTAATTCCTTCAAATCGTCTTCTTGCATGTCATTGATGTGGTCCTCCAGTTCATCCAGCGTGGTCAGCTGCATGTCGGACACCAGGCTTCCCTCCTTATCGAGGCGCCACAAGACGCGGGCCACCAGTCTGAGCAAAGGAACCCATCATGCCAGAGAGGTCACATAGGGTCACAGTGAATTAGAGAAATTTGTACCTTTTATATGTGACTGATGAAAAAGTCCATTTTCTTTCCACTTACCGAATGTTCTCATTTGGTGCTTTTCCATAAGCTTTGATGGCCCCGCATTCCACCTTGTGTTCCGGCCAGGCGGCGCGTTGGCATGTTCGGTCACAGTAATGAGCAAATTTGCACTGGCCACACCTCTGGAGCTTGTCTTGTCTGCGGAAGCAGTTGTGGCAAATTCGCTCTGCGAGACTACAGGCAGAGGAAAGGGTGACAAATATCAGCAGGTTAGAACAAAAACGAACAACAGTGGATGTAAGTCGGTCAGTTTTTGAGATGTTCAGAGAGCATTTGTTGTGTTAGTATCTGAGATTAATCTCCACTACAAACATCCATCCTTTATCTTCCACTTGTTCTGAAGTCGGGTCACTGGGGCAGCAGCTTTTAGCAGTGAGGCCCAAACGTCTCTTTCCACAGCCACCTCTTCTTCCAGCACAGAATCAACAATACTGTGGAAGTTGCACGGATCTGTCTGTAGATCGAACACTTTATTCTGTCCTCACTTGTAAATAAATACTTGGACAACTCCTCCTCTTGAGGAAGCATCTCATCCCCAACTCAGAAAGGGCAATCGGTTGTTTTACCTGAGGACTATGGCTTCAGATTTGGATGAACTGAGATTGATTCAAGCCACTTCACTACAAACCTGTGCAACAAAATCATTTCAGACTTTGACCTCTAAGACGACAGGGGATTCCTTCAAAGAACATTTGGTTTTCATCTTCATGTGTTTTTTAAATTAAAGACAAATTTCAGTCCATCTTAAAGTAATTAATACATTTTTTCTTCTATCTTTCTAATCATATAATCTTAAATATATTCTTAACCTTTCATCAAACTTTATTAATTCTATAAAAAAACTTGAATTTTCTTCCACAAGTGGTAAAAGTTACAATATCTTTGTGAACGAAAACTCTTACGAGTATTTCTGAAAAGGCAACACATTCAAACACATTTTACAAGATATAATTTGCTACTTGTGATGTTTAAACGTTGTTTAACTGGAAGCACTGAGTAAGAAACTGACATTCAAACCACTGAAATCCACCTGTCAAGTCTTTGAGAAGAGAAAAGATGTGACACATTATGGATTAAATGTAAGAAAAAACATCAAACGTCTTCCTGATGCTCACATTTTACTATCACTGATAATAAGTATCCTACCTGTCAAACACAACAGCTGAAATACTGGCCTCAGAGAAAATAACTTCTCCAGCCCCAAACTCCTTGGTGGCCTTCAAACCCCTTCCTTTCCCAGGTGAGTCAAATATCGTCACACTCTCCATGGCTGCTCCGATTCCCGAGACTTTTCTGAATGAAAGGTGGTCTTAGCACCAGAAAGATGGCTCAAGGACTTGCAGACTAATCTATGTTCTTCAATGACAACTGAACATGCTTCCCTCGAGGTACTAAAATAGCTGAGCTCCTCTTGAACTGTACCACCACACGCTGATGGGACGGTACCGAGCTGTCCCATTAGATCACAAAGAAATTAAAGATCTTCAAATGAATGAAACAATCAGACCTCTGTGAACATCTGTCTGTTCATTTTCTTTTCCTTTGTGCTCACATTTTTTACATTTTAGTCGATCACCTGAGAGAAACCTCCACCCCCACATTCAGGACTTGGTCGGCTCCTTCTCCCCGAGCGTTATTTTTGTCCCTCAGTTGGGCCTGTCCATCAGGAGCTGGTGATGTTGAACAGCTGCTAGAAAGTTGTGGAGAAACTGAGCACAACCTCCACTTGGTTCTGGTTCCTTCTTCAACGTGTTCTCCACAAGTTGTGACACAACAAATCAACTTCACATTCACAAAGTGATGGTGTCAGAGCCTCTCGTTTAAAATTCAGGCCTGAAATATTTTACTTTTCCCCGTCAGAGTCTGTCATTAGAAGTTAACAGTGAAAACAAAATGTTTTAAATTAAATAAAATAAAAGTAAGAACAGAGAAGACCATCTGAAATTATTTGCAGCAGGGGAAAACTTTTACAGATTCAAACTAAATACAAAAGTGCAATTTGGGTCATTCCTTAATCATTTGCACACAGACCACAGGCCTGTTTAATGACATTTGTTAATCAAGATGACAAAAAAAATCACCCCTCAACCAAATCCATATTAAATACACACTATTAAACATCTTTAAATTTGAGTGCAAGTTCAAACATTTACAAAGAAATAAACAGTTTTATTAAACATCCAAAAGATGCACAATCTTAGATCCTAAGCAATTATTTTGGTAATTAAATTGATTTGTTGTGTTTCTAAGCACTAACCCAAACCAAACAATAAAACCAAACAGATGGTGGATGACAAATACACAAACCAATAAGAATTTTCTAATTCTTAGTGGAGGTTTTATGCCCCATTTTCAGTGAGGACATAAATGTTTGCTGGGAGAAAAACCGAGCGCCCTCTAGTGGTCAATGTTTTGCATTACGAACCCACAGAAGAGCTGAGGTTCTTCCAGCATCAGTGCAGCTGTGAACCTCAGCATGAGCCACTGTAGAGACAGCACTGCCACCTCATGGACAGACAATGAGCAGAAATGTGTGATTTCAAATCTCTGAACTCTTTTCTCAAGCCCAACATGAATACAGGAACATGGTGGGCTTTTTAATAAACAATTGTTTAACTGTGAGTTTGTATTGGGAATAAATTAAATGGATAATCCTGGAATAGCTTGTTCAGGTTCAAAGCACTCGTTGTTTGTAGAAACTAAATATAATAATAATAATAATAATAATAATAATAATAATAATAATAATAATAA
>NC_056505.1:14136296-14139617 GCF_014905685.2 Nematolebias whitei
AATAATAATAATAATAATAATAATAATAATAATAATAATAATAATAAATGTCCTTTTAAACACTATTATGGGCTCCTGGAAGACATTTTTAAGGCTCACCACTTATCCAGGAAGCACAAACAAACAAAGATATGTTGCAACCAAACAGGTAGACAGGTCCTGAAGGACCATCTGAATGGCAAGAACAAAGATCAAGCCATCAACACGTAAGCAGTGCCAGTTATCGGATACCAGCTGGTATAATAGCCTGGCCAAAGGAGGAGATAGAAGCCACTGACATTAAGACTCAAACGAATGGAACACAATGAATGGAAGGTTTCACTCCAAGTCGAGCACCCTGAGACTACACTAAGGAGGGAGGCAGAGGACCAGTGAGCGTCCGAACCACTATACTGGATGAAACAACAAGATCTTGGAGTACATGAGGAAGAGTCAAAGTACAGTCAAAGTGGGAGAATCCACCAGGGGTGGTGGAGAATGAAAGGGTTAAAATAATGTGGGACTTCCAGATCCAGATCGACAAACATGTGATGACTGACCAACCGGACAATGGTGGTCGATAAGCAAGAAAAGAAGCCATGTAGCAATCCCACTGTAACATCAGGAAGAAGGAGCACAAGGAGCTGGAGAAATAAGAAAGGGCTGAAAGAGGAAATGCAGAAGGTCAAAGTGTCAGTAGTCCCAGCGGAGAACTTGATGCCACTAAACTGGAAGAGTGGCTCCAACAGATCCCAGGAACAACCTCAGAGATCCCTGTCCAGAAACTGTGGGCCTCTGGTAGATGATTTGAGTTTCAAGTGAAGTGGAACCGCCCCAGTCAACAGACGAGAGGTGGTACAACCTGCTGAGCTTCCAGTGGAAAACAGGATATATTTTATTCAGGTTTCCATAATGACTGACTCAATTTTATGGTAAAAATAAATGTTTTCATCTGTCTGCAGTGTTAATTTTAGTGAATTTATTTTTGTACAATTTCAGTATGCCTCACTCGTATTGATCATGAACTAAATAAAAACGTTAAGATGTTTTGAAATGTACACATCAGCCTTGGTTTAAAAATAAAAATAAAATATCAAACCAAATCAAATTAATTTTTATCACACATTTGAGAACAACTGTTGTTGGCCAAAAGGTCACAACAAAGGCAATAAAATATAACAATAGATAAAAAAATAACAATAAAACGTTAAAAACGTGACAATAATAATAATAATAAAAACCTAAATTGAGCAAATAATGTAAATTCTCATGCAGCATTGAAAGCCAGTGAGTAACGACTGTGTGTTTCATATTCATTCAACCTTTATTTAGACAGGTAAATCCCATATGGAAATATAATACAGTTTTTATAATTTAGTGTATCAGTTTCACAAAAATTAATTTAGTAAAAGATCTGTGATTAAATTATACAAACTACGTGAATTATTTTGACAAAAGGAGGCTTTGTTTTCAAAAATGGACCTAAAATGTTGATTTTTTTTTTAATTTTTTTTTTGTAATCTATAAAGGTACACTTGCAGCAAGCAAGATTAACCAAGATGCGCAGAACACATTTATACATTTACACACTTATTTTATTATTTAATTATCTTATTTATCTATTTTGTATGGGAGGTCTGGGCCTGAAGGCAGCCTAACATGCATGTTTTTTGACTTTGGGAGTACACCCACATACACATGAGAACGTGCACGCCCCACACACAGAAATGGTAAATGTACTGTACTTATATAGCACCTTTCTATCTTATCAAGACACTCAAAAAGTTTTACACTACAATCTGTGCCTCATTTACACATTCATACACTCTACTGTAACTGTACAAAGATTGATCAGTGCTTTATCACATTCATACACCAATGGAACACACATCGGAGGCAATGAGGGGTTCAGCATGTGACTGCTGGTGGAATCGAACCCCCAACTCTCCTATTGGAGGACGACTGCTCTAACCACTCAGCCACAGCTGCCACCAAATTATAAAGAAAGAAAGACCCCACGTCTGAACCGAGGATTGAAACAGGACCTTGAGCCAACAGTGTTAACCACTAATCCATTACGTGATACGTGGGTATACGGAGTATATTCAGTATACCTACTTAAAAGTACCCAATGATACATGACATACCATTAAGCACATGTCATTAAAGGTTAAACATCAGTTAAACACTTGCGTAACAATCTGTCTGTATAGTGCTTGTTTATCATATCCAGCAAAATATTGTAAAATTAATACTTCTGCTAGATACTTGAACGTGTTTTGCTTTGATAGTGTTTTATAAATTCTGTAACATGTTTCTAATACAAAACCAACTGCTGACATTGTACTAACTTTGGTTAAATGTGCACCACTGCACTAATCCACTGTGGTCCTTAATCTAGCTAATCCCAGGGTCAGTTTTGTGTTTGGAGCAGATTTTTGTACTTTTAAGTGGACAAACTCTTTAAAAACCAATTAACCCGGTTTAATATTTTCGATTGAAACAGTCTGTCTTAACAAATGACGTCAAAGGCAACTTGACTTCATTGGTTTATTTGCTTTATACACGTTTTGGGTCTGCTTTTTTTGGGGGGGGGGGGTTGGATGCATGCCAAAAGGGGGCGTTGGCGTCATGCAGCCGAAAGGGGCGGGGCTAGAGGTGGGTGTGTGTCTCTCAGCTGATGCGCGTATCAACCGACCGACTCCATCATCAGCATCCGACTCTGACAGCGGTCGAAGCCACCGAGCCACCGAGCCAGCAGCGATTTAAGAGCCCGGCCGAAGGCAGGAGCGGCCGTCGTGTCCGTGACAGCACCGTGCACCGGGGCTGCCATCTTACCGAGCGGCGGGCTTCGAATCAGTGAGTAGCCTTTGATGATGACGGCGCGCCAGGATGCTACAATCGGTAAATCAAAGCTTGCTGCATGATACGTCGTCAATGTCAATGACGCTGTGCGTTTCGATCCGGATCATTGTTGTTGTCGGGAGCGTCATTCTCGTTTGCTCAACGAGGCTCGTGCGGCTGGGCTCTTGTTTTTCCTCCTTTCTTCAGCCACAGGCCTGCAGCGAGTAATTGTTCGGGCGCGCAGTGGATTCAGGGCTCGATGCGGAGGAAAGGGAGAGCAGGGAGTCGTGAGGGGAGGGGATTGAGGCACAGCAGCACATATCTGTGTATTTTACTACTACAGTACTACAGTACTACAGTACTACAGTACTACAGTACTGTTCTCCATCCAAGTGGAAGTAAACCTCTAGTAAATGGGCTGAAGAGCGCAGGTGCACTGCATGACTGCATCTCTATCTATCTATCTATCTATCTATCTATCTATCTATCTATCTATCT
>NC_056505.1:14139627-14146545 GCF_014905685.2 Nematolebias whitei
TCTATCTATCTATCTATCTATCTATCTATCTATCTATCTATCTATCTGCAGAAGAAATAATGCAAATAGCAATCTGGAAATAAAATTCACTTCAGTTTATGGTCATTTTTTAAATTTGTTGCGATGTTGAATAATGTTTTGCTGTTGTCAGAAGGAAGCTGAGTATAATGTCAGATGATTCTGAGGTGAAGCCATGTGCAGAGTAAGGTTTAATAAGACACACATCTTTAAATGCAACCTTTAAGCATAATAAAGAGATAGTTTTAACTTTTTGAAGTGGGGTTCTGTTGTTAAGGTATTGAGCAATAAATATCTTACCTGTTGTGGATAGCTCTTTGAACAACCTCAGCTTGGAGAGTTTAATTTTGTCCTAAAGGCAAAATGGACTGCTGTCGCAGGTCCGATCGCAAAAATCAACAATCGGTTCATAGAAAACGTATTTTTAATTGTTTACGTCTTATTTTACATTACATAAGTTTTTGTCCACTGCTGAGAACTGAAAGGGTAATAATGTTTTGCCTGTATCCCCTGAATCTTGGGTTGAATTTTAATAAAACCTTCAGAAAGTAATCATCAGATATTCGTCTACAACAGATTAATTTTTGGAGTCAACTCCATTCAAGATGGCCACAGCAGCCAACTGAATTAAAGAAAATGGTTATAGTGCAGTGATTTTTACAGATATTGACGTAAAATCTGATATGGTGAGACTGATCCAACACATGTGGAGGGTTCAGACTACACTGTAAACAATTTATCATTAAACTGACAATAACTTACTGAAAACAGTTATCCAGTAACTTATTGTATTTAAAATACAGTAAACTACTGTAAATATATACTGTATTTATTTTAATAATATGTGGTAAAACTATTTTACAGTAAGAAGTATAAATACCCATGATGCCTTGCAAATCAATGGTACATTACTTTTGATAATACAGAAATATTGATGTAAAAATGAAAAAATCTACAGTACCTTACTGTGAACTGCTTCTACAGTAAGGTACTATTACAAATACAGTAAATTTACTGTAAAAACAAACAAAAAAAAATGTATAGCTATCAGATCAATAATCTGATCAGAACTTGATATTTTTCCAGACTGAGGTTGTTCAGCAGATAAGATATTACATTTTCACAATTGTTCCACAGAACCCTGTTTAAAAAAAATATCTGTGCTAGCTCTTTCAATTTTATTCTCAACAAAAATTCACATAGATGTGGAATAATTCAGCAGACAAATACAATTTCAAAACAAAACTTCGTTGTGCAGAACCAGATGAACCTGCTGGTGAGAATCCATTTCCCCCATTTAAAGTGGGATTAGTTAATGAAACTTAGTTTGAAAATATATTTCATGGCAACTGACCTTATAAAAATTGCAATTTAAACTGAGAAAAAAGGGAAAATCACCACTTTTGACTTTTCAGTTTTTATTTGGGTTTTTATTTATTCATTGGTTTTCTTTTTTTCTTAAATCCAGCATATGAAATTCATTAAATTTGGTATTTGAAGTTTGTTTTATTCTATTAATAAATCAAAGACGTGATCAACAAAGTATTGTATGTATAGCGGCTGTAAACAAATGTCAACTTGAGTTCAGCTTTAATGGTGAACAATTTATTAAATTGCAAAAATTGTATAAAGAAAAAAATATGAAGCGATTTAAACCCTTCACTAAATACTAATGTTTTAAGATAAATTTGTGTGAGGAAAGGTTTACACACATACAATTATATAACTGTTTTGCATCTTTTACCTATATGACCATTTTGATTTTCATCATTGTAGAACAGGGGTCTGCAACCTGTGGATCTGGGGCCACGAGGGGCTCTTCAGCTCCTCTCAAATGGCTCCTTTCAACGTTGACCAATGATGTCATGAACCTGAGTAATGTTTACATTTATAATGACAATAGAAATGTGTACTTTTAGTATTTTTTTCATCCGATTTTTGATTTTTATGCATGTAGTATCTGCAGCAGAACTGAAGAGAAGTCATTCAGGTGGGTTAGGCTGAATGTGAACTTGTTGTTTTTTTTTTTTTTTTTACAGAAGTTACACATTGTGCATAGATCAAGAGAAAGGCTTCCTGTAATTTTATTATCCAAATGAGTTAATTATGGCTTGAGTTTTCACCAGAATGTGTTTAAAATGCAATAATCAGTTTTATTGTTGAGCTAACTGATTACCAGCTTGTTTGTTTCCTTCTTAGTTGATGCAACTTTCTGACTTGCAGCTGTGCTCGCTCTCCAAGTCCACCAGGAAATTAATGTGTTATCAACATAATCAGAGCAAACTTCTGCAAAACTTGAAAGTTTTATACATTTCATCAAATTGACTAAATATTGAGGCATAAAAATATGTTTTAGTTACATGCAGCAAGTTATTTGAAAATCATCAAATCTATAAAAATCAAGTAGTATAGTTATACTATACTTCAATACAATTCAATAATTGTTGTTGGTTTTTTTTTTAAGTATGTCTAAATGTCACAATGTAATATGAAGTACAAGTATTTACACCAGGGCTTTTCAAGTGGCGGCCCGGGAGCCACATCAGGCCCACGGGTGAACTCAGTTTGGCCCTCCAATGGGTTCATTTTTAAATAAAACTAGATTTTAAATCATTAAACAAGCTTACTTAATGGCAATAACTGCTGGATGTCCGCCCCCTGAGCTCTTGGCTTTCAGTATCTGTGACCCCCTGAACAATTTAGTTGAATAACCCTGATTTACACTGTATATAATTCTTAAATTGAATTATCCTAATTGTTAGGGTTAAGTGACTTTTGTAGCTCTTTACATTTTTTATAGAGTAGGAGAAATGGTAAGCATGGCTCTTCCAGCTGTGATGGTTGCAGACCCCTGGAGGACCATGAAGCCCTTGAATGTGGGCTGGACTTTGTTCTGGGTTTGATATTGTATAATTGGTCCTTATGCGATTACAATACTGTATAACTGCTTTCATTTTTCTGTGTTCCTCTAGTGTGTGTGCCCCCACTACCTGCATTAGGTTGTGATGACCCACACTACTTCCAAATGTATCTGTGACCCTCCCCAATCCTGACTCCTAACCTCTAATCCCTGACCTTTGACCTCCACTATGGGCAGTGTTGGCAGTGGGGTGGCAGGAGAGCAGGAGTTTGCCATGAAGTCCGTGGGCACGAGGACCACCCTGCCCAGAGCCCCTCCTCTCTCTCGCCGTTGCCCTGCTGACCGCAGCTGCAGCGCTGAACGGTTGCCCCGGCCCCCGGCGACCATATCAGACGGGACGGCATCTAGTGATGAACGAGGGAGCGTCAGTATCGGGACTGGGACCTGCACTGACCGGCCCACCGAGACAGCCTCCTCCACCAACACTGAATGTACCATGACCGCCCCGTCCAACAACAACCAGTTGGACTGTGGCACCGCAGCTGTCAGGAGGGAGTGGGAGAGTGTGAGGCAGCGTGAGAGGGGGAGAGACCGGGACCGGGACCGAGACTGGGACCGGGAGAGATTAGAGAGGGAGCGTGAGAGGGAGAGGAACCGGGAGAGGGAACGAGAACGAGTGGAGAGGGAGAGGCTGGAGCGTGAGAGGGAGCGTGAGAGGGAGAGGGCCAGGGAGAGGGAGCGGGAACGGATCGAGAGAGAAAAGATAGAAAGAGAGAGGGAACGAGAGAGGGAGAGGGAGAGGATGGAGAACGAGAGGATGGAGAGGGAGAGGGAGATGCAGGCGGCAGGCTTGGATGTATGTGGGAACATTGTGGGTCGGGGAGCAGTGGAGAAGACCAGCGTTGGCGTGAACCACCACCCGCACAGAGAGATGGCCGCCACCAGAACCGACAATGAAAACAACCCAGTCGGGCACAACCCACCAAACCACAACCCGCCCAAGATTATGGCCGTGTCAGGAAAACTGGAGCAGGTACTTCAACATTCAGAGTAGCGGTACACAACCTGAAGGCATGCACTTTAAAGGAATAGTTCAGACTTCTCAAAGTGGGGTTGGTATAAACTGTCATTATCTTACCTGCTGTTCACAGCAGATTTCAGTTTAGAGAATCAGATAAAATATCATGAGGGGTCTAATAGTTATTCAAACACTAGAAACCTTAAAAATGTCTTAGCAATCACGTAAAATACTCTCTTTTTTTATGGTATAACTTACATATGCAACAATTCACACGGAAGATCAGCCAGGTCCAAGGTCCGCTACTGAAACACAACTTTCCAAATTAACTTCAAGCAAACCCAGTTCACATAACTACCCAATGCTAAAGAAGAGTACAGCAGTCCCTCGCTACTTCGCGGTTCGTTTATCGTGGACTCGCTCTATCGCGGTTTTTCAAAATAAGACTGGACATGACACACAATTGGCTGATTGATGGATGAGCCGCATGATCGACATGGATTTTTATTTAAAATAAATTATTTTAAATTATTTAGCTCCTGCTGCACCTTTGTGCAGCCCACACTGCAGGATAAATTTTCTGCTGCAGCTGATCAGGTCTCCAGTCCATCACAGGGCCACATAGAGACAAACAACCATTCACTCTCTCACTCACACCTAGGGACAATTTAGAGTTACCAATCAGCCTAACATGCATGTTTTTGGTCTGTGGGAGGAAACCGGAGTACTACTTACCACTTGTGCTACTATTCCTATACTTTGCGGTTTTTCACTTATCGTGAGGCTTCAGGGTACGGATCCCCCGCAATAAGCGAGGGACTACTGTACAGTTAATATTCATCAGGGGTCAAAGTTCTGACCCCAGTCCAACAAACGTTTCTCTAGTTTTTACTTTATCCCCTCAAGAACAAATAGAATGTGCAACATTTCAGTTCCACAAGCAACAGAAGTGTTTAAACCCACAGCCCAATGTTTGTTTGTTTTTTACATCTCTGAATCAGAGAAAAAAAAACATGTAGTTACACTATGTTTTTATTTATTTATTAGTGAAATTATTTTAATGATGAATCTTTTTTTTCTTGAAAATGAATTAAATAGCTCAGGATGCTTGTATACAATTTGTTTGAATTGAGTATTTTATTTATTGTTGTGCAAATAATATTATCCATTTATAAAGGCAGCAGGGGGGCATTTCAATAGTTACTGTATTTTGAAGCTAATAATTTTAAGTATTTTATTCATAAAATGGCCTTACTAAAGATTGTTTCACATGTTGTTTATTTTTAAGGACTCCAATTTGATCTGTTTGACCAAATTTAGCACTTTAGCTGAATGCGCATATTAGCTCTCAGAATAAACTTTCCATTTGAAAGAAAAACATTATCAATTCAACTGAATTGATATGTCAAAATAATGACTTAGCAAACAAACTCAATGCTACCAAAATCTTCCAACTGTGTTGTTCACCATCTTTTCACACACATGTTCACAATGTTTTCAGAAATAAAATCACAATTCCAGACGTTGGAAAAGTATCTTCTGTGCGTAAGAAGTTTCCTCTACAAGTTGGATTTTTACCAGCTCTGTTATTCTGTGAATTGCAGTAAAAGTTTTTCATGTTTCCAAACTGATGCTCTTTCCTTCCTGGTTGTGTTTTCCAGGCGATGCAGAGCAGCTCCGGACTCGTCCGGCCCTCCGCCTTCAAGCCGGTGGTTCCCAAGAGTTTCCACTCCATGCAGAACCTGGTGGCCCAGGCAGGAGGGACTGGGAGTGAGGGGAAGGCTGACGGCAGGGGTGAGGGCTTCAGTGAGGGCAGAGTAGGCAGGAGGGGCAGAGATGGAGGGGGAGGGGAGACGGGGGAGGTGCCAGAGGCCCTGCTCCTGGACCAGGACAGCCCAGTTAGGGTCAGCAGGAGTGAGGGAGGGGGAAATGGTACTGAAGTGGTTCAGGGAGGGATGTCAGATTCAGGAAGAAACTCCCTGACCAGTCTGCCCACCTACACAGGCTCGGGGTCTGGCTGCGGGCCCCCGGCAGTCTTGGGACCGCTCAGTGCTTCCACGAGCCACATTAACAGGTTGGGCATGGCTGGGGCCGCTGCAGGCCTGGATAAGATGGAAAAGCCTGGATACCAGGTATGACTGGGGGGGCTACACCAGTTCGTTGTTAGTTTTTTACGTCTAAACTGCCCCCGACGTGGTACCATAATGTGGTTCTGTTGTGCAGAACGGGCTCAGCGCCTCAGATAGTGGCCGGTCCTCCTCGGGAAAAAGCTCCTCGTCCTATCAGAGGCTGAGCCACCTGAGTGATGCTCCAGCACCTCTGCGCCCCTCCCCCTCCTCTGATGACATCATCCAGGACCTCGAGGACCGACTGTGGGAGAAAGAGCAAGAGGTCTGAGACCAGTCAGAAATGTCTGACACAATTTGATTTGATACAGTTCATTAATTGTTAGATTGTTTCCCGAGGAATTCGGGGATTTTTAAACTCATTTTATTTTGGTTTTGACCCGAGTGAATGAAAAGATCTTTGAGAAAAACATTGTTCAGTTCCAGTTTTAGGAATTAAAACGTCCATTCATTTAGTTCAGTTTTAAGTATTACGTCTTTAATGTCGTTAAAGATGTTTTAAGACATTAGACAATTTGCATGTAGCTGAAACATCTACTCTGCAAACTGCGGTTGCTGTACACATCGTTACGGTCCAGGATGTCACCAACCTTGTAGAGCTGGATGGTAAACTTAAAAGTTGAATTTTATTTAAATATTTAAGAAAAAATGTTTAAAATTGTATATAATTGATTAAAGAGTTTATGACCCACATGCAGTTTGACAGTATTTTTGAGTTAAATTACATATTGAGCTGTTGTATTTGTAATTAACTAAATGAAGTTCTGTATTTTGTCACTCTTGTTGGAGTTATTTTTCTGCTTTGCATTGATGCTGATGGGTCTGATTCCCCCACCCCACGCCCCCGCCCCCCCCCGGCCCCGGCCCACCAACCGCGCCGCACCGGCAAGAGCGAA
>NC_056505.1:14146645-14207723 GCF_014905685.2 Nematolebias whitei
CCCCCCCCCCCCCCCCCAACAGGTGCAACACATGCGCAGAAACCTGGACCAAAGTGAAGCCGCGATCATTCAGGTGTTTGATGAGAAGCAGCGAGTTTGGGAACGACAGATGGACGAGCTGAGACAGAACTACGCTTCACGCCTGCAGCAGGTGACCTCATCATAAGATTTACCCAAAGTGCATCAAGATGAACTTTGTCTGGTTTCTTCTTTCAACCAACACATCAACCCGCGTGCAATTTACAACAACTTTGTAATAATGAAACTTTTTTTTTCTCTTTATTCCCAGGAGGGAAAGGTTTTATAAGTTAACCATGCTCACTGATAATAATTACCGTACTTGCCACCGTACATGTTGCACTGCCTTATAAGTTGCATCAGTCCAAAAATGTCTAATAAAGTAGAAAAAAAACATAAATAAGTCTCTTCGCCGTATAAGTCACATCTATTATGCATCATCGCTGACAACCCGAAAATGTGGGTCGGTGTTGTGTCAAAAATCTATTGGCTGCCAAATGGTGGCCACGGGAGCGTGCACGGGAGAACTTTAACAAGAATTTAACAAGATTAACACTTAAAAACAATCATTTGTTTGTTCAAAATTATAGCAAAGGTGTGTCTCAGATGAACTTTTCCTTAATAAATGCACTTTAACAGTCAAATCAGCTGCATTTATGGGCGGCACGGTGAAATGCAGCTGATTTGATGTTTGCACCAGGAGTTCCAGAGTGAGATGAAGGTGGCTCTGCACTTGGCTTGCCATTTTATTTGAGCACCCTCTAGTGGCTGAAAATGATAGTGTTCAATATTTTCCATGTCAGAATGAATGAAATTATCAGATCTCAGCCAAAAATTGTGTTATAAATATGGGGAGAAATAAAAAAACATAAATAAGTTGCTTCGCTGTTTTGAGATTTGAGCGTTGTCTTTCATTGCTGTTAAAACGCCAAATATTGGAGGATCATTTTAATTGTTGGTTGAGGGTTTTTTTTGTTGTTGTTGTTGCTTTTACTAGTTTCTGAAAATTGTAGAACTAATTAGAAGTTGCACCAAAGCTTTATTGATAAGTGGAGGCCTAGCTTTATTGCGTTGTTGTTGTTTTTTCTTTAATTTCTCACACAATTGTGAAATGACCCACTGTCAAAAGCAGAAAAATTCCTTCTAGTGTCTTATAAAGTAATTGTTTTTAGTGCTGGATACTTTAAAACCAAACAACATTTAAAATCCTACAAATTGTCATGGCTTTAAAAACCTAAACATAATGTGCACCGTCATAATCCAGGCCTGCGTGTGCTTTTTCTGCAGGTAACTCGGCGAGCTCAGCGCTCCCAGACCACCCTGCAGGCCCAGATAACGCGTCTATCCCAGGACAAGAGGAGGCTTCAGGAGGAGATGGCGGCTCTGTTGGCCCAGAGAGAGGAGCTGGAGAGAAAATGCTTGGATTACAGGAAAGAGCAGGCTGACATCCTGCCTCGGCTGGAGGAGACCAAGTGGGAGGTGAGACATGAAGTTTTTGCACTTCACCAGTTTAAGAAATCATTTCAAACTTATATCCAGCTGGGCTGAAGATGTGAGTCGTCAGAATAAAGGCGTGCACATGATTGCTGATTCTGTTTGTGAACGCTGCTCTTGTTCTGACAATCTGAGAAGAGCTGAACAAAATTGATGAAGAGCAGGTAAATAAGTGGATCTTTTCAAGAATATTGTCTTCGATCTCTGAATCAGTCATTCAGTTTATTTAAACGGGAGGGAAAAGCTCATTTTGAGTTGTCTCGTATTCATTTTTGCTCCACACTCAACACAGGCAACAAAACTAATAGTTTGTGTGGACTAGTTATGATAAGTCAGTGTCTCACCTGCAGCAGCCAGAATGATATCAAATAAAGAATCAGGAAGAGATTCTCATAGCAGTAAAGCAATGCTGTGCAAAAATGTACAATAAAGCTTTTGTTTGGAAGGATAAAGCTGAAATTTGCTCTTGAATGAGTCCAACCTGCTGTCAGGTAAATATCTGACTACACAAATTCATATTAAAATAAATCTGAACTACCCCTTTAAGAAGAAAATTATGCTCAGAGATTGGTGTTTCAGAAAAACCTCGTTTCTTACAACTTGACTGACACTGTTAAGTTGCAGCAGCATTCTGTCAGAAGATTTCAGAGGTTTTATTCTGAAATAAACTTTAAAACAACTGGACTTCTTCTCTCACCTTTGATTTAAGCTCTTCATATTACTGTCAAATGAACGACTGGGTCTCTTTCTGAATGTGTTTCTGAATGAAAATACACAAACATCCTCAACTGAAAGGAAGAAGTTGATTAAACCTGTATATTCTGGAGTTTTTCTTTTCAGATCGACATGATTTTTGTGTTTTTTTGCCACATTATTTAAAAAGGCATTTAGGAGCAAATGAACATACTAAACAACTTTTATTGTGGTTAAACATCTCGGCTTATCTTACAGACAAATTAAAATGTACACCAAATTCCACCAAGAGTTTTGAAGTGATTTTTCTGTTTGCAGTTGAAACTGCCTGAAACTGCATCTGAAGAGTCTTTTCCAACCATAACTCTGAACACAGGTTGTTTATGTGGCAGGTGTGTCAGAAGGCTGGTGAGATCTCCCTGCTAAAGCAGCAGCTGAGGGAGAGTCAGGCTGAAGTGACCCAGCGAGCTGGAGAAATGGTGGCCTTGAGAGGCCAGCTGAAGGAGCTCAACGCCCAGCTGAGGGAGCGGGAGGAGGTCATGCTGGGCCTGAAAGACTCCTACAGCACCAAGTGTCTGGAACTGGAGAAGTGTGAAGGCGAGCTGAGGAGGACTCTGTCTGAGGTGGGGTGTACAGCACACTTAGGATAATAAGATTTACTTTAGTTAAGCCAGTATCTCAATGGGCTGCAACTGTTGGGGAATAGTCTGCAAACAGCAGTGGTGGAGAAAGTACTCAAACACTGTATTTAAGAAAAAGTGCAAATAAACAGACAAAAATGTACTCTAGTAAAATTAGAAGTACAGCATTAACATTTTTACTTAAGTAAAAGTAAATAAGTACTTGCTTTAAAAAATACTTCAAGTATTAAAAGTAAGAACTTGCTGATAAGTGTGCCTACCGTATGTATATTTTCTTTAATACATTAATAGTGTTGTGTCATTTAAATGAACAATGCTGCAGATAATACATGTTTTTATTGTGTTTACTCTGTGACACAGTTCACACTTGGACTTGTGATTCTGTGCGTCAAAATTTCAGGCATGACATGCAGAGTTAAATGCCATTAGATTCTAATAATATCAGTACATTTATAGACTCCATGCATACTTTAAATCTTTACCCATTGATATCAAGACCAACAAGAATCACAACTCACAGTGCAACAATAATTGATAATATATTTACAAATACAATAAATGGGGATGTGACTAGTGGTATTTTGACGACAGATCTCAGTGATCACTTACCGGTTTTTACAATATATAATAAGTATCATAATATTATGAAAATAACTGCTAGTATGAAAAGAAAAATAAATACATCAAAAAAAGCTTTAGACAAATTAAAAGATGATCTTGTTAAACAAAATTGGGAAAGTGTGTATGTTAAAGATGTAAACAAATCATACAATATGTTTATGGATATTTTGGAAACTTTATATGAAAAGAATTGTGTACAAAAAAACTATACCAAAAAGAATATTGTAGACCAACAATGGATGACTAAAGGATTGAGAAACGCATGTAAAAAGAAGAATTATTTGTACTCATGTTTTTTGAAATGTAAAACACAAGAGGCAGAAGATAGATATAAGAGGTACAAAAATAAATTAGTAGGGATTATAAGAAAACATAAGAAAGAATATTATAGTGATTTATTGAATAAAAGTGGTGGAAATATGAGGGCCACATGGAGAGTAGTGAATAGTGTTTTAAAAAAACATGTAGCAAAAACTGGTACCTCACAGAATTTTGTAATAAACAATGAGGAAATCAATGATAAAAATGAAATTGTTAATAAATTTAATCAGTATTTTGTGAAGATTGGAACAAACCTTGCAGCTGAAATACCTAAAGTTGACAAAAATGTTAACTATTTAATTGAGGATTGTTTAAACAGTATGTTCCTTAATGGGACAAATAATGAAGAAATAATAAACATAGTTAATAAATTTGCAGATAAAAAATCCAAAGATTATATGGATATGGATATGACGTTTGTAAAGGACATAATAGGTCATGTAATTGAGCCATTTACATACATATGTAATTTGTCCTTTACAACAGGAGTATTTCCAGATCAAATGAAAGTGGCGAAGGTGGTTCCTCTTTTCAAAAGTGGTGATAAATGTTTATTCAATAATTACAGACCGATATCCTTGTTACCACAGTTTTCAAAAATATTGGAAAAACTATTTGTTAGTAGATTGGACAAATTTGTTGAAAAACATAATATTCTAACTGACAGTCAATATGGGTTCAGAGCAAATAATTCAACATCTATGGCTCTTATGGAATTAATTGAAAAAGTATCAACAGCTGTTGATCAAAAACAATACTGTGTTAATGTTTTTGTGGATTTAAAGAAAGCATTTGATACTGTTGACCACTCTATACTCCTTGACAAGTTACATAGGTATGGTATTAGAGGAGTAGCGCTGCAGTGGGTATCTAGTTATTTGAGGGAAAGGACACAGTTTGTTCAGATGGATGATGTGAAATCTGATCACAGCACTATAACATGCGGAGTTCCTCAGGGATCGGTGTTGGGACCAAAATTGTTTATTTTGTATGTTAATGATTTGGTTAAGGTGTCTGGTCTCCTTAAATGTATTTTATTTGCTGATGATACCACATTTTTTAGTTTTGGTAAGAGTATTGAACAAACAGTGGAATTAATGATGACTGAACTTGATAAAGTTCAGTTTTGGTTTAAACTTAATAAATTAACATTAAATTTAGATAAAACCAATTATATGATTTTTAGTAATAAAAATAAATCTATTGATGTCTCGTTTAAAATTGATGGCTCCGAAATTCATAGAGTCCATGAGGCGAAATTCTTGGGTGTCATAATTGATGACAAACTGTCCTGGAAACGACATATAAGTTCTGTTAAAATGAAATTATCTAAATCTATTGCAATATTTTATAGAGTTAGGGATCTATTGAATGAAAAGGCACTTTATTTGTTATATAATACAATTATTGTTCCACATTTGATTTATTGTATTAGTATTTGGGGAAAGGCATGTAAATCAATTACAAAGCCTATTTTTGTTTTGCAGAAAAGAGTTTTAAGAATTATTACTAGAAAACATTATCGGCATCCATCAAGTATATTATTTTATAATACCAAATTGCTGAAGTTCTATGATTTGGTGGATTATAATATATTGTCAGTGATGTATAGAGCGCACAATAATGTTTTGCCTTCGAATATCCAGGTGTATATTGTTAAACGATTGAGTTGTTATAATCTTAAGGGAACAGACATGTTTGTGAAGCCCAAGTATAGAACTACTTTAAAAGGAAGGTCTACCATAATTCAAGGAGTTGGGTTATGGAATGAATTAGGAACTGATGTTAAAGAAGCTAAATCAATGCCTATATTCAAAAGAATGGTCAAGGATAAATTGTTGAAACAATATATTTGAAATGAGTTCAAACAGTAATTCATTGCGATTAAGGAAGTTAATGTGTTGTTTATCTCTTTTTTGTATTCAAAGGAAGTTGTTTGTTTAAATTGTTTATCATAAAATAAGGGGCAGATATGATAAGATTTTTTTCTTCATCTGCCACCTTTCATTTTATAATTTTATTTCTTTTGTTGTCTGTATGTTAATTGTTTTGTGGTTTTTTTATTATTATAAAATGAATAAAATAAATAAATAAATAAATAAATAAATTAATTAAGCAAAATAAGAAAGAGGAATGAGTATACCTTTGAAAGTTTTTATTTAACACAAAGCAAAACCAATGTGTCATTTTAACTGCAGTAAACACATTTAAGTAAAAGTTGTCTGCCTGAACAAAAGGAGCATTAGACCTAACAAAGGAACAGACACTGATCATTTCAACTCCAGTTTGTCATCAACTCTAGTTAAAATACTGTCTAGTCAACCTTGTAATGGGTCAATAGTGAACAATATTTTAACTTCCTGACACCATTTTTAAAACTTGGACCTGAGTGTTGAGTCATTTGGAGACATCTCATCTCCTAACATCCCATGAACTGACACATTTTAATATTGCAGCAAGAATTTCTTGTTCAAGTTCAGAAGAAGTTGGTTTTCAAAGGTTTTTGAGTCCAGTCTGTCTCTTTTGGGAGAGAAAATCTATCCTGATGTACTGAATAGTCTTTCAATAATCTTTCAATAATCCTTCAATAATCCTTCAATAATCCTTCAATAAGGCCTTAGATGGTGTGTATCTTCTGGCTGACTCTCCACGGTGGAATCCATGTTGGGTGTTAGTGGTGCTGTGGGTGCACCCAGCTCAATGACGTATATACTAGAATATATGTCATTGGCCCAGCTCTTCTTGAAGGTGGGTCTAACGTTACCTATCCACTTTGCAGTGATTCAATGGACCAACTCTCCTCTCACTGTTGATAACTTTCAAACTAAAGTACAAAAAAAAACTGCAATGTGAATGTAACGTGTAACGCAACGCATTATAGAAATGTAGTGTAGTAGACAGTACAGAAAATGCAGTGGAGTAAAAGCTGAAAGTACCCACGTGTAACTCTACTTAAGTAAAGTACAGATACATGAAAAATGTACTTAAGTACATTAAAAAAGTACTTGCACTTTGTTACATCCCACCACTGGCAAACAGCATTTGCCAGAGTCTTCAAAATGTCTTGAAGCAATCACGCTGCTTCTCAGTTTCCAGAGGCTTGTCATCTTGTCATTTGTATTTTATCATTTCCATGCAACAAAGTTTCCTCTCATACAAGTCACAGATTTGTTGTTGGACGTGAATTTTGACATCTGCATAGGAGTGCTCCCATGAAAGCAAATATCCAAAGCTACAGCCCTCAGTGTCCAGATCTAAACCTATCAATGATGAATACTGATTTTTTTAAGAACTGGCTCATATCTGCATATCTTCATCTCTAAAGTGTCCTGAAGTAGAATAAAATCATGAACATAGAGAGAGCTGTTGAGGTGTGCACAAAGCAAGTGAGGCAAGTATGGGTGAAGGTGAGCAACAAAATAATATGCATGGCCAATAACACAGTTTTTCAAGCTGTGATATTTTAAAATTTGATCTCTAAAAGGCTTGCCGGCTGCATGGTCACAAACACTCAGTTCAACGGAACTGCAATAGAAAGTTTTCCCTTGTTCTCTCAGTTTTGAGACACCAGCAAGTCTCCAATAGTTGCAGCTCAGTGAGATGCCACCTTTAGTCTAATAAAGTATGTGACTGTTTTAAGATTTTTTTTCTTTCATATAATTTGAGTGTGCTATGTGACAGCTTGTTTCAGTGACTTTTCTGGAAATTTTAAAATGTCAAAAGGAGCTAATTGTTTGTTAGCACACCTGAAAAAAGAAGTCATCATTTTAAGGTGACAGAAAGGGGCTGTGGTAGCTCAGTGGTCAGTGCTGCGGTCTTCTTATCCTGAGGCTGTGAGTTTGAGCCCCGGTTGCTTCAGGAAGAGCATATGGCATAAAACAATTGCCAAGTCTTTCATTGACTCCTGCAAAAGAGAGCAGCCAAATAATAGTAATAAAAAACAGCAACAACTCACAAGTCATGGTGCATGGTGGCCTCTTACACACTCCAGTTCTTTCTGGGGAGACCCCAAGGTACAGGCCCGAGGGAATATAGAATATTTTCAGTGAGTTCAAGGTTGCCTCTTCCCATTGCCAGTGGGACACACCTGGAAAACCTCCAAAGGGAGGCATCCAGGAGGCATCATAATCAAATGCCAAAACCATCTGACTCCTTTTCATATGAAGGAGCAGTAGCTCTACTCCGAACTCTCCCCGCTGCCACCCTTCAAAGGAAGCTCATTTCGGCCACTTGCATTTTGGATCTTGCTCTTTCGGTCATGATCCAAACCTCATGAATCTAGCTGAGGGTTGGAACATAGACAGATCAGTAAATCAAGAGTTTTTTTTCACCGTGACCTACCAATGCAACACCCTCATTACTGAGGATGAGGCCTCAATCCACCGATTCATCTCCATCCTACCATCCCTCACTTACCTTCCAGCTAATTCTTAAAGTGTCCGTCTCATGAAAAGGTCTAATTACTACATGCTATAACAGGATTCATGAATACAGTGAAAATGGCAGGAGTTGATTTATGTTTATAGGTTTGTAAAAAGTGCAGTTTGGAACAAGTGAGCTTTCAAGTTCACTAATTCTAGATGGTTGCATTTAGTCTGCAAAATCCCATATGGGGATTTCAAAAATTCTGCTTAAAATCCAGAACAAACTGAATTTGAGCAACATTTTAGTTTTGCTAAATGAACTCATGAGCAGCCAAAATGTGTATATGCAAAAAACATTGGTCAATTTAAAATGACTGCAGCAGCAAAATGTGCGGAAACATTGATTTCAAATTCACTAACATGCAGAGAGCCATTTTGTCAGAGCATAAAACTGTTTAAATTTTATTTGTAATGTTAGAGTTTGCATTTCTTTCTGCAGGTGTCCATCCTGAGAGAGAAGCTGGGAGTATTTGAAGCAGAGGTGCTCAGTTTAAAGCGTGCTCTGAATGAAGTGAGCCGAGGGGCTGAAGTTGTTGTGAGCCCCAACTTAGCTGCAGTGGGGCTGCTGCCACCGTGGGGAACTGTCCACTGCCCACGAAACCCAGCGGAGCCCCCCACCAACTCACTCAATCCCACGTCTGACACCTTGCTGAGTCTTCAGAGTGATGAAGCAAAAGCCCAGAGGCAGGAGGCTCAGAGACAAGAGAGGCAGCAGCGTGAAGAAGCACAGTGGCGTGACGTGCAGCAGCGGCAAGATCCCTACATGCAGCAGGATCTCCATATGCGTTCGGATCCACAGATCCGAACAGAGGCCCAACTCCGCCAGGAGGCCCAGCTTCGTCAGGAGGCCCACCTACGCCACGAAGCCCAAATACGCCAAGAGGCTCAACTACGCCAAGAAGTGCAGCTCCGTCAGGAGGCCCAGCTCCGCCATGAGGCTCAAATGCGTCAGGAGGCCCAGCTCCGCCATGAGGCCCAACTCTGCCAGGATGGGCAGATGCGTCAGGACACCCATCAGCCACAGCGGGGGCAGGAGGGTCACTGGGACGAAGCAGGGGAGCTGCGCAGGCAACTAGAACAGCTTCAGGCTGCGCTGCGCCTGGAGAGGCAGCAACGGGAACGCCAGGCCCTGAACTTCGACCAGGAGCGCCACACCTGGCAGGACGAGAAAGAACGGGTGTTAAAATATCAGGCGCAGCTGCAGCTCAGCTACGTGGAAACACTGCAGAAGAACCAGGCGTTGGAAAAACGGATGAGCCAACTGGGAGCCAAACAAACCACAACCTCCACCACCATCACTACCACTCCAACGTCCCCCACCTCCTCTACCTCTCCACCTCCTCCACCAGCCATGTCACCTCTCTCTCCTCCGCTGCCTCCTTCCCTCTCTGGTCCTTCTTCTCTGTCTGGCCCTCTTTCCCTTTCAGGCCCTCCTTCCCTCTCTGGACCACCTCCCCTGTCTGGACCCCCCTCCCTCTCTGGTCCTCCTTCCCTCTCTGGTCCTCCTCTCCTCTCTGGACCCCCCTCTCTTTCTGGTCCTCCTTCCCTCTCTGGTCCTCCTCCTCCTCTCTCTGGTCCCCCTTCCCTCTCAGGCCCCATTGCCCTCACCCTCTCCCCTCCATGTGAAGACCAAAAGGGCCCTCCATCCCTCCACCAGCTCGCGCCTCCCTGGGCCGGACCGTCTCGCCTGGAGAGGATAGAGTCAACAGAGATTTAGACAGTTTGATGAAACGTGCACTTCATTTCGTTGGGCTCTCAGCTGAAAGGCCTCTAACCCAAAAACTTTTCAACAGAAACAAAAACTAATTCAAGAAGCTGAAGCACCCTTTTCATCGCAGCTACATCCACGAAACATCAGCTGTAAACTAAAGACAAACTGAACAGGAAGCTGAACATACGGTTCATCATCACAGGGTTTACTTCATCTTTTTCTCTAACTTGTTGCACACTAACACATCTGACACTATCTGACATCTGATCAGTGACAAAAGGACACGATAAAAAATAAACAACACTATTACACACATCATTCTTTTGCCTGTGCTAGAAAACAAAACCAGACAATCAGGGAAATTGTCAGAATCGATCAATGCGAACACATCGTGGTATTTATTCATTGTAGGTCTGTGTCACTGGTTCTGTAAAAGTAGACTTAGTGATCAAAGTGTGTGACGTTACTTTACATTTCTGGCCAGAGAGCGCCTTACTCCATTCTTCCCAGCATGCATACGAGAATAACTACTTAATGCTGGGGATTGATGAAAAAAAAAGAATATATGTATATCAAGAGTGTGATTATTTATTTTCAGTGCTTTACTATGAGCAAACCAGCTACACACTATTACACACAACTGGACACACCTATGGAGTGACTCTTCATGCACAGGGCTCAACATGCACGACCCGCCACAACACTAAGACCAAGAGAGTTTATATTTTCTACAAACTGGATTTACATAAAAGATAATCAGCTCTAAACGAACACATTCTTTGGATGTGAGAACTTGACTTGCTTTCTTTTCAGATTCTCTGCTGTGACTAAAATATTAACACTAGGGGTCATTGGAGAGCTTTCACTGAACCCCCCCAGCTGAACAGGACGTGAACGTGCACACACAATTTGAATTTAGATATTATGACAATTGTGTTATTGTGCGTTTGCAGCCAAAATACATGAAAGTGCAGTCAGTCACCCTAAAGGGAAAACATTTTGTATAGAATGTATGATATTCTAGCAGACTGAAAAAAACCTATTATAGTTAATGTGTGTGTGTGTGAGAGAACGAGTTTGCGCAAGCGAGTGTGTGCATGTGTGTATACATATAAAAAGCTTCAGCTTATGACATTGAGGATAGAGGGACTAGTGGCAATAGAAGTGGAGATGCATTTAGATAAAAAGGGATTTCCTTTTCCATCCAACCATGTGAGGCTGAATTTTTAAACTGGGGATAAATGTATATCTTGGACAAAGTTTTACTTTCTTCTGTATATTTCATGTACACAAAGCAGGGGGGGACAGAAGTTGGAAACAAATGCCTGAAAAGTGGAGCCTTTTAAAGGAGAGCGTTCAGGCTAAGTGCACTACGTAGTGTCCCAAACACAAGTTCTGATGTACAGTAGAGTCCGATGTGAATATCATGGCTTTTATAACTGTTGTTTATGCCAGCATTAAAAAGATGTTGCTCAAGAATATTAACTTATCTCTAAGGTATTTACATAGTATTATCATCTTTATTACTGTTATTATATTATGGTGTACTGACATAAAATACGTGTCATTTGAGCTTTCCTTTGTGTGTGTGTGTGTGTGTTTGTTTGTTTTTTTTTTATCTATGTAGCTATAGCCTATGTTGGCTGACCAAAATGGTGCAATCATAACAACCTCGTCTAAAGAAAATTAAAAAAAAATGATGTTCTTTTTGATGTGAGTGATGTAGTTACAGTATTGCATTGTTTAGAGAACAAACTGCTTCTGATTTTATACATGTTTAGAAATATATTGTTTGCATTTATGTTACTAGTACTGCTCTGGCTTGGTTAAAACAACTCATTTGTTCAGCTGAACTAATAAAGATATGTGAAGAATTTGGCATCTTTTTGTCGGAGAGCAAACTCTTGATTAAAGAACTCAGCAAATAAAATATGTGGAGCTCTTGGGATAATGTATGGTGCAAATGAAACGTCCAACATTTGAAGGCTATTAAAAGGCCTACAAAAAGTCAGTGAATTTTACTTTAAGAAGACTACAACGAAGTCTGCATGAACCAAAATGCCAAAATAAAGAAAAAAGGTCAATCAAGACTTTTGCATAATACTGATCACTTCGCTCTGTGGTTTTCTAACGCGTACTTGTACTCAGGAGTCTTCTCTTCAACAATCAAAAATAAAACTAAACTACTTTACTTCTGACCTATTCTGATCAAACATTAACTTCTATAAAAATATGAGAGAATTCAGAGCTTTGCACGTCACTGATATCGTAATATCACTATATTATATTGCAGAAAATTATTGTTTTATGTTTGTTAAAGAAAATTAAGATAAATTATTCTGTGTACCAGCAAGGACTTTGGATCTTTATTCTACTTTGTATTATGTTCATACTAAAATAGTTCTAATAATTAATGTTTGAGCAGGATTAAAGTGTAGCTGGACATTTTTAAAGTACCGGTACATTTGGATAGTTTGCAACAAGTATTTCATTTTACAAGCTGATTGTGTGTTTTGTTAATATATCTTAATCTGCTTCATCTGTGCATGGCTTTATTGAATTCACAAAAAAAGTCCTCTTGTCTTTATTACTGAGCTTTTTTTTTTGTTTATGTGAGAGCAAACAGGTAAGATTAGACAATAAGTTGTGAAAAATACAACTTATTCAAACACATTTCGAGAATAATTATGTGCACAGCTATATGTACACACATATAGATATAGATCAGTCTCCCACAAAAAACTAATTTAAGCAAAACCAAAACACTTGTAATGTTAAACAGTTCAGAAACTTAAAGCACAAGTAGATGTGAATGATTTCTAAATAAATTATGAATTGACAGAAAATCTTTCTAAGTGGGACAAAGAGGCAGATTAATTTGGGGATGTGAGACCAGAAGAAAAAAACAGAGAAAAATCAATAAGGGTCTTTGTATCCATTAAACATTGAATAGAATTTTTAAGTGTTTTAATCGTTAGTCATTTTCACATTTCGAAGACTTAAATGATCTTCCATTTTAAAAACAATACTTTTCAAATAAAAGAAATGGGCAGAATGTACACCACAAACTGTTATAGCCTAGTTTCAAAGCTACGTATAGAATGAAAATTTATTGAATTGAACTGAATACTTGTAAGTTAGCAGCTGCATTCCTTTAACAAAAGGAGTCTAGGTTTTTCCCTCACAGCACCATTCATTCTACAGAGAGGCGTCCTTGAATTGTCCAGTGGATCAAATAAAGAAAAGATGTCCAAGCCGGCTAACCCTCATGTGGAGGAGGAGATAAATCAGTGAGAAAGAATGTGCCCACAGATGAGTAAACGGTTTTAAAAAATACTTACAGTAGTTTAACATATAGGTTCAACCTGCACAAGGTAAAAAGAACACCTTGTGTTTATTAATTCTACTCAACGCATGCTGCGCGCATTGAGCCCAGTTTCCAGAAACTAAACGTGTCCCTTCACGGCTTCCATATTCCAGTTGGTTTGTTTTGGTTGTAACTAGCTAGTTTCTCGCTAAAGTTGGATGCAAATTGAAGGTTCCTGTCCGGCAAGTGTGGCAGATACCTTGTGAAATATATTATAATATCGTTATTTGTCAAGGTAAAGTTATTATATTTGATATTAGTGATCCAGTATTTAATATGTTAGCTCATATTTGGCTGCTAGCTTCGATTAGCTTAGCCAGCCAGTGGATTCATTACTTCTGCACATTATGGGTTATTATTGATTGATCAATAATTGAAAGTGTTTTTCTGATAAATTAAACACATGTTTATTCAGTAGCTAAAAGCTAGAGAAACGTCATTCAATGAGCAAGAAACAAATTCTTCGATTCATATTATTTTAAAGAATTTAAAGCTTTTGTTTTGTTTCTATTTCATTTAGTTTTTGTTATGTAGTTTTATTAATTAAGTAATTAATTTATTGTGTCCTCAGGTTTAGAGGGTTGTTCTGCGGATATTTGTTCAGTGATTGAAACACAAAAATTGTCAGTCGAAAATATAATGTACAGTATATAAAATATGTAATTCTTGAGGCTTGATTATTTATTTACTTAAGGCTTTATTAGTAGTATTGTTATTATTATTGTTGAATTTAGAATATTACTTTGTACGTTATATGTTGTGTTTTATTGTCTAGCACATTGGTAATATTTAGAAAAATCTTCTAATAAGTCCAGGCTGACTGGTTCAGTTCAGAGCTAACCTTTGCTGAGGTTGAACAGATGAACTTAATACTTTATGGAAAACTATTTTCTTTGTTAAATTTTATTCACCAAAGGAATCATGGCATTTCGTCACTTATTCTATAATTTATTAAGACATATTAATGCTGTGCAAGCTTTTTAAGTCACTATTAAAATTGTCATGGGAAGATAAATTATTTTTAAATATTTACTTTTTTGTGTGGTCAAAGGGCTTTGGATCATTTATTGTAATAAAAAAAATTATTCATCCTCGCAGTTTATTGAACTACCATGTTTGATGGAAGTGGCACTTCGCCTTAACCTGTAACCTCTCTTAAGTGACATTAAAGCGCTCGTTGTTCAGCTCTAAAATCAGTTTGTGTCTTTGCAGGTTGGGAAATATGGTGGTGAATCTCTGTCTTCCACACTTTCACACAACGGCTCACTGCAACAAGGTATAACATGTTTCATAAATACAGTTATATAACTGTACAACCCTTAAGCTATTTATAACAGGCTAGTTGGATTTGCAACAATTTTATAATTTAAATGCAAAAAAAACTTCAAAATCCATGTGACTAGGTCTGGCAGTAGTTACCGCAGTCATGAAATGAACAAAAATACATTCTTTACCTCGTAGTGTTGTTTTTAGAGTCTTGTTTTAAAAGGACAGTATGTTTGAAGTAGAAATATAGAAAACAAGATATGACACCAAATGAAGGTGGAGGGCACTGATGAGAAAATTAAAGCGCACAGGACAAACACGCATGGGCTGTGTGGGAGACTGAATCCCACTGTCCTTGTTCTTTTTTTATTTATTTTTGTAATCTATAATTATTATCTTTACTCTGCATTCATGGAGTTATTTCTGTAAAGAAAATTCAATGATTTACTTTTTTATTTGTCATTTAAGATACAGGTCTTCATTATCATTATTTTCATGCGTGTATTTGAGAGCATGAAGCTCATGTACTGACCTGTTGTTTCATATGTACATGTTCAAATGTCACAAAAAGGAGGCATAATTAAGGCATTTTAAATCATTGGCTTATTTTTGGCAGCTTTCAATTCCAAGCATTCACTTGAATATATTTGTGTTAACAACAAAGTCCATGCTCAATAATCCAGGTATAAAATCCAAAATTTTTCAGTCAGGTCATCTGGACAGTTTCTTTTTTTGTGCTGAAACGTTTTGCCTTCGATCCAGAAGGCTTCATCAGTCAAGGAAACACACACCAGTTTATTTTTTGGTGCTGAAACGAGACCATCTTATCACAAGCAGAACTGGTTTGTTCCACTTTGGAGTAAGCTGTTGGGGGAAGAATCTGTTTTGTTGTGTGTTTCCTTGACTGATGAAGCCTTCTGGATCGAAGGCGAAACGTTTCAGCACAAAAAAAAGAAACTGTCCAGATGACCTGACTGAAAAATGTTGGATTGTACACCTGGATTATTGAGCATGGACTTTGTTGTTTTCAACCAGTTTGACAAGACTGTCAACAAGGAAGAGGGCCGGCAATGGAGGAGGGGGCGTACCAAAGAGACCATCTTAACACAAGCAGAACTGGTTTGTTCCACTTTGGAGTAAGCTGTTGGAGGAAGAATCAGTTTTGTTGTGTGTTTCCTTGACTGATGAAGCCTTCTGGATCGAAGGCGAAACGTTTCAGCTCAACAAAAAAAAAGAAACTGTCCAGATGACCTGACTGAAAAATGTTGGATAATTGTGTTAATTTATATTTTAGTTGTGTGCAGATGGCTATGATGTCACAAACCTTGTGTCAGCTGACCCCACCTTTCGGAGGCGAGGCTTCAAGCTAGAGTACTTTGTACGTTCACCCCTACAGGTGAGACATATGCTGCAATATTTTTTTTAATTTTCATATTTTCTTAAAAGCTAGACCAACGCAAATGTTTATTTAGAATATTGTCTGCTGCACTGCAGGAAAATGATCATAGATTAAGTTACTGAAAACAAGTGGCTAGCACAAGCATCAGACTAATTTATTATTTTTTTTATCACTCTGTTGTTTTTTATGTCTGTCAAAAGCGGTACGTATTATGGTATAGTCTCTGTACTTCCGCAAACTTTCTCTTGTCTTGTCCATAACTTCAGATACCCTCAAGATAATTTAATGAAACTTTATACACTTATACTTTATCGTTAGAAGGAGTGTTGCATATATGTTGCATCACACTAGCGAAAAGGTCAAGGTCACAAATCAAGGTTAATTGGTATATAAGGTCTTTGCTTGTCTGGGTCGTTGCTGTATTGCTGTAAAATATTTTGTTGACAATAATGCGACATAGGCAGCATGGTGGCGCAACTGGTAGAGCTGCTGCCTCTCAGCGAGCAGGTCCTTGGTTCAAACCCCGGTCCAGGGGCCTTTCTGGATGGAGTTTGCATGTTCTCTCCGTGCATGCGTGGGTTTTCTCCGGGTGCTCCGGTTTCCTCCCACAGACCAAAAACATGCATGTTAGGCTGATTGGTAACTCTAAATTGTCCCTAGGTGTGAGTGAGAGAGTGAATGGTTGTTTGTCTCGTTTGTCTCTATGTGGCCCTGTGATGGACTTGCGACCCGTCCAGGGTGTACCCCGCCCCTCGCACAGTGATTGTTGGACATGGGCACCAGCGACCCCCGTGACCCAAAATGGAATAAACGGGTAAAGATAATGGATGGATGGATGGATAATGTGACATATACGGTACTCTTGTTACAGTCTAGACTTTGCGTTTCTTTGTGGGTGGCCTAAGCACTTTAGTGTAGTTTGGAAGTAAATTTGCAGGATTTTTTTGTAAAAATTATCTTTTTTATTTTTATTTTTTACAAAACATCAGTCAAGTTAATGTGACTGTTGTTTTCAAAAAGCAGGTTGTAGAGATTAATAAAACTGTGCAGGCTGTTAAATAATTAAAGGGCTTTTTTGCTATTAAAAATGGGGAGAACAGTGAGAAACTCGAGTTCAGTCCTTCATAATTCTAATCCAGGCGTTATCTTTTACCCACGTCTTCCTTTTCGGGTCGCGGGGGGTCACTAGTGCCCATGTTCAGCTATCACTGTGCGAGGAGCAGGGGACACCCTGGACAGGTCTCCACAGGGCCACATAGAGACAAATGGGACAAACAACCATTCACTCTCTCACACACACCTAGAGACAATTTAGAGTTACCAATCAGACTAACATGCATGTTTTTGGTCTGTGAGAGGAAACCGGAGTACCCGGAGAAAACCCACGCAAGCACGGAGAGAACATGCAAACTCCACCAAAAAGGTCCCAGGCCAGGATTTGAACTGGCGACCTTCTTGCCAAGAGGCAACCTGTCTACCAGTTGTGCCACCGTGCTGCCCATAATTCAGTTCAGTTCAATTCAGTTTATTTATATAGCACCAAGTCACAACAGAAGTTGTATCAGGGCACTGTACAAAATCATTCACATTATAAAAGCCAATTAGTAAAAGTTCTCTATCTAAGGAAGCCAGCAGATTGTGCTGAATCTTCACTTCGTCACAGTCTCCCATCCTCAGCAAGCACAAAGGCAACAGTAGAAAGGAAAAGCTCCCATTTAACAAAAAAAAATAACATAAGAAAAAAACATAAATTGTCCATCTAATATGCTGTTATAATACAATCACAAACGACAATATAGGCGTTGAATTTTGAATTCCACCAGCGCAAACCGAGCTCAGACACACCCCACTAAGAGTTCCTTGAGCGCAGGTTTGATACTTGAGTATTCTGGCAGCCATGTTGAGTTACCGTCAATAAAAATGGAGAATGATGGGGTCTTTATTTATGAAACTTCTGTAATTTTTTTACAGACTGCATTTTTACAAAATACTTGGAAGTGGTCTTAATGTAGCAAAAGGAATTCAATAGTACTTTTGTAAATAAGGTAATTCATATAAATACATATTATTTTTATATTTAAGTCATTAACTTAATGTGGGCACTCTCAACAAAGAACTTTATATTTTTATGGATCTAAAAAGCGGGAGAATCACTGACATCTTTGTTAGAAATTAATGCTTTTTTAATTTTTTTTTTTTTTTAAGTTTGTTTTGCTTTTCATTATTCTCAGGTGACACTGAAGTTCAGCTTTCCGGTAGAGCTCTGCCGGGTGGATGTGGAGCTCTGGCCCTGGGGAATGGACCAAGGACAGGTCTGCAAGAGAGTTGAAATCAGCACCAGTTCAGACCTGAGGCCTTCCAGTGGTCTCGGACTGACCGAGCAACAGGAACAGAGAGTAGATCAAGAGAGGAATCAAACTGAAAACAGACCAAAACTTCAACGGGATGGGGGTAAATGTCAACAGAGCAGTGGTCACCAGTGGAGCCTTCAGGCCCAACAGTGGGACAAGAACAGCTCTCAACTAAGAGATCGTGTGTTCAAACCTCAATCAAACAATGAATCCAACAATTTAGAGTCGGAGTTTAAACTGGTGGCTCGTTGTGAGCTAAGAGAAGGAACCCAAATTTCTTTCAGACATTCAAACTTCCGCCCCCGGCCGCCGTTTCTGTCCCCCCCTCCTCCACAGCCGGAGAACTGTCGGCAAGAGAAGCTGTGGAGTCGGGGCCTGTCCTCGCTGGGCGCTGTGATGCAGCTCCGTGTCACCGTGCCTTTTGGTGGCGCAGCTTCTTCTCTGGGGCTAAAGACTTTAGCTGTGTGGGGGCAACCTGCCCACTGCTGTCCTGTGGAAGAAGTGGAGAGGATTCAAAGAGCACACGAGTCCAATGAAAGCCGGGTGATACAACCTGCATTTTTTGCTCCACCTGCCAAACAAAGCACACATCCACTTCAGGCTTCTCCGAGGTACAGAATAATTTGAGATGTTTCCTCTATTTAACTTTTTTTTTTTTAACAGCTCAAGTTGTAAAACTTTTCATCTTTTTTGTTTTCTAAAATTTATACTTTAAAAGTATAAATGGCAGCGTTAAAATGTTTTATTGTTTGTCTCTTGCAGTGTTAATATCCCTGAAGAATTCTTTGATCCAATAACACAGGAAGTGATGACGCTGCCCATGCTGCTGCCCAGTGGTGTGTCAGTGGACAACACCACCCTAGAAGAATACCAGAAGAGGGAAGCCGGTTGGGGTCGACTGCCAAACGACCCCTTCACCGGTGTCCCATTCACTGCAACCTCCCAACCTCTTCCTAACCCCCAACTTAAAAGCCGCATTGACCACTTCCTCCTGCAGAAAGGGCTGATGGGGAGGAACGGGATGTTGGGGAGACAAGAGCAAGGACAGAACCCACACGCCTCTAGACTTGTAGCGTCCAACATCCACCAACAATCCCTGAATCCTGTCAGTCTCGTTCAGACCTCACCAAACTGTAACAGTGTTCAATCCAAAGCTGACAACAGACACACAAGCTGGACTTCTGTGAAAGAAGATGGTTCTGGACCCTCATCAAACGATGGGAGTGACTTAGCTTCTGCTCAACCTCTTTGTACAGACAGCGATTCAGATTCAGACAAACAAAAGAAACGAGATTTAAGAGAATTTTCAAATGAATCAACAGAAATAACATCTGAAAGCAAACTACTACGTCAAACAAAAAGACCAAGAAATCATTTGGATTCATGTGAGTAACTCGAAGTAAGATTAAGATCTGTAGTTGTTTTAAGATTTATGATATGGCTTGACTTCGCCTTGCTCTCATTAACTCAAGTTCCCTTATATACCGGTACATGTATAAATGCTGAACTTGGAGTTGTAACTAATGCATTTTAAAATGTCCATGTGCACACAATATACTTATTGTGCTTCACAATCCCAGGTCTGTAAAATGAGTACACGTTTTGCACAAATCTAGCTTTATATACAGTAAAATAAGAAACAGTTGGGGCTCTAGCTCTGCTGCAGATGTTGTTGGTGCACCCACATGTTAGCATCATATCTGACCAGTTAATGTTTTGCAATTAAAAGAAACAAACAGTATACCGGTAATTGATTGTACCCTTAAAGTAAAGCAATAAAAGCTATTAAAAAAAATATCGATGTGGTAACTGTCCTGGCATTTCTCTGTTGTTTGTTCAGTCTCCAGCTGCAGCTCTCATGAGCAGCTCCTGTCGGCCAGTCTGGATGAGGCCCTGCTCTCTGCCCTGAAGGGCCGACCCTCCTTCACTTCAAACTTGCCCCAACAGAAGGAGAGTACCTCTGACTCCACGGAGCAGTGCCAGAGTTCAGGCTTTAAAAACACATCTGCAGGTACAATCTGTACTTTCTATCATGCTGAAGGCCATAAAAATACACAGTTTATAAAAGAACCTCGAAGCTGGCGTGCTTAACATTCACTCGCATGTTCTTAGTTTTGATTTACTGCCGTTAGAAATTCACCCAGAAGGTGAACCTGGATTTAAAAGTGTCAAATTTCGGTCGCAGATTCATCTCAAATCGCTCCTGTAGCATAATCCAAACCTCTATCACTGTCTACATGTTGCGTAAATCAAGCCAAACCAACGTTGTTTGTGATTTTTAAAGCAACCATAGTCGACTACAACTGCTGTACAAGGTATAAAATCCATAATTAGCAAATCAGCAAAGAATATTAACATTAAACAGTAATAAAAAAATAAGAGTTAAATAAATCATTTAGGCTTGCTCAATCAACGGCTATATTTTCTGCTCAACTAGAAAATTTGTTCAGAAATATTAACAACGTTTAAACAATTACTGTATTTTCCACCGTACACGTCACGCTGCTCTATAAGTCGCATCAGTCCAAATATGTCTAATAGAGTGGAAAAATCTATAAATACATCGCTTCGCCGTATACGTCGCATCTATTATGTGTCACCGCTGACATGTCGCGTTTGTTATACGTCACCACTGACCGTCCAGAAATGTGGGCCGATGTGCCAAAAATCGATAGGCTGCCAAAAGGCAGCCGCGGGAGCGTGCACGGGTGGATCATAACAAGAATTTAATAAGATTAACATTGAAAAACATTTATTTGTTTGCTCAAAATTATAGTAAATGTGTCTCTCGGCCTTAATAAATGCACTTTGACGGCCAAATCAGCTGCATTTTCAAAAGCTGATACGCGGAAACGTGAATGCGCAGTGGGCGGCTTGTGAATTTCTTTGAAATTCAACAAGATAAAACACCTAAAAACAATTATTTGTTAGCTCGACTTTATAGTAAAGGTGTGTCTCAGTTGAAATTTTACTTAATAAATGCACTTCAATGGTCAAATCAGCTGCATTTTGCCGGGGCGGCGCAGCAGAATGAAGCTGATTTGACGGTTGCTCCAGGCAGACGACGGTGCAGTCTATGGCAAGCCGATTGTGTCATTAATAGCCACTTTTACTTATTACATGATACAACAGCATGCTATGATATTCAAGTGCCATCTAGCAGCTGAAAATAGTAGTGTTCAATGTTTTCAGTCAGAATAAATGAAAACGATCATATCTCAGCCAAAAATTAGTTTATAAATATGGGAAAAATTCATAAATGCGTTGCTTCGGCGTATAAGTCGCAGGGCATGCAAATTATGCAAAAAAACACGACCTATAGGGTGAAAAATACATTAATTGTAATGGGAAGCTGTATAAATTTGAATTAGATGAAAAAAGCTTATACATTTAGTTTATTTGTAAATGATTTAAAAAGAAATCACTACTTTAGATGTGTGAGTCATTGTCTTTCCTTTTTTTCCTACATGTTCTAACCAGGCGAGAAGACGTGCTCGGCGTGTTCCTGTTCCGTCTCTGCTTACTCCACATCAGCAACATCTGTTTACCGTCTGATCTGCGGTCACTTGCTCTGCCGTACCTGCCTGCAAAAAGAATCGAAACAACCCGACTCCGACTCTGCATCCAGACGCTTTTTATGTCCCGCCTGCCAAAGTTTTACCCCCCACAGTTGCATCGTACGTGTGCATCACTGACAGGTGAAAGAAACCCTCAGACCTTCAGACTTCTTCTGTTCCCTCCTGTTCAAAAGAACGTTACGTCTCCAAACTATTTATTTGCTGAATTATTTCTAAATCCTTGCCTATTTTTGTGTAACAATTTGTTATATCCATTGATTTGTAGCCACGGGCATTAAAAGTGTGTGAAGTCCGCTATTTTTTTTTTTTTTTTAAACTCACCTTTTTCTGACTCGTGACGTCACCAGATGTGATGACATGTGCCTGTGCTGACCTCCATCGATGAAAACATCAGTGAAAGCACAGACCTTTTCAATTACAATGTATAAAAGTACACATACATATAAAGTCCTCATGTTTTCCACCCCCTCTCCTCCTCTTAAACTCCTTATTGGAAGAGCAGTTGCATCCTTGGATGTGAAGCCGCTGAAGAAAAGGATGAGAAACTTGCACGTACAGAGGGTTCAGAAACAAAAAGGTGGAGGGACAGCAGCACTGTAAGATCAAAACTAGAGTGCAGCTGCGTAGTCATTGTGAAGAACCCAACGAGGTCATGATCAACTCATGATTTGAACTCCCCGTGTTTTATTCACTCGTCCTCATGTCTGATCTCTGGCTCAATTTATGTAACAAATATAGCAGCACATAACGTAAAAAATAAGCTTTGTGTAGCTCATAATGTACTTTAAGATAAAGGTCTTTGTCATTTTAACTAGCATGTCATCCTGCAAGTTTCAGTCCTTTTTATTGTCTCTGTGTTAAAAGAAAGTTTGTTATCTCTGCCAACAAAGGACAGTGTCATTACCGCATTTTCTGGACTGTAAGTTGCTCCGGAGTATAGGTTGCATTTATTTAGAAGAGTATTTCGCAATGTGCACGAGCAGACATTTAATCTGAAACAGGGCCAGCCCAAGCCTCCATGGGGCCCTAAGCGAAATTTGGTTTGGGGCCCTTTATTTCTGCTAATAATATGGATTACTGCAATCAACAGTCAGATGATCAGATCATTCACCCACCTAATATAAACACATTGCAATTCTGACAGCCCTGTTTACATTATACTATATGTGTGGTACTAAATGTAACAAAATACAATAAATAAAAAAACAGTATGCAATGCATTTTTACAGCAAAAGTGTCATCTGGTTTATTAACTTTGGTGCCAAAGAACTGCAACAGTAATGTTCAAAATAATTTGTAGTACCAGATCAACAACAAACAGATAAAATAACTTAGATGCATAAAAATAAATTGTGCAAAAACAGACAAAATGAATACAATAAAAAAATAAAACATCAAGGAAATACTTGATTAATATACATGAACAATTCATTGTAACCATGTAAAATGGTTGAAAAAAGAAATTTAAAGTTGAATAATTAGTTCTTAGCACTATGTAAATGTATGCAACCATTTGCAAAAACTAAACTTAAAATATTAAACAACCTTTACCCACACAATTGACCTGCTTATGTTACTTCTTCCTCAATACTTCAAAAACTTCCTAAAACCAGTGCTTCCATTTAGGGACCACCCTAGTGGCCCTGAAATAATAACATGTAGAACAGACCTAGGATCCTGAACAGGCTTAATTAACATAACAAGCCAACGAGTCCGACAAGCAAGTTACCGGTAAATTCACCGATCTCATTCCACATCACTGAATCCATTGAATTCTTCATCCTCGGTGTCGCTTCTGAACAACTCCGCCTTTTGGGGGCATTTGTGTTGGGGCTTTTTATAGCGGTAGAGAAACAACATATAGTTGTCAAAAGCCTAGAGGGCCCTCTCGCAGCTGCAAATGGTGGTTTACTTTTTGGTTCATGTTAGTATGAATTAACTTAATTTAATGTGTCAATCAAAAATTTGTCATGAATAGTTAAAAAATACATAAATATGTTGCTTCGGACTATAAGTCGCAGGACTGGCCAAACTGAAAAAAAAGGTGACTTATAGACTATACGGTATATTGTCTTTTTTTTAACGTTTTCCTCCTAGCTGCTTTTACAAGTATCTTTATAGCAAATTTAGACAAGCCAAAGTATTATATATAAAATATTAGGGAAAAGATGATTCAAATGAACACAATAAAAATTTGGTAAAAACTCAATTTAAACAATAAAATGGGAAATTTTGATTCATGTTGTATAAAAAGCTATTGGTGTGTTTCAAAACAGGAAGAGTTTTATCCTGCCTGGTATTCAGGGGCGATGTACGCCGTAGTTCTATGTCATATAAGCTTCGCCCTTTAAGGCCTTCGCTTTAGTGGGTTTATCCCGTTATGCAGAGCATAAGCACTGAAAAAAAAAAATTAGTCCACGCCCACCTGCTGTGTGGGCCCTACCCGGTCCGTATAAATTACGTTAAGAGCGGGAAATCGGCTCCCATTTTTTCTTCAGCGAGCTAATATAGCACTGTCAGAAGAACAAAGAAGATAAGTTGTGTAAATGACCAACCTTGTGAAGGATGCTGGGCCCGGCAGTCGACCTCCGGTCGTCCGGTGAGTTCTCCTCCCCGAGGAGAAGATGACAGCAGTCTTATTCCAAGGTAAGCGTCGTGGAACATTTCCCAGTGACAGGTCACTACACGCTGGACAACGCCATCTTGTGTTTTTTCCTCTTATCGCCGACCCTCGGGGCGAACCGGATGGTTCCTCCGGGGCAAGGTGTGCTCAGCTGCAGCCCCCGCTGCTCATTCCCTCCCGGGGAGCGTAGTGTAGGTGGAGGGGGGCTGAGTGAATGCTCACCCCATCCCACCTCGTTTCGCATCGGCGATCACACCGCTCCCGGCCGACAGCGCCCTCAGGGGTTGCCCGGCGGAACCCGGGAGGAGGCTGACATGAAGGGACCCCCTTTTTCTACGTCCCTCGCCTTTTCCCGCCAGTTCGGATGATCGGCGGAAAGGTTATTTTTCACTGACGTGTTTTTCCAGGCAGCCGCAGTTAGCAACAACGTGCGCTGCTAGCATATAGCATGTCCAAGGGACTGAAGGCCGCAGACCTGCCTTGGAGACAAAGAACTCCTTCTGTAAGGCAACTGACGCTATTCCTCGGTTCCCTCCCCTGGAGCCAAGCCTCGCGGAAGCTTCCGGAGCGAAGCTGTCCAGGTCGGAGCAGCGTCCCGTCCCTCCGGAGGAACCAGACGGCGACCAAAGCTCTCCAATCGAGCCCACCGACGTGTTTTCAGGCAACCGCAGTTAGCAACAACATGCGCTGCTAGCATTTAGCATGTCGAAAAGGCTGAGACCTCAGACCTGCCGGAGGAGACTAAGAGCTCCCTGTGTAGATCGGCAGACGCCATCCTCAACATGTGCGCCGCTCCCTCGGGTTGCCTGTCGAGGATTGTAGCATGGATGACGGTAATCCAACGTTCCATCTGGCTCCGTCACTCTCCATTGCTGCCGGAAAAGCTGCACAAAGACCGGATGGAGGGCCCCATCTCATCGGACGCGCTGTTCGGAAGCAGCTTGACGTCCATGCTGACGAATTCGAAGCAGTCGGAGGAGACGTCGGAAGCTGTACGCCATCTCATCTAGCCGCGCGGCTCATTCCGTCCTCCAGCCCGCTGGAGAGATCGTCAAAAGCAGAGGCAGAGACATCGACGCTCCACGGCAGCAGCAGCTTCGTCTCGCCCAGCTCCACCACCAGCCCCGCCCGCCAGAGACCACCCCTCCTCAGTCCGGCAGCCTGCACTTCAGCGTTTTCCCCAGAGATCGCCTGCAGACGGCGCTCGGAGCAAACAAACCGCAGAGCTCACGGGGGAGAAGTTTTAAGAAATGACGGTCTGCGGAGGATGTGTGTATAAATGACACAGGAATTGAATAAATGATTTTTCAAAGATCAAAACGCCTGTTTTTAGCCAGTCTGTAAGCTCGGATGAGCTCACAGCCGCTACACACACACCCTCCACTCATAAAGAGCCGGTGTCCTTAAATAAAGGTTTTTTAAATCCACCGCCGCTCCCTCACATGCCCAGACGCTCACGTGACACCACGGTAAGCGAAATAACTTGTTGTCAATCAGACCCGCACGATCACCTCCCAACGGTGTTTACGCGCTCCCGAGCGAGACAAGCAGCCTCCATCCAACGGCACTGTGTCGATGATGCACGCACAGCTGCCCGGCGCTCACCGGCCCACATCGGGATAAATGTGGGACCGCAGGCCGGGTCCGGTGGAGGTCCCTGCTCTCAGCGAAAACAACACACGCCTCTCCTGTATGAACGCGAGTGGCCGTCATCCACCGCGTCCCAGCGATCAGCAGCTCACGGCGGCATAAGCGTGAGACAGCTGAATGAATCCAATGACGGGCCCCGCCCTCAGCGAGAGCGGCGCGCGTCCCTCCAGAGGAAACGTGCGCTCCCGCGAGGCTCACAACCTTCACTTCATCAGCTGACACACGCCTCGCCTCAGCACACACCGCCCCGCCCGGACATGAAGGTTGGTCCGCGATCCAGTCACAGCGCGCGGGCGCGCGCAGAACAGCCCTTTCGAGAAAGCCTCGCCTTGGGTCACGCGGAAAACATTTCCGCGACGCATGACGGCGGTCGAGGCGGAGGTTTGGATGACATCCGTTCAAAACACGGCACATCATTTAAACGCACGTCCACTCCACGAACGTCACGCAGAGTGGTTAAAAACATGCTCACCGGACAGATGGAGGGACAGAGTGTTATGCAAGGGTTACACGCTGCAGTTTGCAACCCGACCCCCTCCGTTCGGAGGAGTTATAGAGACGGTCCTGTCATCACCAGACCAAGTCTCAGCCTTAAATGCAGAAATCCAAGAGCTTCTGATAAAAGGTGTAATCTCAAGAGTTCCCAACGAGGAGGAAAACACAGGGTTTTACTCAAGCTACTTCCTGGTCCCCGAAAGGACCGGAGGGATGAGACCGATTCTGGATCTGTCAGCTTTCATCAAAGCGATCATGAACAGATTTTTTCACATGTTGATGAACAGACAGCTGTTGGACAACATCCAGGAAAACGACTGGTTTGTCTCCATCGTTTTAAAAGATGCCTATTTTCACACACCAATCATCCCAAAACACAGAAAATTTCTGCGTTTCGCCTTTCAAGGGATGAAGTACCAGTACAACAGGTTGCCTTTTTTGGGTACTCCCTCGCGCCTCGTACGTTCTCAAGTGTGTGGAGACAGCCCTGCATCCACTGCACAAGCAGGGATGAGGGTTTTGTTTTTACCTGGACGACCTGCTGCCCCTGTCTCACTCCAGACAGGAAGCATTGATACAGGCTCAGGTGTTAGCATCACACCTGCTAAATCTGGTTTTCGCCATAACTGGAAGAAGAGCTCGATTTTCCCGGCCCAGATAATTGTTATCTGGGAGTGGAATTAAACTCAATTACCATGACGGCTCGTTTATCACAAACAAGAATCGACACTCTAAAAACCAATTACGCCACGTAAGACCTGGCAAAGTGGTAACAGCTGTCTCCGTCATGAAGCTGTTGGGAATGACGTCATCAGCTCACACAGTGGTCCCGCTGGGTTTGTTACACATGAGACGCCTCCAGAGGTGGTTTACGCGTCTGCGTGTGGATCCAGTAAAACAAAAGAGACGGATGATCACTGTCCCTCCCTCCATGGGAGCAGACCTCCGACACTGGGGAAACACCCTGGCTCTGTCAGAGGGAGTCCCCGTCAGCAGATCCACGTCACGTGTCAGTCTTCACGGACGCGTCTCTGTCAGGTTGGGGTGGGGAACATGCCTATCTCAAGCAGTAGGGGCGCTGTGGCCCCACCGCACATCAGCCCACATCAATGTTTTGGAGTGTCGCACAGTGCTGAATGTGATTCAACTTTTTGCTCCCGTGCTACAGAATCAACACGTGTTGATTCACACAGACAACATGGTGACTGCTGCGTACATAAACCGCCAGGGGGGTGTGCGTTCAGCCCAGATGTTACACATTGCGCGGAAGCTACTGAGTTGGGTTCATCAAACCTGCTTTTATTAGAGCAGTTTACATATCCGATGTTCTGAACAGAGGGGCTGATGTGACGTCCAAGGGCGGCCCACGTTATGTGGACCGGATCCTCCATCCGGATCTGATGTTTTTCAGACGCAGCAGAAGTTGGCAAAGCAGCTGTGGACCTGTTTGCGATGCGAGAAGAACGCTCAATGTCAACTACGGTTTTCCCTGAGCCCGCGAGACGATCCATCGCTGGGGGGGGACGCATTTGCTCACAGTCGGTGGCCCAAAACGCTTTTTACGCGTTTCTTTCCCCCCCACCTCCTCTGTTTTTTACGGTCCATGAACCGAGTTCAAGAGGAGGGATTGACAGCCCTCCTTGGTGGCTCCCGGCGTGTGAACGCACTATGGTTCACAGGCCTGCAACGTCTGTTGTTGGGTCGCCGTGGAACTGTCATGGAGGAAGGATGCTCTCCTTCAGGCAGGAGGAGCGACCAAGAGTTACCCAGAAATAGGTCAACACCGGTGGGTCTGACCGCTGAGCGGTTCCACTTAGAGGATGGGTCTCCCTCAGGAGATAGTGTGCACAATTCAAGATTCACGTGCTGCATCTACCACAGTTCTGTACACATCAAGGGGACGGCTTTTCAGCGCTGGTGCACAGAGAAGGTTTAGAGACCACCTCATGCCTTTTAAGCGGCGTGTTGTTTTTCTACAACAGCTGATGGATAGGGAGTTGGCTTTCAGTACGCTTTAACGTACGATTGCAGCCATCTCTTCCTGCCACAAAGGGTTTGGAGTCAGAACAGCTTTTATCACCCGCTGATGAAGCGGTTTCTAAAAGGTGTACAGAGATGTAGGCCTGTTTTCACGCCCACTTGTTTTCCACAGTGGGTTTAACGCTGGTCCTGCGAGCCCTGATCAAAGCTTCAATTGAGCCTCTGGATCAGGTTTCATTTAAATTCTTGTCTCTTTTAACAGCCCTGTTGCTGGTTTTAACACCCGCTAAGAGGGTAAATATTTATCTGCCCTCTCTGTTGCTTCGTCATGCCTTAGAATTAGGCTGACGGGCAGCTCAGCTGATTTAAGACCAACCCAGCTTTTATGCCTAAAACATCACGAGCTCTTTTAAATCAAGAGTGATATCGTTGGAGGGGTTTTTTTCCCCCCCACAGATCAGAAGAGGAAGCATCTTTTCATCTTCTCTGCCCGGTGCGGGCGTTTGACGTGTTACATAACGCACACAGCTGCAATGCGTTTCAAACTCAACAATGGTTTGTGCATTATAGAGATGTTTCTACAGGTCGCCGTTATCCATCCAGCGCTTATCACACTGGCTGTGTGAGGCCTTTTCTGAAGCCTACAGAGCATCAGATTTAGAGCCTCCTGTCAACCTCTAAGCACACTCGACCAGGGGTATCGCATCTTCGACTGCTCTGCATAATGGTTTGTCAATGCAGGACATTTGCACTGCGGCTGCATGGTCAACACCCTGCTCATTTATTCGCTTTTACCTACGTGATGTAACGGCTCGTTCCATGACACATTCTGTCCTTAGTGCTCTAACAGAATGAATATTGTTGTTCTCATGGAACTCTGTTTAAGCTCACTTCTGTCTGCATGCATTACAGTGTGAGATGTTGTTATCAGTCACAAGTCGTGTCTGTGATTTTGGTTATATTGTCACTAATCAGTTCATGATTATTGTTACCAATCAGTTCAATTGAGTTATAATCAATTTATGGACATTAATCTGTTTATACTGTTCAGCCATGAACCAGTTGGTTCATGCCCCCCCCCCCCCCCCCTCTTTTCAACTTCTTCTTCCCGTTGAAAGTTTTCCGGGGTATTCATGCTTTGTCAGAACGCATAGTTACACAACATGCGTCTGTGCATGGCACATAATTACGCGATGCGTAGTTATGCACATGGGGAGCTGAGTGACAAGACGTTTTTTGGGCAAGCTTCCGCTTCTTACTGTGTTCGAATGGACCCAGTGAGGCGAGGACCACATCGGCTTCGCCCTTTACCCACTAAAGCGAAGGCCTTAAAGGGCGAAGCTTATATGACATAGAACGTTGGTTACGTACTGTAACCCCAGATTCTATGAATATAAGCGTAGCCCTTTAAGCGTCGGGCCTCACTGGCTCCTAAATGGCTGAAGAAAAAAGCTATTTTGGGAGCCGATTTCCCGCTCTTAACGTAATTTATACGGACCGGGTAGGGCCCACACAGCAGGTGGGCGTGGACTAATTTTTTTTTTCAGTGCTTATGCTCTGCATAACGGGATAAACCCACTAAAGCGAAGGCCTTAAAGGGCTACGCTTATATTCATAGAATCTGGGGTTACAGTACGTAACCAACGTTTACCACCTCAGGACAACTAAACCCAAAAGATCATTTGCTCTGATTTGGAAGTCAACATTAAAAGGCTGCAGGAACTGGCTGCCCTGTAGGTCCACAGCTAAAGTTATTTCTTAAATGAACAGTACGGCAGAGATATGATTGTTCATATTAGAAGTGTCGCATTATTCTGGACCAAGTCGTGACAGGTCTAACACCAACATACTGAGAGTTACAATACAGAAACGTGCGGATCAACCCTGTCAGACATAAAAAGATCTTAAAATAGGATTTGAACTTATAGATAGAAGCCTCTGTTTTTAAAAAAAAATGAATTCTTTATACTAATTTATTTAGTTTTTTTTTTTTTTAAGTTTGACTTGTCTGCAGAAGGTTAAAACAGGCTGAAGTCATGGATGCTAAATTTACTGGGTGTCACAATCATAAACAGCATCATTTCTGAATTGGTTTCCATGACAACATCACCAAGGTCGTGATCCTGTATCCGCTCAAAAATAGGAATCAGTGTTTCTGCATGTGAAATGAAGACATCAGCTTCACTGTTGCAGCTGGAAGCTGCACAAAAGGACCAAACGGGACTCATTGAAAACTATGAAATCAAACATAAAAAAGCTACCGTGAACTATTTCTAATTTATTTGAACAAGTAATCCAGTAGATTTCCATACAGTTCTGAAATGTGCGTCCACACTCAATGTAAACAAAACACTTGAATCTGCAAACTTTACTCGGTGAATCTGAGCGTAAATGCCAGTGCATCCGAACGGTCAAACTTGATCCTGAACAACAACAACTCCACAGATTACAATGTTGCTGTTTTTCAGCCTAGATCAGGGTCCGCAACCTGCGGCTCTGGAGCCACATGTGGCTCTTTAGTCCCTCTGCAGCAACTCTGACCAAAACTGACATAAAACTGAATTTTATACAAACAACAAAAATGTGCTCGTTTTAGACGTTTTCCTGTCATTTATTTTGCAAATACTCGTTAACTCTTTTTCGCTTTATTTCTATACTTAATTGTTTTTCCCACAATTAAAAAAAATCACGTAGGTCTGCACAGTTTATAGATTTTTTTTAAGTACTCCCACCACCACCTTACAAAAATCTGGTCTTTTCATTTGTATTAAACTGTAAAAATATCAGTAAATGTTAAAAGTCATTAGATATTTTTCACATAATAATTTTGTAATGTCATCACTACACAAAAGTTTCCTCCAAAAAAAACTAAAGTGGCCCATGGGCCACCAGTTGATGATCACAGTTGTAGCAGGTTGTTGCAGCTCTGGACACATTTAATTTAATAAATGGAGTTGTAAAAATGCTTCTTCTTTTTTATAAATCATAAACGTTTCAGACCCTTGCCGTAGGTAAACAAACACGGGGAGGAAGATGGCATTGTTCACAAAGTTCATAAAATTTTAACTCAAGGATTCATTTACCATCAATAAAAGTAAAATATTGTGTAAAAGTAGTTCCTTTGAAACTTTTTATGTCATATGTTCTCCAGAGCGCATTATGTATTAAAGCTTTTGTTGATGCTCAGTTTTGCCATTTCCTTCATAATCATCATCACAACTAATGGAACAAATAGAGCTCAAAGCATGCGGCGGAACAACATAATCAGTTAAAATATGTTTGTTGGAAATGCTAATGCTGTCGTGCTCATCAATAAGTCAGGGGGTGTAATTTGTGTGACCCTGGGGCTGTCATGAAACCACAACAAAAGTCAGAAACATCTGGCAGGAATTGACCACTAAATATGTGCATGAGCATCATAACATCCTCATTTCAGCTTCTTATTTTTGTAAACCTTAATTAGTTGTTCTGAAACTCTAATTAGTTGCTCATGTTGTGTCAGATTTATTGTCACCTCAGAGATTATTCAGAAGAAAGAGCAGATTAGAAATGAGTGCGGCTGAATACAGAAGAGGCATCTTCTGCTGCAGATTTGTTAGATGGCGCACATCCGATGCAGAGACACATCTGCTGCGACCTGGCGCGCACGCGCCACGCAAGGTGGCCTTCGGTGATGGTGCGGGGTGTGCGCGCGCGCGCTGACGTCAGGCCTCGGTCCGCTTTTGTCCGTCCGCCTGTTTAAAAAGTGAGAAGTGACCGGTGCCGTGAGTCAGACGCGTCCGCACACCGGAACCAGCAGCCATGCCTCTCTCCCTGCTTCACGTGTCCGTCCTGGGACTGCTCCTCGCGCTCTCCTCTGCGTGCTACATCCAGAACTGCCCTCGGGGCGGGAAGCGCGCGCTGCCAGAGGCGGCCACCAGACAGGTGAGGGCACCCCCCCCCACCCCCCCACCCCGAATTGTTTTTCCTTTTAAAATTAAAAGTATTTGATTAATTTAATTCTTATCTTTAAATATGATGCATGAATTAAAATAAAGAACAATCCTACAAAATAAGAAATCAGTTTTTAGACATAAGGTTTGAGTTTAAATTACCTTCTTTTATTCTCGCTGTGTTTTTTAATTTGCACTAATTTATTGTGTCCTGTTTTTAATCTTGTTTTGTCTTGTGAAGCACCTTGGTCAATGCAAGGCGTTGTTGGAAGGTGCTATAGAAATAAAGTTTATTATTATTATTATTTAAATTAGATTAAAAAGAAAACAAATATCACTGCAAAAAGTCTTTTTTTTTTATTGTCTTTTTACTAAATGGCCAAAAAAAATCTGCTTTTTAATGATGTATATATAATATGTGTGTCATTATGTGAATATTTTGTATATTGTAGATCTGGGTATCCATGTATTTCTAGATTTCCTGCTGCAACGCTCCTGATTCACTGTTTGGATTACCTCTTCATGTTCTGCAAAAACCTGTTAATTTAATCACAGACTGATTCAAAGACAGAGCAGAGAAACGTCTCAAACCTGCAGGATAGTGGCGCTCAAGGACCAGGCGGATTTAAATAAATTAATTTTATTTCAAATATTCCAAATTTTAAACGGAAAGTGGTAAATTATTTGTTAGTTACAGTACACACTAAATCTTTACTATCGTGACAATAAATAGGCAAAGATATTAAAATGCATTATTATACTTTTTGTCCAATATGTGAAAATGGTTTTCCCCATGCAATGATTAACAATAGTTAAATTAATTGTAATATCACATGTATCAGTTTGTCAATGCAATCTTATTCATGCTGTGCATAACACCTCTACAGTACTTACCCTCACATGCGTGCACTTTCTAATAAAAAGTCTATAATCAATATTTAGATAAATTCATTAGTTGATTTATTTACAGTATCTGTTCTTATAGAAAATGGTTTAGGTTTGTAAGAGCACTGTTTGTGTGTGAACATAGGAAGGAAAGGAATAGTTATTTACCGTTTGTATTTCACCTGCTGATGATTCTCAACGCTTCATTTGTTTTCCTTCAGTGCATGTCTTGTGGCCCCGGAGACAGGGGCCGCTGCTTCGGCCCCAGTATCTGCTGTGGGGAGGGTCTGGGCTGCCTGCTGGGCTCGGCAGCGTCAGTTCACTGTGAGGAGGAGAACTACCTGCTCACTCCGTGCCAGGCAGGAGGACGACCCTGTGGATCAGAGGGGGGACGCTGCGCTGCTTCAGGACTCTGCTGTGACTCCGGTACAGTTGTTCTCTCCTGGTGTTTATCGTCTTCAGGGTATTCATTTGCAACCATTGTGAGCTGATCGGTGTTTTTCTGCTTCTCAGAGGGCTGTGCGGTGGACTCCGGATGCCTCGGCGAGGTGGAGGCCATAGATTCGGCCCATAGTTCTGCGAGGAGCTCGCCCACAGAGCTGCTGCTTCGTCTCCTTCATGCAACCAGCAGAGGACCGACCGAGTACTGATCCACCTCACAGCCTGGAGCCGCTTCTGAGCCTCATGTTCTGAACTCTGAACCAAGTCAAAGTTTGTTGTCTTTAAACTCTGTGCTTCTTTTTGAAGTTTTTATTTGACATATTAGGAGATAAATATCACATTATTAATGTTAAATTTCCTGTCTGCTCCCACTTTAAAACTGTACATAGTGATGCACATACTGTAAACAATACTGAGCTCAAATTCTAATGAGAGTTTTATCAAAACTGTGTAAATAAATGAAGGACCATAAATAAAGCTTGCCACTGACAGCAAACGGCTGACTTACAGTGCTTGTGTAGCAAAACCATGATTTTGCATTAAAAATAAAAGAAAAATACTGACTATACCGCTGCTAAAAACTGCCTGTGTGGTTTGTTTTGATGAAAAATGTTGCTTCATATCAGTCACACCTTGTTTGCTTATGAGTAAAAAAAAAGGATGTAGTTTCAACCTAAGCAAAGAACAACACCTGAGAAAATCTGCTCATATAATAGTTGTAATTTAGTCTGGAATTTATTGGTAGTATTCCAACACACATTAAGCTTTTGTTAAATAACAGCTTGCACTGCTGTGTGCCAACATGTTCAGCTTTATAAATGAAATGCAGTGTATTGTAACCTGTGTTTAGTTGTGTGTGTGTGTGTGTGCGTGCGTGCGTGTGTGCATGTGTGTGATGACAGAGAGATGGTGTTTGTGGCAGATTGCGTAGGTTCCCATCCAACAAGGAACAGATACACACCTGCCTGATTTTGTCAGTTGTAGGTTTTCAATGACTTCCTGTCTGTGTTACTTAAAATTAAAAAAAATAATAATCACTGTTTTTTTTGTTTTGGATAGGTTCAGTATCTTGTACACAATTTATGATGTTTTATCTTTTAATTGTATCCTCATGTCAATAGTAAAATTATAATCTGCACAAGCCCATGAATATAATTACAAAACAATTGAGAATTACTAGTGCGGGGGAGTGGTGGTGCAGAGGTTAAGGGTGGACCTGTGATCGGAAGGGCGCTGGTTCATCTCCCCGGACCAACAACATCAAAATGTGGGTGGGAAAAGGTGACGCACCCACACCTGCCTCCACTCTTGTTGCTCTACTCTGTGCCCTTGAGCAAGGCCCTCAGCTCCCACCATCTGCACCCCCGGGTGCCCTATGGCAGCTCTCTGCTCCACACAGAAGGCTGTGGTTGCGTCAGGAACAATCACCAAGTCTTCATGCGAGTTAGTTCACTGTGGGGATCCCTGAAGAAGGGAGCAGCCAAAAGAATAATAATAATAATAATTAAGAATTACTGGTATCAGGATGTGTCTTTTATAAGATTTTCTTTAAATGCTATTCATTTACAGCTTAAGCTGGAAATAATTTGCAATAAGAGGTTCAAATTTTAGGTGAAAACACATTTGACATTCATCTGATCAACTTTGTTACCTAGAAAGATTAAACCAACCGCCATGCCTCCTGGAGATGAACCACCTTCATTCCAGTTGTCTCAGCAGCTCTCAAGTTTCATTACATCTTGAGAAATGTCTCACAAGGTTGTATCCTGAAAGGCTTTACTTGTTTTTTTTTTGTTTTTTTCACCCTGTGCCATTAGACATGTGAGTTAAAACGGCACCTCATAATGGGGTGAGGAAAGTGAAACCAAACCAAAGAGGATTAGTATTTGCTCCAACTTAAATCCTTCACTCTTGATTTTACAAAACCAACATGTCAGAGAGTTAGACGGCTCGATCCCTTTGTGTCTCAGTGTCGTACATATGAAAACAGCACAGTGGTGGAAATCTCATCGTTTCAAAAGGTTTCAATGAGAGAACACAATGAATCGAGTCTCGACACTCAGAACTCGGATGTTTTCATTTGTCAGTTTTGATGTCCACATCTCTGACGTACCTTTTTTTTTTTTTTTTTATCAACACTTGTGCTGTTGTGTGCCTTAAAATAATTCCCTTGGGGAAAGTGATTCCTCCCCTCTGCCCCCCCTCCAGTATCTATAGTGTCAGCTTGCACGCTCAGTTAAGTTGCACAATCATTGTCAAATCCGTGGGAGCAACTCCCGGTGAATCTTAACTCTAAATGGATTAATCAAGATCATATTCATTATGTTTAACTTATTTGATCTTGGCTTATCTTCTCACGTCGTCTCATTAGATCACACTTCATCTCACCTTATTTTCTAATCTCACTTCACTTTATTTTCTAATCTCATCTCACCTTATTGTCTGTTCATCTCAACTCATCCTATCTCATTTATTTCTATCTCATCTAATTTATTTAATTGCATCATCATTCATTCAACCTTTATTTATTTATTTTTATCTATTTATCATATCCCTCATAAAATCTTATTTACCGTGTCTTTTCTGATCTAGCCTTATCTCACCTTCTTTTGCTAATCTCTGCTCATCTTATCTAATCCTCTGATGTCATCTCATTTTTATTATTAAACATCATCTTTTCTGATCTTGTCCCACCTCATTGTATTTGCTCAGTTCATCGCCGCATATCCTTTCTTTTTTTTTGGTCCTATCTCATCTTATTTTAGGTAATTTCATCAAGATGTTTATTTTGCAGCTCAAACTGACATTATTTTCTGGCTCCGATACTCTAAATTGCTCCCAAATGACTGTTGACATGAAAAAAGTTTATCAGAAAGAAAAATCACTACTGACTCATTTAATACAAAACCTTTCACTAATTACACATACGGACCTCAGGACTCAGATTGCTTAGTAGAGATTATTTTTTTTCTATCACAACACCTCATTTCTTCTCCAGAATCTGACCTTGGATGAGTTTCTATTCAAATTAAACGATTCAACGGTTACTTTTGTCCCATCTTTTGTGCTCATATAGGTGTGGCAGTCGTTAGGCTTTCCTTTGACTTTCATGAACCAGATGAGAGACGGTTTAAAGACCTGTCATCGAACCTGTTGAAGCACGTCCGTGTCCTGAAATAATCCTGCTCCGACAGTTTTAATGATCCTGGCTCACAATTGAGCAGATTTGCCCTGATAAAAGTTTGTCACTTTGTATATCACCACAGCTTTGGCATTTTATAGTTTTTTTTTTTTTTAGCAGCGATAGAAATGTCAAAATGTGCTGGCTGGTTTGATGGCATGTGAACTCTGGGTGTGCATGTGCGTGTGCATGTTTCCTGCCTGTGTATATATATACAGTGAGGAGAGGTGTCCTCCCCACAGTTGCTCTGCCATCATGGATCTGAAGGTTGTGTTTGTGGTTGTCTTCCTCACTGGTTTGGCCATCACCTCCACAGACGGTAAGGGCTGCACACATGTCAGAGCCAAAGGAGTCTGTTTTATCAGAATTATTCACATGCACGAGCGCACACTCAAATATTTGATATTTAATGGAAAAGTGAAGCTCATAAACCATGCATTTTTAACAGCAAAGAAAACAGTAGTGTTGCACTTAAGCAATTGTTAACCTATTAACAGTTCACTTTATTAAAATCTAAAAATAGTGGATTTGTTTTTAAAGCGCATTCCTACAGGGTTGCATTTGTTCTGCTATTTTTGATTTAACCGTCCTGCATTTTGCAGCTATCCCAAAATGTTGCATCAGTGTCAAGGATCACATCCATTGCAATTATCTGTGGAAACTTGACCGATGGGAAATACAGAAGAGCACCGGCGCCTGTGACATCGACGCAGTGTTGTAAGTGTTGACGATAACCCAACAACAAAAAGTGATTTTTTTTTAGTCATCGCCTCATTTATCTATGTGTACACAATACACATGCACATGTGCATATATCAACATAAAAATAAACTTTTCAGACAAAAGCATGGGCTGGACTGACCCTTTTTTACATTTTCATCCTCTTACTGTGTTAGAGTTTTTGGCTGTTTTGCTTCTCTGCTTCAGTTAAATTCAACTTTTTATTATTATCTATAAAGATTTCTTGCTGACCGATTCCTCGGTCTACCTTTAGTCATTCTCTTGCCTTGTTAACCATACAATACTTTCCAGACCTAAACTGTGTTCTTTCTTCTTGTGGGTTCACAGGGTGTTTCTGAAAAACCGGAAGAAACCAATTTGTTTCAGTCCTAAAGTGGAGCGATTTCTGAGAAAGAAGAGCCTGCTGTGCACATGGAAACTCTGAGATGTTTGTGTGTATTATGGTCCCCACAGACTTTGTATTCAGCCATTTGTATCGTCCATCCATTCATTTTCTTACCACCCCCCCCCCCCCCCCCCCCCATTGCTGTCCTTGGGTTTTAAAACCGAGACTGCATGGGTTACTTTGACCCAAGGGCAGCAGGAGGGTTAACCTACTTCTCCTTTCTGGGTTTCTGGGAGATGGAGTCCATCTCCCGCAGCCACTGTGTGAGAGGTGTGCTGCACGCTGGAAGTCCATCACAGGGACAAACAAGACAAACTACTGTTGACACTCTCACTCCCGCCTAGGGACAATTTAGCATTACCAATAAACCCTTCATGCATGTCTTTGGTCTGAGGGAGGAAACCGAAGTACTTACATGCACAGGGAGGACATGCAAACTGCAGAAATGTCAGGAGTCGATCCTGCAGCTTTCTCAGAGATAGGCAACAACTCACCACCATGCTGCACTCGATTTGTGTAGTATAGGCGTTGATTTATGTTGAATTATTATGATAATCTGGAGGTGGCATGGTGGCGCAGTTGGTAGAGCTGCCGCCTCTCATCGAGCAGGTCGCCAGCTCAAATCCTGGCTGGGGGTCTTTTTGGGTGCAGTTTGCATGTTCTCTCTGTTTATGTGTGCATTTTCTCCAGGTACTCCAGTTTCCTCCCACAGACCAGAAACATGCATGTTAGGCTGATTGGTGACTCTAAATTGTGAGTGAGAGTGAATGTTGTCTCGTTTGTCTCTGTGTCCCTGTGGTGGACTGGAGACCTGTCCAGGGTGTCCCCCGCCTCTTGCACAGTGACTGCTGGATATAGGCACCAGTGACCTTCGCGACCTGAAAAGGAAGTAGCTGGTAAAGATAATGGATGGATGGAAAACAGCTTTTATATAACTAACTACAGCAAGTTGTGGAAAAACGTGAGAGTATGTTAGAGACTTGTAAATAATTGTGTTGTATATTTTTCCAACTATTGCTGTACTTACATGTAAATATTGCAGTTTTCTACATGGATTTTCCAGCTTTGATGCATTATCAGCATTTATGTGAATCTTCCCTTCAACTTCATGCAACAACATGACCCCTTTATAACTGCTCACATCGCTGAATGCTTTGTACAAAGTCATAACTGGATGTGTGTAGAGTGTGTGTGCTGTGGGACATTTCTGTTTCTTTTCGAGTTAAAGAAGCACATGCACATGTTCAATACGAATAAAGACAAATGTGAATGTTTTTACATAAGTGTTCCTTTGTTAACGTGCAGCAGCCTGATCGTGTAGCCGCATCTTAATTTGCACTATCAGCTTAAAGAAGATGAGATCTGTAACTTTTTATACTTAAGGAATTCAAAAACCCTTTATTATTAAAGTATGCTTGACAGTTTGTTTCGTCTTGTGATTATGAAATCTCAGCCACTGTTGGCTCTGACATGACTCGCAGACAAGCCGCTACACATCACACGCATCGTAAAATTCTTCGTACATTTTACACGAAGTGATGCAAATATAAAAAACTAAAACAAAAAGGAATAGAGCTGTTACTGCCCACGGCTACTTTCTAAATATGCTGGGATACTTGCATGTTGTTTTTATGGTTTAGTCAAAGAGTTGTTTTGAAATTGAGTTTTTTGCTCCGTTATTTTTGTGCCTACTTTTTGTTTTATGAGTGCATGCATGTAGATTTTGATTGTTAGTCTTCAAAACTTAAAAACAATTTTTTATTCTGTAGGTGCTTTTTTTCACTCGCTGCCAAAAGGTGAAGGCGGACAATGATGTTTCTGCTTTTGTCTGTATTCATGTGTCTGTCTGTTAGCAAAATATCTCATGAAACTCTGCATGGATTTTATTTAAACGTTCAGAAAGTAATCATGGGGTGTATGTCTACAATTTATAAACTTTTAGAGTCAGTCCAAGTCAAGATGACTGCCACGGCTAATCAACATTAGCCTCCACAAAAATGGATATAATCCCTGCAGTTTTCTAGATACCGAACTGAAATTTCATGTGGTAGTAGCTGAGAGTCATTCAGTGTTACATCTGGTGGCATTGCATGAGATTGTTCATAACACTATTTACAAGTTTGAGTCAAATAGCTCAACATCAACATTTCTCAGCATAAGATATTATGCTAACACTGTGGCCTGAAAGGCGGCGGGTGATATGGTCCTTGTCTGGAGATAAATAAAGGTGGAAATTAAACAGTCATCTCAAGCAGGAATTGCGACAGAATCACCAGCTTTAATATTTATTTTATTTATGCATTAAAGCAGAAAAACGAACTCTAATCAAATTTAATGTTGCTGCATTTTTATCCTGAATTAGTGCAAGAAAGAAAATCGATAACAACGTTACAGTAAACATAAACATACTTAATCTGGATTTATCAACTCGTGAAACTTTTGCGCTTGCCAAGAGGTATTTTCATCCATCATATATATATATATATATATATAAATATATACTCTTAAACCTAAGTACTCTCAACCAGATGTCATCATGTGAGGACAGGCTGCTCTGTTTGTGGTAACTCAAAGCATCCTGAATATTTGACTCTGACTCATCTGTGAGCTCTTTAAATTAAAAGTAATAAATGGTTGCACTTCTTTGTAAAAACCCACAAGAGAATGCGTCTTTACTTGTCAATCAGAATGCTGTCACAAAAGGTTAATTGTACTGCAAACACTTTAGTTTTTTCCCACATCTTTATCCTTTTTCTGCAAACGATGATCCATCAGCAAAGATTTGTCTCGTCTCATCTCATGCAGCCCTGGAGCTACAAAGCGTACAGAGAAGTTTATTCACACTGGATTAGTTTTGCTGAATGTGCTGCGTAAACTGTGAGGAACATAACTTTACAGAAAGAGCAGAACAAACATTCACCTGTTCAAAAACTCATCCGTAGTTTTAAAAGCCAAAGTCTTGTGCTATAGCACTATCTTGTGGTGACACTGATAAAAACAAAACTGCTGTGGCCTGTTGTCACCATTATCTCCAACTTTTATTAAAGGTCATAATGTTTTGGCCTGTGTGGGTGTATTTATTTAAAAAAATCTCATAAGGCACTGGATGTGTTTGAATAAAGCTCAAAAAGTAATGAAAGAATAAACATCTACAGCTTTGGATTTGACCCAATTTAAGATGGCCACCTTATAGGTCAGTTTTACAGATATGGAGCTAAAACTCTGTGTGGTAGTAGCTGAGAGTCATCCTTAACACTTATTCGAGCACCAACATATCACACAAAATCTCACAATACTGACGTCGCGTACAAGGTTTGGAGCATTAAGTGTAAAACCACTAGAGTGAGGAACAGTGGCTGTTAGACTCATGAATATCTAACTATCAGTCATTTCACTTGTCATATTCTTCAGACTTTAAAGAAGGATCTTCACCAACATGCAGCTAACATGAAGCTCCAGTTTGATGAAGCTCTGTTGTCTGCCCACTGTTTGTCCCATCAGATGTGTCCTCTGTTCTGCTTGTTTGATCAAAAGTAATTATTGTGCTGAACTAAAGCAGACGACAAACTGCAAATCTGCATTACACAGCATAAATAAACATCTCTGCTTCATTACTGTTACATGCATACTGTAGGCTGAGACGAGCCGGTCTGGGAATCTCAGTCCTCACCTCCTTCTACAGGTGTGCAGTGGAGAGCATCCTGTGCTCCACCATCAACGTGTGGCATGGAGGCTGCACAGCTGCAGAAAGAAAAGCTTTGCAGAGAGTGGTGAAGGCTGCACAGAAGACTGTTGGAGTCAGCCTCCCCACCATCACAGACATTTACATGTCCAGATGCTGGTCCACCTGCATCATGAAGGACCCCACTCACCCAGCGCACACACTTTTTGCCCCGCTCCCCAAAGGAAGGAGGTTAAGGAACATTAAGTGTAGAACCACTAGACTCATGAATATCTAACCAGGATAATCACTGTGAAAAATCACATCATGTTGCTGCTGATCTGTTTCATGTTGCTGCTGATCTGTTTCATATTATTGTGTTCATTCGTACTCACCAGCTCACACAGACTCATGTTCGTGCTGCTGTTCGGTGTATTGTTTCTATGCTACTAGTGCTTAGTGTATTTTTAGTTAACATTTTTCTTAGTTCATATCTTAGACCTTATTACTGTTGTTCTTTTACATTTTAATACTTTGTTGGCTGTAACTGGGACCCTGTGTACACAATTTTGTTCCACCACATGTACCACTGTGGTGCAAATGACAAATAAAGAATTGTGAATCTTGAAAAGGTGTCTTGATTTCCTGCTGATTAATAACATGATGAAATATCATCTTTAGCCCCGTGTTTATCTTTTAAACCTCTTTTTTATTACAGGGCTCCAAACAGCATATTAAAATTAGTAGTCGGACTGTGGCTGGCAACAGGCAAATAAGGCAGTTTATCTTCCAAATGTTATAGAAGAAAAAATAAAAAGCAGAAACTTCCAGAGCCTTTTTGCCTGCTGATGTGGGACTTCTCTTAATGTTTAACTCTTCGGTCTGATTTGGGGTCAGAGCACGGTGACATTTGACTCTGTGGCTAAAACACACAATGAGATGTTAATCAGTGTTCTTTATATAAATACACAGAATGAGTTTAAATTCTGTCTTTAGGTTCTGTTTGCATTTGTTTCATTTTCTCGGAGCATGACATAAAGTTTCACACACAAAGCTGAAAAAAAACAAACAACAAAGCTACATGTCGGCGCCAAGACAAACACTTCAGTAAACACAGGATGTCCATTTCCTGCCTGCAGTAGAAGCTGCACGCCTCTCTTGTACGTCAACGATCGCATTTATTAACAAGACATGTCATTTGTTTAAACAATTATTGCCTAAATTCACTAAAACTTTAAACTGCGTCAAACCTGTTTGTTAGCAAAATATCTTGTGAGCCAATGGACCAACTTTAATGTATTCTCAGAAAGTAATCATTTTGTGTCACCCTGATTCAAGACGGCTGCATAGTTGCCAAGTCTGCTTATTCTAAGCGAATTTGGGCTTGTTATTTTCTAAAGTCGCTTGTAAATCTTGTGAGTCGCGGGTTGCGTTATTTTGGGCTTGTTTTGAACGTGAAGTTGCTTATTTGGGCTTACTGACTTTATTTGGGCTTGACTTTCTTTCCGAGTGAAACTAGTTGATTATCTACCAGCTTCGCACAATAAATTAAAAGACAAGTGGTAGTAGGTAGTCTGTCCTTTCCATGCCCCCGTTTCCTGTTTATTGCTCCCGCCCAAATTGGCTAGGTGACAGGCATACACATAAAAATACACAGACATATACAAATACATCTGTGGGCACACACTCCAAACACTCACATTGTGGCCGACCACTAGGGGGCTCCACTCACACGAAGAAGTCAGGATGTTTTGTTTTTAAAAATATGTAGAAAAAAAAATACATATGCAAAATGTATATTTTTTTATCAGAGCTTAAAATATGTTATTCAAAGTGTTTATCATAATTTTGATGTTGTTTATGTGTAATACCATATTAAATGTATGTTTATACTGTTTAAAAATGGTCTGTTTTACACAATGTGGTGGGTTGCCAGTTGGGCTTGTTTTCATAAAGGTTGCTTGTTTCTATCTTGATTTCTGGCAACACTGGGGGAGGGGGTGTTGCGTGAGAGAGGCGGAGTGCTACATCTTTAGCTAGCGCCTCTGTATTGTGCACCGCAACACAGTTGTCAGCAGTTGTTGACTGGAGTTGGAATGGGGGTGTTAGGATCTGTGAGAGAAGCGGAGCGTGCTCTTTTCGCACAAGGAGAGCTGTTAGTCAGGCTACTTATTGCTCTCTAAAATAGTTATTGAATCAAGTGTTTACTTATGTAGGTAAACATAGATGTTTAACATCCTGTGAAAATACACCAGACTGCAGGAAATAGCATCTACATTCTTTTTTTTTTTTTTCCCAATGTATATGCTTTATTTTAAGATTGTCTACTTTTGTCATAATTTTTTGTTAAAAAAATCTGGTCTCTCTTGTAAATTTGTCCTCGACGCTCAGTGAGACTAACCTGTATAAATAAAGGTTGAATGAATACTTTAATCAAAATTGTATGGTAGAGGACCCCCAGACCCCCCCACCAGTGTATCCCCCCGACATTGCAAAAGTTTTTTACGCCACTGCGCTGTTCAAGCCAATAGTCAAAACGGGGGGGGGGGGGGGGGGGGGGCTATAGGCACCCTTGAAAGTTTTAGATTCTAGAACCGCCCTTGCCCCTCGCGCTTACCGTTGCTCCTCTTTTCGCTTTACTTTCAATTTGTGCACTTTTATCAAAACACTTTTGACTTGCGTTACAGAAAACGTGCGCGCCACATGTGGGCAGAATGTGTTTTTCTGAGTAGTTTGCAGAGGTCCACCCTCTGGATTACATAACGCACCGAGGACCGCCCACCTGTCGCCTCCTCGCCGGTGGGACCAAATGTTTTCCAGGAAATGCGTGACAGGAGCAGGTGAGTTCACTGTGGAGGAGAGGAACGGCCTGAAAAGTGTTTGAACCATGTCTGTGGAGCAGACCGCGGAGCACCCCGCCTTCCTCAAGCTGCTGTCCGCGCTGTTTTACGCCGGCAGTTCGTTTCTCATCACCGTGGTGAACAAAACCGTGCTCACGAGCTTCAGGTGAGAGCTCCGCTACACGCACGCATAGAGTCCTGGGTCCAAACTTCCGTTTGTTTCTGTTGATGTGTTGCAGATTTCCCTCCTACCTGTGTCTGGGGGTTGGACAGGTGAGTTCATTTGGTTTTTATTTCCACGTTAAATCCATCAATCGCATGTTTTTCCTGCTCCTTCCAGATGTTCACCACCATTGTTGTCCTTTATTTGGCCAAAATGAGCCGACTGGTGCACTTTCCAGACTTTGACAGAAGCATTCTGCTAAAGGTGAGCTCACTCACTCAGAAGTAGCAGCTGTTTGGTTTCTTGTTTTATTCTTTACTGGTTTTTGGCAGATTTTCCCTCTTCCTTTGCTGTATGTTGGGAACCATGTAACCGGACTGGCGAGCACCAAAAAACTCAGGTTTTAACCAGCTGATTGTAGAATTTATGGGCTCCGATTTGTTTAAAATCACTCATCTTTAAACACGTCCTCCACAGTTTACCCATGTTTACAGTCCTACGGAAGTTCACCATACTGATGACGATGATGTTGGAAGCGTACATACTCAGGTCAGTCATCTCTGATCAGTCTAACTGTATGCACAGCGGTTCATAAAGTTGGGGTCAGGACTCCACTGTGAGTCGTGAAACATCAGGTGGAGGTCCTTGGATGATCTCAGAATATCATGAGTTTTAAAACGATTGCATTTATTTCTCACCATCATCGTCACACAGAATAACAACAGTAGTCCTTAAATTTCCTGATGCATGCTCAAAAATCCAGGTAGAAAAATCTACAACGGTTAAATCAGGTCCTCTGGATGGGTTCAATAAAAACATTTATAAAAAATTGTAGAAACTTTTCATCTGAAAGACTTCTTCAGTCTGAGGAGCTGTATTCAGCTCAGTCTTATAAATAGCGCCTTCTCATAGTGGATCAACCAGTTTGTTGTTGATATTCAAAACAGGCTCCAAAGATCCAGTCCCCCCGGCACAAACAGAGTAATATTGTGAATGCTGTTCAGTGTCAGGGCTGTGATCAGTCTTACATCGGGGAAACTAACCAGCCACTGGCCAAAAGGATGGTCCAGCACAGAAGAGCAACATCATCAGGCCAGGACTCTGCGGTCTACACTCATCTCCAGTAGGGATGTACGATATTATCAGCATGGTATCGGCTGATATTAGCGATAAAGTTAAATATCGGACTTGGGTCATTCCATCAAAAATAACTCGCTGATATAAAAGGCTTGTTTGAACTTCCCATGCTCTGTTCCACAATTTTTGTAGCAAATAAGCCTAAATAAGAGGGCTATGTTCTGACAAAGGAACAAAGCTGACAATATTTTTTGCACATGTGATTTTCTTGGCACGTAGCAGAATTCATAGATTTGAGTTGATCATTAAGATAGTAAAAACACGGCTTCTGTTTTAAGTTAATTTTTAACTTAAATTGTCAAGTAGATCTTATGGGCGGCTGTGACTGAGTGGTTAGAGCAGTCGTCCTCCAGTGCAGGAGTTGGGGGTTCGAATCCACCAGCAGTCACATGCCGAAGTGTCCCTGGGCAAGACACTGAACTCCCTCATTGCCTCTGATGTGTCCCATCGGTGTGTGAATGTGATAAAGCACTGATTAGTCTCTTTAGAATAATTTGTTCAATTAGCTTTGTAGAGATCTAGTAGAGTGTATGAATGGGTTAATGAGGCACAGATTGTAGTAAAGTGCTTTGAGTGTCTTGATCAGACAGAAAGGTGCTATATAAATACATAAATACAGTCCATTTACCATCTATTAATGCACTACTACTTATGCACTTCACTTGTGAACAGGTTGAGTTTAGATTTGTGAAAATTTACAAATTTCAAGTGTTGTCGTTGTGTTAGAGAGAGTAAATGTCATGAATACATTTGACATGAAACTTAATCCAAGTTAAAGTGTTGCATCATTTTCAGACCCCTTTTTGGCATCTGCATTTTGCAGCAGGCCAAACTGACAAAGACCGTGCAGAATAATGTAGTATTTTAATTCCACAACGGAGAAAACTATGTAGTCTCTGTAAGTAGGTGTAGGGAAAAAATAATCTGTATTGGTATCGGAGGAACAATGGTTTGAGAGAGGAGTAAAGGAGGCCATCTTTGTGAAGAGAAACCGCCCATCATTAAACGGGCGGAGGCCTCCGTGTTCAACTGTCCCCCTCGTACAAAGCTGCTATCACTAGTATCCCTGTGAATGGCAAGCAGCCATCATGGCACTAACAAGCCATTGTTAGACTGATTGTCATGTGAACAGATAGTTTTGAATGTCAACAACAAACTGGTTGATCCACTACGAGAAGGTGACTGAGCTTAGTACGGCTCCTCAGCCTGAAGAAGTCTTTTGGATGAAAGACGAAACGTTTCTACAATGTATTTATTTTTTATTGAACCCATCCAGAGGACTTAACTTGAATTTTTTTAGTAGTCCTAAATGTTTGATTATGGTTTTAAGTGGTTCTTAAAATGCCGTTTGTGTTCTCATTATGCCCATGTTTATATGACTGAATGGGCAGTCACAAGCTAAAAAGTTTGCAAACCTCTGATTTAATGAATTTACTGTCCGGCCTTCAAATTCAAACATGCAGGTCACATCAGACTTGTGACATTATCAGCACTGTAACTTCTAAAACTCACACTTTGATCATCCACATACAGGAAAAAAAGACTATTAAATATCTCGTACCTCATTCTACCTCTAATGTCAGTTACATCGTGAAGTGATGACGCGGTAAAACTACTCGATTACTCACGACTCAAAGTGCAGAACATCCCTGTGCTACGTTTTATGCATTTATAGATAAAATTCTGTTTTTTCCTCTCTGTTCCTCTTTAGCTCCTTTCAGGGGGTTGTAATGTTTATGAACGTCTTGCAGATAAAAGGGGTGTGCCTTTTTTAAATTAATATTTATTATGTTTATCTACAACCCAATCCTTATATAGGCTACTAGTTAAGTACGTTTTTGTACTTATTTATTATTTGGTGATGATATATATTGTGTCTTAATGTATTTGATTTCTGCTCAACATTTGTTTTTATTAAATATATATAATATGAACAAGCTGGGTGTTCCTGCTCACCTTTATAATTTGTGTTTCAAGGCTGTTAAACCGGATTATTTCTCTTTTTCAGAAAAACCTTCCCGAAGCATATTGTTTACTGTGTGGTGGCTATAGTTTTTGGTGCTGTGGTGGCTGCAAGGTACAGAATATATATATATTTTTTAAATGAATCATTCGTTTGAACAGACTCGTTTACAGCAGACAGAATAAGTTTTCCTTCATCTCCATCTCCCTTGTTAGTTCTGACCTGGCCTTCGATGTGGAGGGCTACACCTTCATTCTGCTAAACGACGCCTTCACCGCAGCCAGTGGTGTTTACACCAAGAAGAAGCTGGGCGATCAGGTGGAAGCTCCGCCCGTTACACATAAACGCACGCGTCGCTTAAAAGGAACGTTACAGTGCTGCACGTTTGTCCAGAGGAAGATGAAGAAACTTTAACGTGTTTTCAACTCTCTGGAAATTGTTTAATATTGTGTTTTTCGGACTATAAGGTGCACTTAAAAATCCTTTTTAATTTTCTCAAAAATCGACAGCGATCCTTATAATCCAGTGCGCCTTATGTATGAAAACAGACCCGCTCGTTGATGTTGCGCCTTATAGTCCGAAAACTACGGTATTTGTAAAATGTTAGGGATTTTCAGGTGCTGGCTTTGGTTTGCACACCTGTTCAAGTTCGTCAGCTTTTAAAACGAATCGAAATGACGGCAGCGCTATAATCGCGAGCCCTGGACGCAAAGACGCAGCGACTGGATTCACTTTCTGAGCAACGTTAGGATTTTACAGCTCTTATCGACACGTTTGACATTTGCAAGGAAAAATGTGAAAAACAAAACATGTCCGTTTTACCACTGATTATCACCACTGCCAAAAGCAGAATGGCAATGATGTTTGTGGCTGGTGTCTATGTGACTGTTAGCAAAATATCTCAAACCTCTGGACCTTTAAAAACAGCTATAACTCTGTCATTCTGTTGGATATCAACCTAAAATCTGGGAAGTCAGTAGCTCAGACTGATCTCCAACACATATTCTGAATGTTAACAGATTGCAAAATATATTTATTCACAATGTGCTATTGACTATCTGGAGTCAGCTTTGTCCGTCTGTTAGCAAAATATCTCATGAACCGCTGGATGGATTTTAATGAAACTTTTGAGATACTCAATGGATCTTCAGCTACAAAATAATAACTTTTGGAGCAAGTCTTATTCAAGATGGCTGTCACAGCCAGCTGAACTTCAAAAACACAAAATGCCCATAATTCAGTCAGTTTTACAAATATTGAGCTAAAATTCAGTGTGGTGGCAACTGAGTCATTCACACAGCGCACTCCAAGCAATATTGTATATTAAACATTTTAAGCATTAACTGTTGAAGTCGACCCCGTTTGTCTTTTAGCAAAACATCTCGCTAACAAACGGATAGATTTTAATATTCAAAACCTAATAATTGCATGTACATCTACAATCAACTTTTAGAGCCAGTCCAATTCAAGATGGCTGCAACAGCTAATCGACAGCGGCGAGCACAATAGAGGCCACAGCTCTTGTTATTTTAAGTATTGAACTGTGAGCAGCAGAAAGTCACAACACACTCGTAGGACCAAGTAATCATTTAAGGAATGCTAAAACTTTTATTTATTTATCTCCGTGTGCCGTCAGGAACTTGGGAAATACGGCGTCTTATTTTACAACTCCTTCATCATCGTCTTCCCCACTCTCTTGGCGAGTGCAGCTACTGGAGATTTACACAAGGTACGTGTGACGGGTTGTGTTTGTGCTCTGAAGCTGAACATTCCCGCCATTCAAGCAACCTTGTGTTTTCACCCACAGGCGGCCATGTTTAATGGCTGGACCAAAGGCACATTTCTCTTCTGTTTCCTCATGTCCTGCTTCATGGGGTCAGTAATAATCTCTTTTCCGTTCAGTTTGTTGCAAAGAATACTTTTATGGTAATTGATTCACACTGATTTTTTTTTTTTAACTTGTCATTCCAGGTTTGTTTTGATGTACTCCATTATTCTGTGCAGCTATTATAACTCAGCGCTCACCACCACAGTAGTCGGGGCCATAAAGGTAGGAGCTTAGACTGATAAGAGCCGTGTTTACACGAGTCATTCCTGACAGATCTGTGTAATAACCATCACACTGTTTCTACTCAGCCAAACAAAGGCCATTAAAAGATGCTAACTGCATTTATTATACAGTATACAGTAACTACTGTTGCTTATATTTGAACTAGTACGGCACTTAAGTTCATGCTCAATCATCCAAGTACCAAATCCAGTAATTCTCAATCAGGTCATCTGGACAGTTTTTTTTTTTATTTTTTTTATAGAGACGTTTTGCCCTCCATCCGGAGGGCTTCATCAGTCTGAGGAGTTCCAATAACTGTTTTCCCACCAAACAGTGAACTCCTTAAGTGGACCAACCAGTTTGCTGGAGCTAAGATGGTTTCTGGGGGCCGTCCTGTCCCCTGTTGACTCCTCCCAGGCAGGCAGCCTGATGAAGCCCTCCGGATAGAGGGCGAAACGTCTCTATATAAAAAAAAAAAAAAAGAAACTGTCCAGATGACCTGACTAAGAATTATTGGATTTGATACCTGGATGATTGAGCATGAACTTCGTTGCCTTGAACCACTTTGGTTGTGGCTGTCTGCCTGGGAGGAGTTGACGAGGGACGGGACAGCCCCCAGAAACCATCTTGGCTCCAGCAAACTGGTTGGTCCACTTAAGGAGTTTACTGCTTGGTGGGGAAACAGTTTACTGGAGCTCCTCAGGTTGATGAAGCCCTCTGGATAGAGGGCGAAACGTCTCTATATAAAAAAAAAAAGAAACTGTCCAGATGACCTGACTGAGAATTATTGGATAGTACGGCACTAATTTACAAACACTGCTGTATAAAATTCCTAAACTATAATTGCTTCAAACTTTGCTGTCAAGCAGCCGGACTTTGTTCTAATCTGTATAATCACTTGCCATCATGAAAGGAGTGGTGGCCCAGAGGTTAGAGAAGGTGGACCTGTGATCGGAATGTCGCCGGTTCAATTCTCTGAACAGACAACATCAAAATGTGGGTGGGAAAGGTGAAACACACCTGCCTCCACCCTCATTTGCTCCACTCTGGGCCCTTAAGCAAGGCACTTAACCACAAACTTCTGCTCCCCTGGGTGCCCTAGCTCAACAGGTTTCTTGAAAATTGAATCCTCGTGACTCAATGAGAGGTACTTGTACAAATAAATCCAAAAAATTAAGTCAGGTCATCTGGATGGGTTCTTCTTGGTTGAAAATTAAAAAAGGGTAGGCGATCATGTATGAGCCTGTGTCTGTCTAACAAAATATCTCATGAACCAGCTGGATGAGTTTTAATGAAAATCTCAGAAAGTAATCATTGGATGTACATCTACTACTGATTTTTATTACTTTTATGTCAGCATCTTTCAAGCTGCCCACCACAGCCGAAGAACCTTAGCAAACGCAAACATGCCTATAACTCAAGTCGTTTTAACAGATATTGAGCGTCCACTTTTGTTGTGGTAGTAGCTGCTGATCCTCTCCATCACATACTCTGAGCACTAAGAGCTCGTGCACGATCTTTGGCTAAAATGCTGAAATGCAGCGCGAGTGGCAACATACTTAGCTTAGGAAACGAGAGTCCAAAGTGTGACCCGAGGGCCATTTGTGGCCCGAGGGCCATTTGTGGCCCGAGGGCCATTTGTGGCCCTTGCGGTGATTTTGTTCGGCCCACAGCTGCAGTTTAAGAATGGTATCATTTTGACCAGCAGGTTTCAGAGGTCGATGCAGACTTTCTGCAGATTAGTTGGTAATCTATTTTTATATAATGTTTAGCTTTAACAGCAAAACGGATGAAAAACAATCTTATCAAAACTAGCAATATTAAACAAAGTACAAATCTTTGACTGTAATATTTTCACGTCATAGCAACAAAAACCTGATTTCTACCAGAAAGGAGACTTTTAGATAACGACTTATAAAACTTAACTATTGCAGTTGATGAAATGATCAAGAGGGACATTTTTAAGTTAATATAATGTGGTATCATCTACATCTGAACTTTATCAAACCTTCTATGAATCTGTTGTAGCGACTGACAGCTGGACGGTTTTTCAGAACTTGGATCGGTCTTTTGAACCGTCCTTGGTCCAAAAAAAGCTTAAAAGCTTGATCGACCCACTTTTAAACAGACACTTACTCTAATTACGCTTTTGTTGCTGAGAACAGACTAAAATTAACTTTCCAAACACAAGAAAACGACCCAACAAATCAAATAAATTAAATTACTTTTAATAAAAAATATAAGCTTAGTGTTTGAGGCTTTTAATGTTTTGGATCTACAACAATTTAAAACTATTTCTCCACCAAAATGAGTCAACTTTTGTTCTTTCTCCGAAACATTGTTCACGTTGAGAGTTAAATTAAGTTCTAGTTTTAAATTTAAAGTGGTTTAAAGCGGCAAGTACTGAATACTTTTTAAAAGTGTAGCTTTAAAACTACATTTTCCAACAGTTTATGTTGGGAGTTATGTGTTTTTAGCTCACCCCAGTGGACTAAATGCCAAGTTGATTATTTTTTTTTTAATTATTTGCTAAGCAACATACACACAGGTTTAAGATTTTACTAACATGTCTGTAATTTTTTATGTTTCAGAATGTTGCTGTAGCTTATGTTGGCATCTTCGTGGGTGGAGATTATATTTTCTCTTGGAAAAACTTCCTTGGCCTCAGCATTTGGTATAAACTTCTCGACTCCGGTTTACGTAGTTGAACATTTTGTCTAGCATTTCCTGTTAATCCTGCTCTGACGGGCAATTAATGCAGTTTTTAATTATTCAAAAGTGGCAGCTGGTTTTGAGTGGAGCAATTTTTATTAGCTTCTAAGCAGAAACATTCATATGTATTGTATCTCTTTTCTTTACAGTATGTCCGGTGGACTGGTTTATTCATATCTCACCTTTAGCAACAAAACACCTGCAAGTAATGCAGGACTGCAAGAGGTGAAAGTTCACATTACTGAAGAGTCCAGGAAAGACTGAGCCACCACCAGGTGGCGCCATTCTGCTTCATATTGAAGCATTGTGTTCAGTTTGTCTTTATGCATTAAAAAAAGCATAAATAAATGTATTCTCTGTGAATTCATGTGATGCTACTTGATTCCAAACCTGTGGGAAAAAAACGAGAACAGGCTCTGGTTCAGATTCAGTGAATTTCAGTTTATTGATGATCAACAATAAAACAGTGGACAGCCTGTCAGAGAAACCTCGGTTTAAAAAGAATGGGTGATAAAAAAAAATAAAAAAAGTTGTCTACCAGCAAACAGGATCACACTATGAACTCTAACGTGAACAAAGAAGCTGCTGGAGGATGTTAGAAGCAAATTAAAACCCTAAAACGTCAAAGCGTTCTGTAAATAGTGCGCGCGCTTAAATTTTCTACAAACACTACTTATATATTAAATGCCATAATTTCCATAAAACCACAAAATGGACTGTTGGGTTAAATACACTAATATGAGACATAATTTTTTTTTTTTTGTAAGCCCTCTGATTATCACCAATTTGTTAGTGGCCCCAGTGGCTCATTTCTAAATCAGATCGAACTGGCCGAGTGAAATTTCTCCCAACCAGAGGCAAAACACCTGCGAGGAGCTTTGTACAGTGTTGAAAATGTAGTGTTGAATTTAAAAGTATATTTTAAAAAGAAACGCAAACCAAACTCCCAGCACTATATGTCAGTTGGTTTAAAAAAAAAAAAAAAAAGTACACTTTTTTTCCATTACGGGGCCAGTTTGTGAAAGCCAGCAGCTCAGGGGCCGGACATCCAGCAATTAAAGTCATCGTGTAAATAAATCAAGAATTACAATAATATTTTACCTTTTAAAACTTGTTTTACTGCATTGAATCAAAAATGCAATAAACAGAACCCAAAACCTAAAAATGTTTTTTTTTTATTTAAATGAACTTATTAGTGGGCCGGACTGAAGTCCCCCGTGGGCCACAAGTGGCCCGGGGACCGCCAGTTGAATAGCCCTAATCTAACATTTACTGCACTGCAATCTTAATCCAAGACTTTCTAGTTGGCGTTTAATCAAAAGGTTGTTATATTTCCGAACTTTAAGTCAATTTGTCACGTGCTCGCTTTACAGAATGATTCAAGTCTGATGACATATGAATGGAAATATAATAAAATAAATATTGTGACTTAAACTGAAATATGTCAGCGTCCAATCTGATGTGTTGCCTTTTAATATAAAAGACAAATGGAACGCCTTCTGGGCTGTGAGTCTAACATGAATCCAATCCAAGACAAACAACTGCTTGACTGGGCCTTTAAAAAAAATGGCAAAATTGTAGAAATTTTTAAAAAGCTTCATCGTGACCAAACACTTACATCAGGCGTCTTTACCCTCATCACTGCTGCGATGACGTTAAAGAAATCCTCTTTAATTTGCCGGAGATGAAACACGTGATGGTTGCAACACTTCTACCTCTGACCACACCCTGTCCGTCTGAGCTTAATCCATATTTTATACATCACTTATACACTCTTATAAACATACTTAAAAAAGAAACCAACTCGTTACCAAAGTGCAAACAAAATAATAATAAAAAAAAAAAGTTCTTTCTTTGTCTTTAAAAGACAAGAGGAAAGCAAAACATTCTTCATATTGTCAGACCTACAAATATAGCAGCTGGGAGGATAAAATGGAAGCTGAATAAGGTGCTTGTGCCTTTCCTGGTGCTGCTGCGCACGGCTCCGTGTGAACACTGATCTCGTTTGCTCCAAGTCCGTTTCACAACGTGACGGAGGAAGATAAACTAGTCGATCTGCGTTTATGAAGAACTTTCAGCTACAGCAGGAAGGCGAGTTAAAGATGGAGACTTGAAGGACGGAGGGGGTTTTAGGCAGACAGGTTGTTGGCCAGCTCGATGAGGGCCAGAGCACCGTGAAGTCGCTCGCGCTGCTCCTGAAGGCGCCGCTTGGCCCCCTGACTGCTCTTCTCCTCCTCTGTGGCCTCCTCCTCCTCCTCGTCAGACTGCAGGAACTCCATGGGATCCTGCTGCTCCTGGTCCTCGGCCCTCATCTTGTTCTGCGACTTCACCTTGGTGGTTGTGGGGGCACGCTGCTCCCGGGTTTGCCAGTACCTGAAAGGACAGAAAGGACTTTAATACAGAACATAATCTGGGGGGACATTTTTTATTTTATTTGCTCGATCCAGCTTAACTCACTTTGCCAGCCACTCTGCCACAGCCTTGTTGTCCACAGACTGAGCCTTGCCCGGGCCATCCTTTGGTTCTTCTCGGTTCAGACGGGAGAAAGGGTGCTTGGGGCAGTGACGGTTGGCATGTGTGAACCGACTGCCACATCCTGCACAGAAACGAGCACGAATACAGTAAAACTATACAAAACCACTTCTTTTGATCCATAGAAAGCAATGTTTGGTTCTGTCTAGGCCTGTCGCGATAAATCAATTAATCGCACGACGAATGAAAATTATCGACTTCGTTTTCATTTATCGCTTATTCGTGTCGCTCTCTTTCTATTGGGCACGGAATGAGGAAAAAGCTCGACTCCGGTGCTCTTCACTGACGCCTCCCTTTCTCTTGTCGCTTTAAAATTTGTTTTAACCATCCAGAATTGCGTTTTTGGATCGTTAAAAGCAGCTAAGCTGAGAAAAAAAAAAAAAAAAAGTTTTTGTTAACGCTTCTTCACTTAAAGAAACAGGTCCAGATGACATGATTTAACCATTTTTGCAGCTAAGCTACGAGCTAAGCTAACAGGCCGACCTCGGGGAAAAAAACTGTCTTGTCAAAGCTCCAAAATTTACAGTTGAAACTCGTGCCTTCGTGTAAAACGTTGTTTTTCTCTGCAAAAAGAAGCTGAGAACTTGTTTACTGATTTTATTATTAAAAAGTTTGTGTGAAAAATGCTACGCTAAAGAGCTCAAACCACACTGAGCGTCTGCCATTTTGAGAACTGAAAAAACGGGAACGAGAGGCAGCCCATGTCACGTCAAGGGGCCTTCCTCCCATTTTTCTGAAAGAGACACGCTGCTCGCTCCCTCACTATCCACCCTTCGGTTCAAACAGTCTTATAGTATCATTCAGTGGTAAAAATGGTACTACACACAAAAATTAACAAACATTTCTTCTTAAATTTGACAATAATTACTAATTATTGTCAAATTTCAAACAATATCGTTTATCGCAACAATTTGGGACAATTAATCGCCAAGCAAAATTTGTTATCGTGACAGGCCTAGCTCTAACTCAAAATCCTTAAAGCATTTTTTTTTTTTAATCTATCATTAAAACAGCTTTAATTAGAAGACTGTACTTGCTGTGTTTATCAGGTACTTTCCAAGGTTTTAACAGAAATCATTAACTCTACAGGAAAGCACCATACAGAAAAAAAAACGTCAAGTTAAAATAAGTCTGAGTTGATCTGGTGAGAGCAACTAAACTTTATAGAAGTAGCATTTTAAACAGACCTTTCTCTGAGCAGACGAAAGGTTTCTCCCCCGTGTGCAGCCGCTGGTGGGTCTTCAGCTGACCACTCTGGACAAACGCCTTCCCACAGTTTGGGTAGTCGCACAAATAGGGTCTCTCACCTAGATTAATAAGGATATTGTGAGATTAAACACAGTCGTCACACACTATCCATTATTCAACTATAGAAATAAAGTCCAGCCCTGTTAAACCCAAATATCAAAAGACTATTATTGTGCAAAAGTTGCAAACCGATCGCGCTTGTCAGCAATGCACCTGTCCCGCTCACCTGTGTGTGTCCTCTTATGGGCCTGCAGGGACTTCTCTCTGGGAAACACTCGGTTACAGATGTTGCATCGTATGCGGCTGGATGAAGTCTCCCCTTCATTTATGAGCTCTCGAACCGTGTCCGCCCGGGGCCGGCCTCTGCGGATACCATCCTAAAAAAAAGAAATGCCGCTGATTATCCTCGCTGCCGATTTCTTACCCATAAGCTGCTCATACACATCTGCTCACAACAGACTCATGTTCAGGCTGTTGTTATACACAGTTATATTACATTATTAGTGTCTAGCATATATCTTAGATTTACTGTTTCTTTTTTATACTTAATAATATTGCTATTTTTGGGTGTAACTGGGACCTTGAGTACACAATGTCGTTCCACCTTATGTACCACATGATGCAATAAATAAGTCACCTTGAAAAGGAAAATAATTTCTGGTGCAATCACAACAGAAAGAATATCTAGATATCTAGAAAGAATGATCTAAAAACGTTATAAATGGTGTTTCCATTACATTTCTATATAATACAGAGTAAGCAGTTTATTGATATCGTGGACAGTCTCCTCCTATGAGCTCGTGCTGTATCAGTCCTTCCCTGTAACGTTTTCACATCCGGTTCTACTTTTGGCGCGCGCCTCACGTCATGTATGAGCAGCTGCTGCTGAACCAGGAAGTGAACGGGGTTTAAAAACCAGAACGTCACACCCCAATGCGCGGGCGTTTTTTTTTTTTTATGACTCCATTTTAGTCATTTTAAAGTTGACGGAAAGTTTGTAGCTAAGCTTTTACACCGCGAACAGTTTCCAGACCGCGGAAATTACTATAAGCGATTTGGTTTTATTTCATTTAGACGACGTTGACACCAGCACGCATGCGCGTTAAAAGCATGTGGTTAGAATGTGTTGTCAGCAACCAGTCTTTAAGAATCTGTCAGACAGAACACAGCTACTACAGGTTTTGTAAAAAATAAAAAAACAAATGCTCTACCTTGATCTGGTCAGGCGATGAGGCCGGGTCCGCCTCCATGGCCGTGTGCGTCCCGGTGGGGGACGCAGCCCCGCTCCCGGAGCCCGGGCTCAGGCTCACATTGTGGGCGTTCTCCCCCCACTTCCAGGGGTAGACCATGAAATCGCTGAAACCGGGGCTCGTAGGCGTCAGGGCCTCTGCTTTCCTGGGTTTGATCGGGGTCGTCTTGATGACAGAAACCAAAACCCTTTTAGGCGAGTCGTTGCAGAAAATGACCTGCGGGTGCTGCTTGTTGCAGTCGCTCATTGTGCAGTTGAAAGCAGATTTATAAGCTGCTTTGGTCGCAAAGGCCGCACAGCAAGTTCGCAGATGTCCAAAGGAGAGGAAAAACTAAATAGCGCACGCCTTTTTAGTCCGGAGTGAATATGTCCTTCATTTCCAGCGAGGAACAAAGGAGGTCCGCTCCTCTCTTCAAAGTAATCCGCAGAAGTTACAGAGATAAGAGGACTGGGCAGAGTTTACTCCCAGCTGCAGCGGCTCGTTTGAACTAACCTGTGCGCGCCCACCGAAGCTTCGTCCCGCGTTGCAAAATCGCGCCTGATCAATCCGCTAACCAATGGGCTGCGAGAACCGGGCACCACGTGACAATAACAGCCAATAGCAGCAACGTTTACTGCCCAATCCTCGTTACCACACTGACCAATAACAGAACGAGAAGCGACATGTATTGCGATTGGCTGAAGGGGCCTTCCTCCCAATGGGAGTTTAAAGATTCCTCGCGCGCTCTTGCGGACTGACGTCAGCTTTGGCCAATAGAAATGAGCCAAACGTACGACGTAGCCAATGAGAATGAAGGGCGGTTAATTACACGTAGCAGGTGAGCAGATGGCTTATTACTGCGCTAGAGTCTGTTTATAATACATGTTTTTTTTTCTCGTTTTTAAAGGGAACGAAAAAAGCCAGAGGCGCCAAAATTACGTCATTACATTAAACCGGAAATACACGAACAAAGGGTGTGCTGTGTGAGCTGTAGGCCTACAACCCTATTTAACAATGCAACTTAACGCCAGCAAAACTATACGGTCATAGACACATTTCCCAAATAAGTTTATTCCCTATAATAAAAAATTGAAATAAAGTGTAGTTTTTATTGTATGCTTTGTTTGAACAACAAGCCAACAAACTGGTTGATCCACAATAAGGCCTATTTCTAAGACTGAGGCTACTGCAGCTCATCAGAATAACAACGTCTTGGAATAAAGATGAAACGTTTCAACAAGTTGTTGTTGATTTTTATCCATTCAGAGGACCTTACTTAACTTTGTTAGATATTTGTTTTGTTTTTGCATTTGACTACAAATAGTCCATCTCGGACGGGCACTGTGTGTTGTGTTCAAAATATGAACCAAACGAGCAAGTAGGCTCAATCATCCAGGTAAATAAATCACAAAAAAGTTAAGTCATCTGGACAGTTTCGTTTTTGGAAGAAAACATTTCATCTGAAGAACTTCATTAGTCCGAGTCCTGCCAACAGGATTTGTCGTATTAAGTAGCATCTTGTTGATGTGTTTCATAGCAGCATACTGTTGTGTTCCCAGGTAGAATAGTCTAAAACAATTGATTCTAAGTTCATAACAATCAAATATTATAGGCAAAATGGCCGCACCGAACCAGCCCAAGGACAACTTGGCCAAAATGGTTAAAAACAAAATAAGTAGGCTCAATCACACTGATGATCAATTGTTTTACTGATGGTCCTCCATCTTGCATGTACCATTCTGCCTGGGCTGCTATTGCTATATGGTTGCTCTCATAAAAAAGCAACCGTGAACTGTGCAATCAAAGTCCTGAAATCGATTCTTACGTTCATTATGCTCCTGAGTTGTTTCATCACAAATAATGTTGACAATATTTTGGAACATTAACTGAATGATGGATTATTGGATTAATGAGCATACACCAGGATATTAAACTGAAGTTAAAGTCCAGTATAATATATATTAGAAATAGTCTCAATCACTCTTTTGTTGCAAATAATATTTCCACTGTGACTTAGGATTTTAGATCTGGCATAATGTTTGAGTTCAACCAAAACTGATAATAAACTGTTTGAATCCATTGTTATATTCTTTGTTGTATTTCCTGATATTCATTCAACCTTTATTTAGACAGGTTAATTCCCTTTGAGCCTCGGGGACAAAACTAAAAACAGGAACATGTCTGCATTGGTTCTTGCCAGGAACTTAACAGATCTTTAAAGCCACTTTAGAGAGGTCAAGGTCAAGAGCTTCAGGTCTTTTTGTAAGATATTCCAGGAAACAGGAGCGGACTAGGAGAAGGCCCTTTTGCCAAGTTCAGTCCTCACTGAGGGAACACTGCAGGTAATAATGTCGTGGGAGCGCACGCTGTAGCTGCACTCACGCAGAGACATAGTGGAGTTGTATGAAGGCAGCAGACCAAGGAGTGATTTAAAGATGAAAATGTACCAGTGAAAAATGGTATGCATGCATCAAAGATGACTCAAGGCTGACCCCAAAACATTGTGCACTGAGAAAGTAGTTCAATACGGACTCGACTTTTTCATTCCTACCACTAGATTCTAAATTTCACAAGAAAATTTCCCCTGACTCATTCTCCTGGTAAAAGCAACACAGCTTACAACTAGAATCCATTGATAGCACTACTGTATATTGGAGTTTTCTTATTTTTTTATGGTTTCCAATTGGATGGTCCATCTATTTATCCATTTATTAATAGGAAACAATAGTGTGCAAGTATATGGTGGAAATGAATGGACAATTGTTTAACGAATAGTGCATTATAACTTAAACAAGTCAGAGATGGATTTTAAACGTCTACCAATTGTTTAAGGGTCATTGGCTGAGCTGTGCACTGTTTGTACCCGCCGTTTAGAGCTGGGTGGAGAAACACATGAGCCGCGCGTTGTTTGTTTTTAGCTTTTTAGCTAGCTAGTATTGCACACAGCTAATTAGCATTACGCCAGTACGGACAGGTGGAGGGGTGCAGTTCGGTTCGGTAGTTCAGCGTGCTCGGTTCTATTAACGGGGCAGGGTGCCCCACTTGTATAATGGTAGGGGAAACATTGATGTATTTACGTCATGAAATTCGCACATCATGATATAATTTATTTTCCCAGGGGCAAGTTTTTTTTTTTAATCGGTATTATCTTGAACGATATGATAGGCCCAGCCCTACCATTAACTCTAAAACAATTATTGAATCAAGCGTTTACTTGTGTAGGTAAAACTAGATGTCAAACAAACCGAAAAAAAAAAAACACACCAGAATACAGGAAATGGCATCTACTTTATTCAAAAATTTTTATGGGGGAGGATCCCTGACCCCCCACCCCACCACCACCAAT
>NC_056505.1:14207823-14222965 GCF_014905685.2 Nematolebias whitei
CCCCCCCCCCCCCCCCCCCCCACACACATCAAGTCAAGAGCATATTGTCAGCACTGGGGGCGGAGCACCCCTAAAAGGGAATAGTCTAGAATCGCCCCTGATGTAAGTTTACATGATTTTAGATCATGATCTAAAGTGGGTCAGTCTGAGGCATGAAACTCCAGAGTCCCACCCGGGCCCTGAGTTTGGGCATGCCATGGCTAAAGTTTTTTTCAGAAGCTTGGTTGTTTTTTTTCCATTCAACTTTTATTTATACAGGTTAATCCCATTGAGCCTCGGGGACTCGAACAAGAGAAAAAGACATTTGTTCTTCTTAATAACTCAATTTAAAAACGCCCTTTTACTCTTTTTGTTCAACTTTCCAGTTTTGACGAAGCAGCTTGAGCCAAGCTCGTGCAACGCGAATCGATCCGCCTATTAACGAGCACGTGGGCGTGTTGTGGCGTGCGCACGTGCAAACGTTTAAAACCCGCGGACGCACAGCTCTGTAATCCGTGCAGCCAAACGGAGCCGTGTTCAGTTCGGGCCTTGCTGTTCGCAGCGTGTTTCATGTCCGCAGCTCGTGAACGGTTCTCGTGTCCCTCACAGGCAGGTGAAAAATGCTGCAGGACGCCTTCGGGTGCGTCGTGGCGAACAGGTTCGGGGACCTCCTGGACGACGACGCAGCCGATCCGTTCGACCTGATGAGCGAGGTGGAGCTGGAGAAGGAGAGAAGGAAGAAGAAGAAGCAGCAGCAGAAGGAGGAGGAGGAGGAGGAGAGGAGGAGCAGGCAGCAGAAGAAGCCCGGCCTGAAGGAGTCCCAGCGGAACAGACGAGCCCCGGTCGCTTCGGAGGTCCAGAACCCGGTTCCAGGTGAGCTGGACCGAGTCCATCACTGCGACCCAGTCGGTGCAGGAGGTTCTGGACTGAGTCAGCTGCTGATGATGCAGAGTCAGCACGTGCGTTTCTCTGCAGGAGCAGACTGGATGTGAACAAACCAACTTTCCTGTCGAATACCAACCATTCAGGGAAAAAACAGTTTAATGTCTTAAGTGTTAGAAAAACATTTATTTGACCTAAAGGTGGGTTTAATAGAGCAAACGGGGATTTAAGTGTTCAAAAGTAGAAAAAAAAGTCTAGATATGGCTTTACAAAGTATTGCAAAAAAAATAAAGAAGCTTATTTTCATCTTTTCCTTGAGTCACCCTTCTCCATCTTCCTCCGTCTTCACCTCCATGTCCTCTCTTCATCCATATATCTCCTCTTTGTCTTTTTCCTGGCAAGCACATTGAATAAATCCTTCTTAAATTGACTGGTTAGTTCTCTTAAAAAATAAAATAAAAGTAATTCAAGGTGGGGATGCATTAACTTGCATTGTGTCCTCAGTGAACAAGCAGCAGGCAGTGATTGAGAGAGATGGAAGATATGAGGCCCCGAGGAACACGAGAAGAGCTGCTGCCGGCCAACGAAGAGCCAACCAGGACGAGCCACCTCTGGAGTTCTCTGTCCCCAAGTATGTATGGTGGAGAATTCTGCTCCAATGATTAAGCTGTGTGCATATAAAGAAGTTTGTTTTACTGCATTTAGTCAAGTTTCTTTCGTCTGTGTTCTGGAAAGAAATGTTTTTCTGTATAGTAGCACTTTATAATTCTTTTTTGTCATCTTCCAAGGTCACTACTCAATTGGGATACAAACAATGAAGCAAGTTAAATCAAGTAGTTTAACATTTTACAATAAAATTATTTTTAGTTATTTATTTTGTTAATATTAAGATGGATGAGTTAGGGTACTACATTATGTAATACAAGTGATGCAAATGTTAAAGCATCATGTACGACACCTTTACAAAAATAAAAACGATAAAGTACAAAATCGCAACCAAAAAGCGCTGAACGAAAAATCAAATTGCAAAGAAATGGCCAATTAGAGCAAGTAAGCTTAACTTGAACAGATGAGTTTGAGTTGTGAAAAAGCTGTTGCCATGCTGCTGCTGTGGATAAAGGGGATGTTGGGTTGTTTGTGAACCGATTTGCAAATGTGAAGGCTGTGTTGACTTAAGTGTTCGCTTATCATTAATCTTAGATAAATGTCTTTTTATAATTTACTGCTTGTCATTAACGGATTTCGATAATCTGAGCGTTCAAAATTTGCTGTGAATCTAGAAAAAACTGTTGACTTGCATTGCATTTTAATCCCCTTTGAACCCTTAACCTCATGATGTGACGTTTATATCAAGATTTTACAAAATTATATACAGTAGTCCCTCGCTACTTCATGGTTCGCGGATTCACTATATTGCGGTTTTTCCAAGTAAGATTGGACATGACACAATTGGCTGATGGATGAGCCGTGGATTGTTTATTTAAAATAAAGTGTTTTTGCACCTGTGTGCAGCCCACATGTGCAGGGGGAAGCTCCCTCCTGCAGCCTGTCATGATCTCCACTCTCTGCCACACACTTCTCGTGCTGTATCGGCTTTGTGAAGGGTTAACCCTTTGCTGTCCAAATGCACCGATAGACTTTTGTCTTCCATTTTATAATTCAAAGTATATCGTGTCATAAAATCATCATAATCACAAAATATGTGTTGGGTTATTTTAAATTATTTTAGAACTACCATGTTCAGTTGTTTCAGTGCAATTGATCAAGAAGTACATTTCTGCTCCGTGCAGCAGAACTGCTACCCTTCTCTACAATTTAAATTCAAGTACTGTAACATTTTAAATAAATAATCCATGCTGCATGGATTGTTAACTTAAAATATAAAAGTATTTAAAAAAAAATTTTTTAATTTATTTACACAAGGTGGGAGATTTGGAGTAACAGGCGATGAGTGCGATTGCATCCTGACACATTTACCGGCACATGCAAATAAAGGTGTAACATGCATCAATTTTACATTGATATATTGATTAAATGATTAATTTTGCCACAATATAATTGAATCAGTAAACAGATTCATGTCCTCTTTAAAATACGCTTTTATTTTGAAATTCCCGAGGAACGTCTGTCACCATTTCCGTGCGCGGCTGCGCTCTGCGGCCGTCTCAGCAACATGGCAGACGAGGCAGAAAACGCAGATAATGAAATTCACACTCCTGCTGGATTTAAATCAAAACTGTGGAAATATTTTAGATTCCAACAGGAGGACGGCTCAACAGACAAAACTCATGACGTATACAACAGGTGACTGTGTGAGTTAAAATACTCGGGGAAATGCAACAAATTTGTCCGTTCACCTGAAGAAGAAACACGGCATTGACAGAAATGTTACGTAAGCTCAAGATCTATTTTTTCTTTATAACTAAAAGGTAACAGGACACTTAAGTTAACTGGTTTAAAAAAAATGCACTTAAACATGAGAAATGTGAGACGATACTGAACAGGTCCTTTATTTTTATTTTTTCCTTAAGAAAAAACGTTTTCTTATTTAAGTGCCTGTAATAACAGAAATGAAATGGTTAAATCATTTCTGAATTGTTCTTGCAAATGTATTTTTGATATCTCAATATATCGATCGCAGACGTGAACTGAATCGAATCAAAATCGTATCGTGACGGACTTTGTGATCGAGAAAAATCGTATCGTCATACAAACAAATCAATATCTCATATTGTGGTAAAGCTGGTGATTTACACCCCTACCTGCAAACATGACAAAGTTTACCGTACTTGGACTACTGTCTCCCTACTTGCGGTTTTTCACTTATCGTGGGGGGGACATGGTACGAAAGACCCGCACTAAACGAGGAACTACTGTATTGTACTCCATAATTTCACTGTTTTTGTGCCTAGTTTGTTTTTAATAATTGCAGCATGTACATTTACTTGTACATATGTATATATTGCATGTGCTTTAGTTTTTAGGCAGCCGTGACAGTTTTCCCCATCAGCGTTTGAAAGTTTTCTTGGCAGTAGGGTTTAAATTTATAAAATAGTTACTGTAATTTGTATTTCTCTGACTGCCAGGTCCTCCTATGATGACTCGGACTTCGGTGGCAGAGGGGGGATCAGAGGTAGAAGAGGAACAAGAGGTGGGGGACACACAAGGAACTCTGACAACTTTTACCAGCGAGGCAAGAGAGAGTATGATCGGCACGATGGAACGTAAGCGTCTTTGTCCAAGTATGGATTTTAAAAGCTTTTCTTGATGTGGATAATCAGTTATAATGTAATAATTTCAGGGGTATCTCTACAGAGGAAAAGAGAGGAGGAAGAGGACCGTGGAACTGGGGCTCTGTTGGGGAAGCTGCAAGGTCCGCCAACTTCAGCGTGGAAGTGACAACTTGTTTACTTCAATACAATGATAAGTTTGTTTGATTTCTGAAGTGAGCTGATGGAGACGTCTGATGCTGCTGTCAAATCCGAGGAGCCCCAAATGCCTTTGGAGGAGAATCCAAATCAGTGAGTTTTCCGTGAACGTGTTCTTGAAAATTAATACGTAAAAAAAAAAAAAAAAAAAGGAAACGAATGACGTGAAAATGCAATGCGTGCCAGTACTGCAATACATTTTGCCATCTCTGTTAATGATTTAGAGTGACGGACGAGGACAATGAGATGGTGGTCCAGGTTGCCATGGAGATGACCCTGGATGAGTGGAAGTCTATCCAGGAGATGAGTCGTTCCAAAGCGGAGTTTAATATCCGCAAAGCGCAAGACAAGATCCCTTCCAAAGCAAAGGTCATCCACCAGTCTAAATATCTGGAGGTAAGTGGAATTTAAATGAATGTTGCAAATCGCATCTCACGAGGGACTTTTTTTTTTTTTTAAATACACAGAAAGAGCCTGAAATTATTTACAAATATGGCTTAAAGATAGTTGGGCGAGTAGATGTAGCTGTGTAAGGGAATGACTAGTCTGTAGACCGTGGTCAGATTTCACTGGAGAATAAGGGATGAACTGTACCATAATCTGAAAACCAAGCTAACCAATTTTCTAGAATGGGTCACGAGGGACGTGAAAATCTACTACTGGGAAATTTTGTTATACTTACTGGTGTTTTAATTCATATTCAAATGTAATACTGGGGTGGACTGACTGGAGGGATTATGCATCTGCTCCAACCTCTGAGCACCTTGGGTTACCCCTGGAGCTGAGCTGGAAAGTGTTGCTGGGAATTGAGATGACAGACAAGAGGCAGAAAATGGACCTTTTCACTTACTACTAGGGGTGCACCGATTGCATTTTCTGGTCGATCACGATTTTCTAAAAAGTGTGACCTGCCAATTCCGATTTTGGCCGATACAGATTTATTTTTTTTAAGCAACACTGTCAGGTGTTATAAGGTCACAATGCACCTTCAATTTTCAGTGTTATTTTATTGAAAATAATACCCTTGAACAATATACTAGAAACGATACACTTTTTTTTTTTAATTGGCCATGAGGTAGTGCTCTGAAATATAAATGAAGTTTAGACGAGTGTTGTTAAAACTAAAAAAAAAAAAATCTGTTAAATCGGTTTCTCATGCAAGTATCTGCTGATTTCCCCAAATTAAGGAAATCGGGGCCGATTTATCGGTACACCCCTAGTTACATGTATAAACTCTATAGACACCATGCCAGAAGTGCATTCATAGTTACTCCCTGTATTCAAGGTCTACATTTAACTCTAGTTTTTTGGTCCTTTTTTTCCTCTTGCTTTTTAAAAATTGACTTGTATACAAACATATCTATAAAATTTTATCGGCAATTTACATTGAGAACAAAATGTCCTCAAAGTGCAACGTTGCCAGGTGTCAAATGACTGCCACAGGATCAATGCAATAAGTTGGCGCAAAGCAGAGACGTCAAATGTAAGAATTTCTCATTGGACAAGGAGGCCAGTCTGTGATGGGAACAAATATACACAAATGACAAAATATGAATTGGATGTTAAAGAATCGGACGTAGGCATGAATCTATCAAGACCACAATGCATTGCAAATTACTTTGAGTACGTAACTTGGCAACGGAAAAATGGATGGGGTGGAAACAAGTCTTAGAAAATGAACAGTGATAACTGTAGGTGAGCATCCATATCTTATCTAACTGGGGTTTCCACAGAAGGTGTTTGTTGAAACTCTAAATGTTTGGGGGTTCACGGTTCAACAAAGAGTTGCAAGATTGTGTGAATACTACCGGTAAATGCTTTATACAAGTTACTTTAATGTGCATTTTTTATCTGAACGTTTTCTTTATTTTCTGATTTACGTTCAACCAATTCTGCGTGTCTGTTGCCATTAATGGGGTATTATCATTTTAGATGCCAACCTGATAAATTACCGGTAAATGGAGCCTATAGATCACATGCCACCTAATATGATTTATTTTATAAATATTTGTATATTTTGAATGGTTTTCAATGCCAAAATATTTAAGCACTGGTCTATAACTGGCACTCGCTTCATATTTTCAGAACTCTAAGGAGATTGTGGAGATGGAGGACGACGGGAACTTCCTCCGTAGGTCTGTGAATGACATCACCACCCGCTTGGACATCAATTTTGGGAATCTTGGACGCCCAAGCCGAGGAGGCAGAGGAAGGGGAGCACGGGGTGGTCAAAACTTTTGCTCCGAGAGAGCCAAGCCCACATTTGACAAGGTATGTTAACTTCCACAGACCTCTGACTAGTACTTAATGTGTTATCCAGAAAAAAGTGGTGCAATCAATAGTTCTGCTATAGCAGAATGATGCATTATTGCCTATTGGCATTTTTTTTTTCGGGAACATCAATGCGTTCTGATTGTTTTCTGATTAGGAGGAAGATCTGGCACCTAATCCAGATGATCCAGAAGACTTCCCTGCACTGTCAGCAGGAAAGTAATGGATACACTCACCTTCTACTTCAAATGGTTCACGTTTCAGTTTGAGTTTCTGTTGTATTGCATGCACTGTTCAATAATAAAGGCTTTTTGCAAGGTAGTTTGGTGACTAGGGAAATATCTCATCCTAAACCAAAGATTTCTGGTTGGCAATTTCATCTTGATCAATATAACTCCATATTTTTCAGCACCGAAAAGCATGTAAAACCACAAGTCAATGATTTTAAGTGCAAGTTTATATAAAAAAAAATCTTTTGGATTATCAACAAAGTTAAACAGAACCCTGTAAGGACTGTTTTTATGGCATGATTTTAACAGTACAAAATATTTACAAAATACAAACTTTGTATAATGTTTACATATGAACAGCTTTAAAGTACTGAAGCTGAAACGATAAATGAATAGTACAAATAGGATATTGCATGGCAGTACAAGTGCACACATTATTTTTAATACATATTTAAAGGGCTCCCACTGTTGCTCCTCTTGCAAATGGGGCATAAAGTACATTTTTACCGGTACTTCAAATTCTAGACCAGCTCCAGCTATAGATTTCTTTTTTTAAAAACCCATTAAAGCTAAAATCTAAATGTTTGCACTTCTTAGAATCTCTTGATTTTTAAACATTACATGTTAGTAGTTTAATCTGACGTTTGCTACTGCATGCGTCACAAAGTACAAAACTAGATTCAAACAGTTCATTTCATGATGCAGAGTTGAAAAATATAAAATCCACTTTTAGTGACTTGGTTAAGATTTGTGCTGGCCTTTTAAAAAAGAATTGATAAAAATGAGTTGTATATCTGAACACGTTGGATGACGTCAGAATTCCCAGATCCACAAGCTTATCGAAGGAGAGGAGCTCTAGCTTTGGGTATGGAGTGACTGGAAAAAAGGGGAAACAAACAAAAACAAAAATCAGTGACGCTGTGAATTTGCTCTGCATGTAATTGCTATGTTTCCCACAATTTTTAAGAAGCAAAATGATATTTTTTTTTTTTCAAACGGTAAATGTTAAAGTGAAAAGGTATAGATACCATAATCTGGAAAATCTAATTGATTGTAAAGAGCTGCGAGCTTTACGTCCTCGGGAGACAGTGCATCTGTTGCATGTAAGAAATAAAGATGGAAAGATTTGAGCATTACAGACGAGTACACATAAAGAACGCCCGAAACACTAGAGTGGTGTCCAAAGGCAGATCACACAGTGAGCAGCAGGATCCAGAAGAGCTATAAGCCAGTCATACTCCAGAAGATGCTGTTGAAGGACCAGCAAGAAAAAAGGAGCAGAGACTGAGGCAGTTCAAGGTAAGAACACAGCATCCTAATAAGTTGAGACTGGAAACTATGCGACAATATACAGATGTTGTGTATGGAAATATAAGGGAGACTGAGCACACTGAGCCTCAAAACCTTAGACGGAATTTACATGAGAATTTGACTCGAAGGATCCCATGGCTGCTAAAACCCAAATAATTAAAATAGTTTGGCACCTCGGATCAAAATTTCTGTTTAAAATTAACAGCTAAGTAAATAAGGTATGACCAAATTAAAAAAAATGTATATTTTGTGTACATGTCACTGCTTATAAAATACTTTAGTAGAAGCTAAGCCTTGTAGGCATCTAGGACGGGTCTGCAACCTGCAGCTCTTTCAAGCTTTGACCAAAACTACCATCAAACTGAATTGTATTGGTGGTTCTACAAACAACAACAAAAGTACTAGTTTTAGCTGTTTTCTTTTGCAAATACTCGCTTTGACTTTTGCTTTATTTCAATACTTGTTTCCACAATAAATAAATAATACATAGGTCTGTAGTTCATGAGATTTTTTTTATTTAAAAACTATTTTCCCCCTCTGTACAAGAATCTGATCTTTTCATGTATTACATTGTAAAAGTCTGTCTATATAGATGTAGATATAGATAGATATAAAAAAATAATAATCATATTTTAGCTTTGTCACCCCTACTGGCCAGTGGCCACAAGTCGTCTCCAACAAAACTGAAGTGGCTCATGGGCCACTAGTTGATAATCACAGTTGTAGCAGGTTGTTGCAGCTCTGAACACTTAATTTAGTGAATGAAGTGTAAAAATGGCTCTTTTGATCATAAACGTTGCAAACCTCTGATCTAGAACTTTATTCTTGCAAATGACAGAGAAATTTTTGCGGTGTTTTGCATATAGTCCCTATTCAAGTTTTTTTTGTAGTCTATTCTATGTTTTAGTTGTCAGTATTTTTAACAATCACATTAGAAGTTGTTTTTGACAAGGTTGTGTTTGTAAGTTGTATTTTCATAAAGATAAAATGTATGGGAGATCAGTATTTTAAAAAATTTTAAATTTACATTTGCACTGTAAACATGTTAAAAGTTTTAAGTGCAACTTCGGCACGTGCCCCTCCTGTCATTAATTATTTCTTCTTAATCTTCTTCTTTGATGTTGAAAGATAACACGCCTTTTCATTTTTTACTCTGTTACACCATAAATGAAATTTTGAATGGAGGAACCCAACCATTCCTGCTTTTTAAAAAAATATCAAGTGTTTGTCCTCTCTTTTTGTAAATGCAGTCCCAAGTTCTGTCTCGGTGTGTGTCTAAAGGAGCTTGCCTGCAGGTGGCCCCATGTTGTGTTAAAGTTGATGAGGGGGCCTTTGTCTCTATGGCTGCCACATGGCTCACAACACATTGGATCACTGCTGCCAGTCACGACATGCAAGTTGCCTAGAGATCTGACCAGTCTGGTTTGGCACAGGGAGCTGGCAGAGAGAAGGGAAGCTGTTAATTTACCCCACAAAGGAACTATGAGTGGCTTTAGCCTCTTGACTGCTTTTCAGCTGTGTGTCAATACCACATAAAACCCATTCAAAACAACCAGCACGCTTGCTTCCATAAAGTAGTAAACAAGGATAATCTAAATTATTGTTAGCTGTTAAACGAGCTGTCAGCAATGAAATGCATCTGATGTACACACTTAAAAGGTGTCTTCCATCCTGATTTGTTATTTGAGAGTGCGCTTGTGTTAAATTGACTCACTGACCTTCCTCCTACTCCATTAGCTGGCAGCGAGGTTCTGGTCCTCTTCCTGCTCTCTGAGGGGTCAGACAGAGCTAGCGATCCGACGCCGGTCTTGCCACCCTGCACATCGGTCTGAATGATGACCTTGCTGCAGACGAGATGAACATCTATTAGTTTATGCCATGTTTTAAAATTAGTCTGAATGTCTTCATCCTGTGAGCACATTTTACCTAGGGGACTGCGACGACGACCGAGTGTGTATTTTATTCTCTTCCTGTCTGTAAAGACACAATAACATGACTTAAATTTACAAAGCTCATGTATAGAAAGAGAAGAGAGTAGGAAAAGACTAAAGAAATAGGCAGAAAGATATGTTGTTAAATTAGTACTGCATTAAGCATCCAGGTTGGGTTAGTACAGCCAACTACAGCACCAGATCAAGCCAGAGAGGGGCATTATTTAACAAGACTTTACTGTTGAGCAGTTTGAGTCACAACTCCCAAGAAAACACAACTAGCCGAGCATGGAGTTTAGGAATGGCAGGATGATCAGTGTCGTGGTATAAAATCACGTACAGAAAATGGTGATAAAGACAAGTTGAGATTTCTAAAATCTGTCTCTGCTCATCATCTTTAAGCTTGTTATACTGACACAAATGATACATTTTGAACAAGTTTCTAATTTAGATTGGGAATAAAAAAAAAGGAGAGACCAGGGGCTCACTTACAGCATTCTCAGTTAGTTCCAGAAGGAGGGGCAGGACAGGTTTTTTGAGGGGGCTGACGGGCAGCAGAACTCAGTGAAATCCTAACCCGTCTATACAGAAATGCAGGATGGAAGAAGGGAAGCCATACACAATCCACCACAGGGCAAGGCTACACAGGGAGAGCAGCATGGCTACCAGCCATCTGAAAGGAGGACAAATCCAACAAGAGCAAAACAAAAAAACAAAACAAAAAAAAGGAAGGAGAGACAAGAGACGTCTGGGCAGGACACAAAACCTCTGATGTTGTGCTTTTCCACCGGGACTGGATTAGATCAAACCCCCTTCAAACAGCCTTGTATGCAGCAGTGCCAGAAAATAGGTTTTGTTTTCCATTTTGAGGAGTATTTTAAGAAAAGTGTTACTGTGATCTTTTGATTTGTAACATGTTGAAATTATAAATCCATTTAAAGAAATGAAAGTTTTCAAGAAAATAAATTTGAGGAAAAATACACACAAAAATTACAACAAACACTTAGCTGTTGATGGCAGTTTGTCAATATACTGATTTGATTATTATAATTCACTATCTAAAGAGTTCTTGCACATACCTTCATTTTTTTTATATTGATTTCAAAACCTGCAGAAGGTAAAGCTCAGGTGGTCTAAATGTACTGATCCAGTCAGAGAAACAATGGAAAACCAACAGACCATCAACAATGATCCCAGCCCAACATTATCACGTTAGACACAAACACCGATAGAACAGAGGCATGTGCACGCATGCATGTCCAAGGGGTTTTGCGCCTTACGCCATGCATGAAAAGGCAGAAAAGATGAAGGAAAGTGAGGATAAACATTGTTCTGATCGTCCCTGGAATTCACCATGCAGCGCAGTGTTACATCATAAAACAGAGAAGCCAGATGGTCAAGTTAAACTTGAAATTTGATGTTTGTTTTGCAGCACATACACCGATTCAGCTTATGCCCTAAATTGCAAGCAAATCTTTCTACTGCCTCAACTCCCTCTTGAGAATGGACGAGAACCCATTTTCATCCCGTTACCCTCTCAGAAGATCACAGCAATTCTTTTCATGAGAATGAGGATCGGGTGGAATTTATCCATACTTGTAAAGCTACAAATTAAAATGAAACACTATAAATAATGCAAAATAACTACCGTATACAGGTGCTGGTCATACAATTAGAATATCATGAAAAAGTTTATTTCAGTAATTCCATTCAAAAAGTGAAACTTGTATATTATATTCATTCATTACACACAGAACAATATATTTCAAATGTTAGGTTTTTTATGTTGATGATTATAACTGACAATAATGAAAACCCCAAATTCAGTATCTCAGAAAATTAGAATATTACTTGAGAGTAGTAATAAAAAAAATAAAAAAATAAAAATTTTTTTTTTTAGAAATGTTGACCAACCGAAAAGTCTGAACATGAAAAGTACAAGCATGTACATCATCAATACTTAGTTGGGGCTCCTTTTGCCTGCATGACTGCAGTAATGCAGCGTGGCATGGAGTCGATCAGTCTGTGGCACTGCTCAGGTGTTATGAGAGCCCAGGTTGCTCTGATAGTGGCCTTCAGCTCTTCTGAATTGTTGGGTCTGGCGTATTGCATCTTCCTCTTCACAATACTTCATAGATTTTCTATGGGGTTAAGATCAGGCGAGTTTTCTGGCCAATTAAGAGCAGGGATACCATGGTCCTTAAACCAGGTACTGCTAGCTTTGGCATTGTGTGCAGGTGCCAAGTCCTGTTGGAAACTGAAATCTGCATCTCCATAAAGTTGGTCAGCAGCAGGAAGCATGAAGTGCTCCAAAACTTCCTTGTAGGTGGCTGCGTTGACCTTGGACCTCAAAAAACACAGTGGACCAACACCCGCAGACGGCTGCGTTGACCTTGGACCACAGAAAACACAGTGGACCAACACCCGCAGATATAGCACCACAAACCATCACTGACTGTGGAAACTTGACACTGGACCTCAAGTAACATGGATTCTGTGCCTCTCCTCTCTTCCTCCAGACTCTGGGACCTTGATTTCCAAAGGGAATGCAAAATTGACTTTCATCAGAGAACATAACTTTGGACCACTCAGCAGCAGCCCCAGGCGAGATGCTTCTGACGGTGTCTCTTGTTCAAGAGTGGCTTGACACAAGGAATGCAACAGCTGAAACCCATGTCTTGCATACATCTGTGCGTGGTGGTTCTTGAAGCACTGACCCTAGCTGCAGTCCATTCTTTGTGAATCTCCTCCACATTTTGGAATGGGTTTTGTTTCACAATCCTCTCCAGGGTGCAGTTATCCCTATTGCTTGTACACTTTTTTTCTACCATATATTTCCTTCCCTTTGCCTCTCTATTATGTGCTTGGACACAGAGCTCTGTGAACAGCCAGACTCTTTAGCAATGACCTTTTATGGCTTGCCTTCCTTGTGCAAGGTGTCAATGGTCGTCTTTTGGACAAGTCTGTCAAGTCAGCAGTCTTCCCCATGATTGTGTAGCCTACAGAACTACACAGAGAAACCATTTAAAGCATTTCAGGTGTTCTGAGTTAATTAGCTGATTAGAGTGTGGCATCAGGTGTCTTCAATATTGAACCTTTTTGCAATATTCTAATTTTCTGAGATACTGAATTTGGGGTTTTCATTAGTTGTCAGTTATAATCATCAACATTAAAAGAAATAAACATTTGAAATGTATCAGTGTGTGTGTAATGAATGAATATAATATACAGGTTTTTCTTTTTGAATGGAATTACTGAAATAAATCAACTTTTTCATGATATTCAAATTTTATGACCAGCACCTGTACATAAAAAAAGCATTTGTAGTCTAAATACTGAAGCTGGCAAAGTACCTACAGCACAAAAAGAAAATCTCAAGTCTCACTTAATATTTTTCTTACTTAGTGCCATGTCAGTAGTGCAAGCCAAGAACCAAAACATTCATTTCAACGAATCCGGATCTTATTCCAAACCCTGATTAGTTGAACAATTAAAAGTGCAGTGGCCTTAACTTGAGAAAATATCTTAGATAAACCATAACATCAAAGCAGAACAGTTTGCCGTGTTCATGAAGCAAATAATAAAGGCGTGTAAATGTAATGCATCTGCTAAATGCACATCCACTTCACACCATAGTCATACAAAAAAAAAAAAAAAAAAGGAGAAACAAAGAAACAGGACAACTTCAAAATCAGCCACATCGTTAGCCATACCATTAATTGGCACGGCAACCACTTCTACAGGAAGAGGATGTAAGCTGGAAAGGAAGTGACATGCACTTACCTCCTTCATACAAAACCTCACATCCTCTCTCTGTTTTCCTCTCCCCCACTATATCTCTGGCTATCTTTTGAATGGCAGGCAGCACATCGGCCACGCCGTGCCCATGAGGCTGCAGCAGAACACTACCACCTGCCTGACATGGGACAACAAAAGCCAAAGCCTTATGGGTACACAGGCAGAGGCCAGTCAACCATCTACAGCCATGCTGACACTCAGACTTCCACAGCCTGATTTATGTGGGCACAAATTATGTGGACTTTACAAAGATTAAAAAAAAAAAAAAACCCTAATAATAATTGAAGGAAAATTATTTTAATACTTTCTGATCAGCAGTGGGTTAGCATTAGCACTTTAGCACAGCATAAAGCTAATTAAAAATATGCTACAATTGTTCATATTTATCTAAGCTCGTTCTGTGTACACAAAACACCAGAAAAAATACATGACATCATTTCACTACAACAGCCTACGATTAGCTATACTTTATCCATGAATCACAAGTTTGGCTTTTCCAATTGGTTTCTAGTTTAAACAGTGTCTAGACTTCAAGCACACATTCCTCTGCTGCAGAGCTGAGAATACTCATTTAATGTTTAACCACAGAATTTTATGCTCCTATGCACTATTTAAAGGACAATTTTCAAGCTTTAGAAACCATGCGCTCATGTTTTCACTGTCATATAAACTGATACTAATTAGGATCTGAGGTCTGTTTCATTGTTTACGTTCTTCCATCTTAACACATAATCAATTTTGGTTGGCAGATGTATAAACCACAATGCCACCTGGACGCTTAGGGAGCCATTTTGAAGCCTAGAGTTGAGCACAGACCCGTACCAACATTGTTTTATTAGTACCAGACATTAAAAACAATGGGAGGGTTAGCATGTGCACAGATGAAATCACGCGCATGCACAAGATAGCAATTGGCCTTTTACAATTTGAATCTTTAATTTACACTGCGTGGCACTGAATCTTTTTAAACAAGTGTTTAAAGTTCAGTTTCAACAACTGCCAACTAAGTGTTTCTCAGCAACACATGCTTATTTTATTAAAACAATAAATACTATTCGATTGTCTTTTTACGGTGATTTTCCATTTCAGTGCTTATCTAAACGTGTTCTCTCAGCTGTATCGATTATACTTTATATTCCAAAGTCTTCTATTGACTGAACGAGAGGCGGCCAAGTTACACAGCACACACTGTGACCTGATAACCTAGTGACCAGGTGACCAGAAAGACAAATTTAACGTGGTTAATAATTACAACAAAAAAGGTTGAATCATGTCATCTGGACTTCGTTTTTTTGTTAAAAAGAAACGTTTC
>NC_056505.1:14223365-14244700 GCF_014905685.2 Nematolebias whitei
AAGTCCAGATGACATGATTCAACCTTTTTTGTTGTTATATACCTGGATGACTGAGAAAACAAACTTTGTGTGGTTAATAATTGTTTTCTCGCTCAGCTACCAGACTGTGACTGAAGACAGTTACCAGATCATTCAATCTGCATTTAAACAATATATTTTTAATGTCCACATTTTTTGTGCCGTTCTAAATCCAGCTCTCAACAAAATAAGACTTATCTGGAAGAGTGTGTGTCAAACAACTGTCACTAGCACTACACTATAACAAATGAGCTACTTCCTTCTTGAATCAATGTTATCCTCATTAATCATTGATTAGAAAACTTTATTGTATGTAATGACATCAAAATCTCAAAAGAATTGAAATATTACCATTTGGTTATTCCAACCATGAAAGAAATCTGATATCAGTGTGAACTGTTGAGCTAAAGGTCAAGGAGAGCAGCAGTATAAGCTAATTTACAAAAAGACAGCTAAATATCCAGCGGAAAAAGGGGAGTTTAGTGTTCATCAATCATAATGAAAAATACCACTTCCTGGTCTTCAAAGCACAAGCTACTTACAATTTGAAAAACATTCACGTGTATGTGTAATAATCAGAGAGGACTGACACGGAGGGGAGTCATATTACTGCAAACACGTAGGCGTGACGCATCACGAGGCTTGCTTTCATACTTACGACAGAGAACCTGACGACGACCTGGCATGCCTCTTGCTCTTGAGGGCTCGTAGTTTATCCCCCTGTGTGAGGCCATTTCTCTCCTCGTCATCATGGTACTGTCAAACAGAAAAAAAGAAGAAACCACAAAGACAAAAATTTGTCCTTTTGATGTAATTTATTCTTAACCTTTATTTAACCAGGAAAATCCCATTGAGATCACAGATCTCTTTGTCAAGCGAGGCCTGGGCTGGCAGCCTAACATGCATGCTTTTGGACCTGGTTTGCATTAGTATTTTTCTATCAGCAACAATATACCGGTAGTCCATTCCCGATGGTATGTTGAGTGTGTCAAGTAAAACTCACCAGCTCTATTTCTTCTTTCTTGGATGCCTTGTTCTTGTTGTTCCCATTGATGGTTATGTCATCTACTCCAGACAGGATCCTGGTCACAGCCAACTTGCCATTCTCTTGTTCATTCAGCATCTTCTCCCGGAAAACGTCTCCATCCACCCAGAGACTGTTCTGCTTCCTGACGGAAACAAACAAGCAACAAAAAAAGAACCCCCACACAAACTCAAATGAATGGATGCCAAAACTTTAAGAGCAAAAATCGTGTTTTCTAAGCATAAATAGTAAAGAAAACTGAAACGAAGACATGAAAATCCTACTTAAGTAAACACCTACTCTTCAACAAAGTTCTGCTGGGGCCCTATAATGGACCCTGGTCGGCAGATCCGTATCCATGCAATGGCTTCTGCAGCAGTCAGGCGGTAATGTTTCATCATATAGCAGGCAATGAGCGTACCAGTTCTTCCCAGGCCAGCTTAAAATAAGAAGAATTGTTTTTCATCACAAACAAAACAACAATAAGCAGTTTTTCTAGCTTTGACGGTATTTTCGACTAAAAGTCCCACCCTTGCAGTGAACAGCAATAGCTCCCTCTGCATTCTCACAAATATTGATGAACTTTGTGACAATAGAGTCGTTCGGCGTGCTTCCATCCACAAAGAACAGGTCGTAATGTTCAAAACCAGATTCTGTAAAACGTCTGGCATCATACATCTTTTTGTTGAGTCTGATGATGGTGGTGACACCATGCTTTCTGAAGTATGGGATATAGGCCTCAGGAGCATGTAAAGGATAACCTTGAATAAATAAAAAAAAAACATTTTGTTTAGGAGCTGTGCAAATTCCATCATTTTTCCTCTGTTACTCATATCAAATTACCATTCTCTATTTTGCTTTTGGGATGTGGTCCACTGAATGCAAGAAACTTCCCTGGAATGATCCAGTTAAAGTCGCCGTTTTCTGCACGCTCATAGTGCTCGTACTCTTCCACATCAAACTTTGAGAAATTGAGCCAGCCGTAGCGCAGAGCCTGGAGGAGCGCCAACAAGAATAGAGTTTTATTAGAAGCATGGTGATAAGAAGACTGGGGGAAAATATCAGTTTTTAAATTGCATACTTTGTGAACTGCATGAAGGCAATCTAGGATGTCCAGATTGAACATGCAGGTTCCAAATGAAGCATCCCTGAAGAACATAAGTGCATAATGACAAACCAAATAATTGGAATGTTTAATTTCACTAAAACATTTCTCTGCAAAATGCAATTCCATCTCCAGCAGCAGCTTTCGTCTCTTTCTAACGACACATATTGCGCTGTGCTTTAAGACAATTCATTCAATTTACGTGTTCTTAGTGCACAATCCTTCCTCTTCCTCCCCATTTGTGCTTCACTGACACGGCAATGTTTACTACGTTTGATCATTTTAGAAGATATTTGAGGGGAACCAGAAAGAGTTGTGCTAATTGAGTCTTAATGACACTTTCCTAATTAAACATTCAGACCTGTCTATGAAAACACACACATGCCTTTTGTTCATAAAGTGACACAATTTCACTAGATATTAAAAATGATTTTCAGATTTATTTTTAATTAGGGTTTTGGGAATTAAAAAATACGCTTTGATGACAAGTTTGTGACAGACTAAACAGAAATAGAAAAGCAACTTATTTCCAAAGTACAAATGTACACCAGCAAGAAGTTTCTCACGTAGAGAAAAGAACATTTTCTATAGAATGACCCTTGTAGTTGGAAAATGCAAAAACTGTCAATCAACTGGTGCAAAATCAGCATATTCTCACAAGAGCAGCAGTGCTTTTATTTCCACTTTGTACTGTTGCGACGTCTTGTTACCTGAATGGAATATATGTGACATTCCTTGACACCAACAGACCGTAGGCTTCTTCTGGCATCATATTAAGATGCATAACCTTCAAAGACAAAGGTCTTTATCAGCAAGTTCTTTCTTGTATTTCATACTAGCTTTATGTTTGATACCAACTTTAATGTTTGCAGTCATATAATTCCTAAGGAATATATATAGAAAATATGCAAATTTGTAGACAACTTACTGCATATGAGCCTATTAGGTAAGCAGCATTAGCTTGTTTTTTCTGATCTCCACAGGTATAAAAAATGATCTTCTTCCGTGTGAGAGTAACGGACTGTGTAAAAACATGAAGAGAAAGTTTGATTACTTCAAAACATCAAGTATTAGGCAGAAAAGAGCAGAGTAGGTTTTGTTTTCTGTCCTTGTAGTGTGACACAACACAAAACTGGACGACATTAAAGAGAGGGGATTATAACGCCCTTAAAAAAAAAAAAAAAAAAAAGAAGCAATACACATAAATATACTCATCAAGGAAGTTGAAGGATCTAATGTTTTTATTTTTAAAAAAATTATAAAAATGTTAGGTTGTGGTGCTAATGCAACATTAAAAGACGAAAACAACATTTTATACAAATGTGCAATAAAGATTAATCATCTGGGTTTCAAACTTTGAAAGTCTTGGATATGCCCCAAAAACAGGAACAAAGCTGTCACTTAAAAAAAACAACCTAGCTACATTAGAAATATAAATGTAGCTGTAAAACAGCAAACTGGCATGCAAAAGTTATAAACCTGCTTTACTTTCATCACCTTCTGCACTTATAAATAGATATTGACCCGCGCCTTTCTTTCCATTCTCTCTTCCAGGAAGAGTAATTAATTGCTGCAGTTTACTTTACCTTGAGCTTCTTTGTCAGCTTGCAACAGAAGCGATAGAACATGGCCAAGTTAAGGGGACCAAAGTCTGCATAGAAGCTGAGAGCAAGAGAGAGAGAGAGAGAACGAAAGAAAAAAAAAAAAAAGACAGTCAGAGTTTCTATTTATGCAGCAAGCCATTGTCTCTGGGGAAGTTTCGCTGGTTAGAATTAACTACGTCAGGCTGACACGGTGAAAATACGAATGGGAGTAAAAACTATTACTGGAAGCGTGTGATGGTAGAGTGGGTCAAAACTAAAGGAGGAGAAAAAGGTGCAAAAAGGAGCAAATACAAGAGTAAACCCCTGGTCGGTCTTATTCTCTCTTGCCTCCAAGTGAACAAAAACACATTAAAACAACAAGCTCCAAAAGTGCACATTCAGCTAAAGGCATGCACTTTTCTTTGCTTTATATACATTGCATGCATATACATGAGCTTATTTGATGAATTTACGAGTTCTGCATCTAAAACAGAGATTATTCATCTGAATGTGAAGCCAGACATATCTGCACGACTGCGTCGAAATAGAAAGATGACACATAATAATAATAATAATAACACATTTACTGCACTTTGTTGAAGGCCCAATGGGACAAAGTGCAGAAAACACTGCATCACTCTGCAAACTCACTTCTCATATGCCAGCTCTTCATCTATGCAGAAACAGTGTCGGTCAGCTGTGCTCTTGATCTTCTGCTGAAGAATTGCAAAATAGAGTTGGTCTAAAAGAAAAGGGAAGGACACAAAATGAGTTGCTTTTGTCATAAATGTCTAGCTGTTCGTCACAAAACTCGCAGTTCTTTGCTTTTAACCTCATTTCTTTCCTGGTAACTCACCCTTTAAAAACTCCAGACATCTCGATGAAACATCGTCCAAAGTCATTTTGCTAACAGACCTGAACATAACCTTCTTCTTTTTTTGTTTTTCCTCCCACACGAAACGTACGAGCGGAGTGTTTCCTCACGAGGACTTGGGCATTGCTAAGTAAAACTTTATCCAAAACTTGCGTTTGTTATTTTAAAAATTAGTTAAAAAACCGTCTTTTACAAATGTTAAGTTTGAATATTTCTCTCATTTAAAGTTGTTTACTAGCGAGGAGAACAGTCACCAACCGAAGAGGGGAGTGTCGAGTGCAAGTGCGCACTCTGCTGAAATTGATCCCACGCGCGACTCCTCCTCCTAGGTGTCCCGCCGATTTCTATTGGCTGTTGCAGATAAAGGACGCTTCGTGATTGGAGGAAAGAATCTGCTCGTCTTGTGACGCCCCGCCTCTTCCAGTTTAAAGTTCTCCACAAGAACGACGTGATAGGCTCCGAGATGGGCGCTCAAGCGGTTGCTATGATGATCTGACAACCAATCAGATTTGCGAATTCCACTTAGACGAACCTCCCTCTTTAACACTGGATCTTAATGAATGTACTAGAACCAGAAAACGTCAAAAAGTTATGAAATTTAACACGAGAAGGGGCGGGGCTTGGGCTCAATTGTACAGTCACTGCACCCTACTGTCCATTTGTACACATATAACACGAGTTACAAATGAGGGGTGCGCACGAAGAGGGGTAAGAATGTGATTTGCAAGTAAATAAATGCTTTATGTAATTAATAAACAGTCACTTCAGCGTGCACATATTTGCTTAGGTGTATCTGCGCAAACCTGATGCAATGAAAGGGAGAGAGACGGTGTCGCCATATTGGGGCAAAGCTAAAGAAAATCGAGGGTTTTAGCTGCGCTTGGGACGATGCTGCGTCTCCGTGCATCTGCCGAGCGTCTTGAAAGTTGCCAGGGTTTGTCGTCCTCTTACCTGTAATCTCAATGTAAATATCAGAGTTAGGCTCCGCCTCTGAGCTGCTGGGAGCTGCACAGCGCTGCTTTTTCCTCGATTCCGCTCGTCTCCTCTCGCTTTTGCGCTTCATTTTCTCCTCAGAGCAGCACGACAGCCATTGTCGATCCGCTGTCTGCTGCAGACCTCCTCTGTTTTTGCTGCAGGGGTGCGCAGCTTGTCCGCGTTTCGGTGCTGTTAATTTAGCATGGCTGCTGCGCTCTCTCAGGGAGCCCTTTCTGGGAGTGCGTGTGCCAGTGTCTGTGATGGTGTGTTGGTGACGTCTCTGAGCAGGGGCAGGTTTCTGCTTTCAGATGTGCAAAACCCAAGGATTTCAAATGTTTACTGTCATGTGCATAATTCCCTGAGCAATGACATTTTCACTTTGCTTTGACATAAAGTATTTACAGAGAAGAGAAAAGCATCAACACCAACATGCGCAAAAATCAATTAAGACAAAAAGTTGCAAATGTGCAAACAGGCTCAATGGAGTGACAGGAACATTCATTTATTTAAGAGTCTAGTGGCACTTGGAAGGAGTTCTTGAATCTGGAGGCACTGCAGTTTACACTTCCCTCTGGTGAGGGTATACCCGGGCCCATGTTGTGGGGGGTTTCTTAAGGATGGAGGCAGATTCCCTGTGGACTCTGCAGTGGTAGATGCTCTGCAGAGAGGGGGGTCCTTGCAATCTTTTCAGCGGTCTTCATTCTCTGCAGGCATTTGCAGTCCAAGTGCTGCCAGACTGATGCAGCTGGTCAAGTTGCTGAAGATCCTAAGTGGCATGCCAAACTTCCTCAGCCTCCTTGAAGTAAAGCCACTGTTGTTCTTAACCAGCTGTGTGGTGTTCACGGTCCAGGTGACATCCTCTCTGGACGCCCAGGTATTCAAAGATGCTCGCCCTCTCTACCTCAAGCGCTCGGATGAACAGAGGTCTCTCCTTCTTTATGTCAACAGACAACTCCTTTGTTTTGTCGGTGTTGAGTGTGTCGTCTGTTCATTTGTTCACTTGCATTCAAAGTTCATGCTCAATAATCCAGATACAAAATCCAATAATCGTCAGTCAGGTCATCTGGACAGTAAATTTTTTTGTGGAAAGATGTTTCGCCCTCTATCCAGAGGGCTTCATCAATCTGAGGAGTCCCAAGTAAACTGCATTCCTTTAGTGGACCAACCAGTTTGCTGGTGATAAGATGGTTTCTGGAGGCTGTCCTGTCCTCCGTCGACTCCTTCCAGGCAGGCAGCCACAGCCAAAATGGTTCAAGACATCAAAGTTCATGCTCAATCATCTAGGTACAAAATCCAATAATGGTCAGTCAGGTCATCTGGACAGTTTTTTTTTTTTTTTTTTTTTGTGGAAAGATGTTTCGCTCTCTATCCAGAGGGCTTCATCAGTCAGAGGAGTCCCAAGTAAACTGTTTCTCACAAAGATTCCTCCGACTGATGAAGCCCTCCGGATAGAGGGCGAAACGTCTTTCCACAAAAAAGAAACTGTCCAGATGACCTGATTGACCACTATTGGATTCACTTGCATTACTTTTACAGCCTATAAGACACCATGAGTTGCTGACTTGTTGGAAACAACTGTGCATTGACTTGGATGGTGTGAGTGAAAAAAATGTGAGAGCAATCACAAAAACACGAGATTTTATTTTATCATTTTAATGAGCACTGCAAATGCAAAGGTTATCAAAATATAATCAGTGCAGCAGCTGTTTTCAAGAATTTAGAACTTAGTAATTACCCACAAACTATTTAAGGACACGCAGCTTCAACAATATTCAACATGTAAAAAACACAATCATTCTAACGGGGAAACTATGAAATGTAACAAAAACCCATTTGATCTCCAGGTAATCCCTCTGCTTTCAGACCCCACACAAGCTGATGAATTAAAGCTTTTAACATAAATCAGTGACAAGCAATGATAAATAACTCAACCTATACAGAGCTAATTTTGCCCTACAAATAAAATACTTATACTTTTAAGAATTTCCAACTGAAAACAAAACAACGGACTCAGAAATACTGGAAAACAATTTTTTTGGTGAAACAATGCTGCGCAAGTTTTTCTTGTTGGCATATGTGTGAACATTTGAGGACAAGATCAGGAAGCTATAGTATGCAAAATACTAAGACACCAACTAGTCACTTGTCAAATATGAATAGGAAAATCCACTGACCTTTTTAAAAATGTATTTTCAAACCTAAGAAAACTACTCAAAAATATCAGACTTTCGATGGGGTTTCCAAGAGGTCCTGACAAAGCATGGCTTGGTGAAGAGCTAAAGGACGCCTGTCTATTCAGATTGGTTCAGAGACATTTGAATTTGCACCTGTTGAAAATATCCTCTAACATTTAAAAATAAACCCAAAAGTTCAACTTTGGGTAATTTAATTTTATTTCCATGTAAGCTTTTCTGAAATTCTACCCAAATCACAATGAAGTTGATCAAAATTGTCTGCAAATTTGTTAATAAATTGAAAGCTCTGGCTCAACAGGTGAAAGGACATTATTTTACGAAACTGAAACACGGTCATGTAGTGTTTAGCTGCCATGGAGTCGGACAGTACATACACTGATCGACTCTATAAAGAACAACACTCTTCATTCTTCAGATGCTCCTCTGTATTGAATTCAAACTGAAGGATCATTAGTGCAAATGTACCTCATAACCATGTAAATAAAATAAAAATAAAGAAAAAACTGTCATGAACATTTTTGTTCAGCACACCTGACCTCAAACCTTGTACAAACTTTAGGAGCCCTTTCAAACAGAGAAACCCTGACATCACAGAGAAACCCTGACATCACAACCTTCTTTACTAATATAATTTTGGTCAAACTTGAGAAGTCCATGGAGCATTTGTGGGTACCAAATAATACAATGGGCCCCACTGTGAACACACTTCATGCGCTGAGCTAACGTTCTCGCAGGCTACACGTGGATGATCTTTGGTTTATCACTGAAGTCCAGAGTCTGTTGTACTCCAGCGAGCTGGAGGAGCCAAGGGATGGGCATGTGATCCAAGTGGTTCATATCAAAGTGACAAAAATGAACTTCAGAGCCTGCAGAGAAAAATAAAAAAGGAAGAAAAGATCAGATCGAGAGAGACATCCTGACTGGAGACAAAGAGGACAGCCTACCAGGTCCTGCGATGATGGCTCCACCTTGCTGACGCAAGTCGCCCTGAAAGTCAAAAGCGGAACTGGTCATTGCCCTCCAAATGCTCTTTATTTGGCCCGCCAACAAACCAGACTTCACATGGGGACTGGGGTGTGCTGGGTACACAAACACATAGATGCAAAATGCCAACATGTCTCAAAAACCATCGAACTCACTCTGAAGCAGATTTAAACCTTCAGCATGTTACCGGAGTCTGTGAACGTCTGCTCTCGCTTCATCCCAAGTTTTTGGTAAATGCACCTTTCTGGGTCCACATACATTTCATGAGGATACCCCGTCAGCAAGCAGAAAGGCTACATGAACAATAAGAGCATGTTTATTTAAAGCAAAACTGGGTTAAAATGACAGTTCATGCAAGTTGGCTATGCTCTAATGGCTAGAACTTTCAACTAAATAACTTTATATACCAAAACATGCAGGTAATTTGTACACAATCAAAACATATATATTAATATCTATCTATCTATATCAATATATAATCAAAATAAATCAATTAAATCATATGGTTTTCTTTCAATAACTGATAAAAACTACATGACACATGCACATAAAAATAAAAATATATGAATTTTGATTAAAAAAAGTCATGTTTTATTTCCACATTGCTGATAAAATACATGAAACAATAACATGCGTTATAATTATAATTTGTTAACCTCTATATGGCAGAAAGCAGACTGACCAATCACAACCAGTCGGATTCCAGCATCCTGCAAAAAAAACAGAAATGGGATTTTATTATCTCATGTTGCTGTTTATTCATTCATCTACTCAGTATAGACTCATGTTCAGGCTGCTGTTTAATATACCACATTATTTTACATTATTAGTGTTTAGCATGCAGATCGTATTGTTTAGTGTTTATTTAGCGTATATCTTAGATTCTTATATGGTTTCTTTTTATACTTTATATTTTTTGTACTTTTGGATGTGGACCTTGAGTGCATAAATTCGTTCCACCTCATGTACCACATATGATGTGAATGACAATAAAGATACTTGAACTTGAACTTAATCTGAATTTAAACTCATTTTTACAAGTGCTATTTTTGATACACAACTAATAATCTGATTAAACTTCACTTTGAAGCCATATAAATATTTGTCTCCTGGACATGTATGAACTTGTCAGGACTCACCTCCAGAACTTGTTTAGGTACTTTGCTCAAATCATCAACATACTCTTTACAGCTGTAGCACAAGAAGTTCTGCAGGAACAAACAACACGAGGCAGACGCGAGACATCAAATCACATGAGAATAATCAGTGCCTTCACATACATTATAAAAGACAACTGGTAAAGTTGTCTAAGGAAGCAGACTGCTTCAAATCTTCACTTCGTCACAGTCTCCCATGCATAGGTGACAGTGGAAAGAAATGTCTCCCTTGTAACAGGAAAGCTTTAGCAAAACCAGGCTCAGGATGGAGCATGTTGACTGGCTGGGGTTAGAGAGGACAGGAAGGAGACACAAACACAGAATGACGGGTCCAGCTGTAGTTCACACATGTTAATGACAGAAATAAATGCAAATACAAACATGGAGAATAAAATTAGTAAAGACAACAGTGATGTGGTCAGTTTACCCCCCAGCAGCTTTAGACTATAGCAGCTTAACTAAGGGGTGACTCTGAAAACCCAAGCCAACTGTAACTATAGGATTAATAAAAAAGGAAAAATTTAAACCTGGTCTTGAAAGTGGTTCCACACAGTGGTGTAGTCTATATTTTTGCAGTGGTTATTTATACCGTGGTAAAGTTAGTTAATGTTGGACACCGCTGAAGCCACGGAACGCAAATGTACAATGTCCAACGTAAAACTAACATGGTTGGTCCGTATACTGCGCTTAAAGAAAGTGGTTACTGATTAGTACAGTGTAATCGTTAATTTATTTTTAAGCATATTGAACATTTCCTAATTTATCTGATGCTTACTTTCAGGGCTTAATGTGTAAACTAATTGATACCAGAATGCAAATGGCAGGGTGGACTGGTGGTGGTGGTGGGGGGGGGGGGGGGGGTGTCTGGAGGTCCTTCCCCAGAAAATTTTGAATAAAGTAGATGTGATTTCCTGCATTTTGGTGTATTTCAATGGGTTGTTAATCATCTACGTTTACCTACATTTATAAACACCCCGCTTCTGTCAAGCATCCTCCCCCCCTCCCCCCACACACACTTGACCGTTCCGAGCCCGACACTGTCTCTGCTCGTTGTTGTTCGACTCCAAATGTGAAACCTCCAGGCACCCCCTCCGTCTGTTTGCAGCAGCCTCTGAGCTCCGGTCCGCGTATTATTATTATTATTATTTTTCATTTATCCTTTATTTATCCACGTAGTCTCATTGAGCCATGAGAACTCATTTTCAAGAGAGACCTGTTTAGGGAGCAGATGGTGGGGGGTTAAGGGCCTTGCTCATGGGCCCAGGGTGGGGCGAATGAGGGTGGAGGCAGGTGTGGGTGTTTCACCTTTTCCACCCACATTTTGATGTTGACGGTACCGGGAGTTGAACCTGCGACTTTCCAATCACAGGCCCATCTTCTAACCTCTGCGCCACCACTCCCCCAATGTATGACTGCATGGTTAGTTCGGCACGCACCCCCACCACTTTTCTAGAGGCGAAGATTTTTCCAAGACACGCGGAAATGCTTACTTGAAGAGGCTGCTCCTAAGTGGCTGTTGTGTTTAAAATGAGTGTTTATGTAATTATTTTCAGTTTACATATCCAATATAGGTTATATTTGTTCAAGGCAGTCATATTTGTTCATAACTTTATTATTAGTAAGCCTGAGAGTTACTGGATCCAATCAAACAGTTATGGGAACACACCCTGTCATAATAATTAAGAGAGCTCCCGGATCCTGTTCCGGCAGGATCCAGCTCAAATTAAGCACTGCTTATATTTGAATAAATTAACCTTTGTACAACAGTTGGCTTTGTAGAAAACAGTATTAAAGCAAAACATGTTCAAGTATTGAGTACAAACGTATTAATTATTCAATAATTCGCTGGATAAGCGAATGTAATAAACAAGCGCTGCATACAGACAGATTGTTACGGAAGCGTTTAATTGCCATTTAACGTACTGACAAGTGCCTAATGATATGTCATGTATCATTGGGCACTTTTAAGTGGGTATACTAAAATTCTTAAGCTTTTCTAGTGGGTATACTCTGTATACCCACATATCAAGTAGACTACACCGCTGGTTCAACAAGAGAAAGATCTGCCTCCCATTCTATTTTTAGAAACTCTAGGAACCACAAGTAAACCTGCAGTCTGAGAGCAAAGTGCTCTCATAAAGCAATAAATCAGTAACAGAAGATGGTTGTTGAGAACTTTGTATATTAGAAGTACGATTTTAAAGTCTATTCTGAATTGAGCTAAAACTGGAGAAACATGATCTCTCCAGTTCTTCTTCCATTTGTTTATTTGAAAGTCCTAAAGGGCTGAAGCTCTCCTGACGCGCACCAAAAACAACTTTTCTTACTTCATCCCCTCCATGAAGCTTTTAAAAAGTTTCCCTAAAGCTAAAAACTCAGCAGCACCACCGGAGATTCTTATCTCCTTTACCCGCACGAAAATGATGACGGATTTTCTGTCTTGGTATAAACTCTTGAAAGGAAAAGCGTGTCCGCGCCGATCGTAAATCAAACAGTCCTCCACTTCTTTCAGATCGACCTCCACAGTTCGGGCTCTGGTGTCGCATCTTCCCCTGCGTACTTGTCGAGTAATCGGTGAAAGAACTTCAGCCATTTTCCACGGAGCTTCCCAACACAGAGCAGCACTATTTGTGGAGCTGCAGCTGGTTCACGCCCACAGGGCCGGTGCGCGTGAGCGCGCGCATGCGATCATTAAAGGTAAGCAAAACAAGTGCAGACATTGAAAAGCTTTTTTTGCCTATTTGTTTAAATAGGAGGACACATTTGGATATTTATTTTTTAGATCTTTGTGTTTGCATACTTTATGGGAGCAATCAAGTCAACAGAATTCCCACTAAACCCAGTCTGTCCCTTTAAATTAAATACATTTTTACTGTTTCACATCATCATATCAACATTTCGCCTGTTTTATTTGAGTAGGTTAATCACTTTATGTTATGCACCTTACTCTCCATCATGCAAATTAGTTGCATTTTGCATCATTTGGAAGTTTTGTTTGCATCTTTTTAATGAGTACTTTGTTTTGGTGCCAATGTGCCCTTTTAAATAAAATAATTTTTAGATTTATCATTGTAAGGCTTGAGTTTTTATTGCATGTTTTCAAGGATAACTTGCATGATACTGTGATCGTTTTGCCCCTTTAAAGTAATTGTTTGTCTTTTTCATGGAAACAAAGTTGGCGTCTCTTAGTGAAGTTTCCTCTGCCTTTCTCTATTATTTCATTATTTTTGGAGATTAGTATTTAATTAAGTTGCAAATATAAGTTTTCGTTTTCTTTTAATTTATTTAAGTTCTTTTTCAAGTTATTATTCAATGTTTGCCTCACTGCATTTTTGTTTTTGTTGGCCATATATCTATGTCAGAGGGTGTGTTGGTAGTTGAAGCTGTTTTGGTAGGAGGGGATTTAGAGGGATGTAAAGCCCTCTACATGCATGGTAATTACTATATAAAGTTTGTTAAATTGATCAACATTAGCTTTATTTTTTCTGGTATGAGACAACTACTTTGCTGACATTGGGCTGCCTGTGCTCAGCTGCAGTCAGCCACATTTATTGTCAAATTGAATTGAATTCAGTTTATTTATTTTTCACATAATTTCCATAAAGCAGTGCTCCAGCCCCATGAAGTTTAATTACTTTTGCATTCATATTATAAACTAACATGTCTTGACATTTCTGGTAAACTCACAATGACGCAAAAACCAAGACTAGTTATATATTTGGGCTTTTATCTTTCTTTTCGAGCTAGACGTTCAGCTCCCATGACGAACCACGAAGCGCCCTCGTCGGCTTCCGTCGTTCTGCCCTCTGGCTGCGGAAGTGTTGTCCTGAAGCCCAGCAGTGTTTGGATAAACACCACGGCGGCTCATTCGCAGCTTTTCTCGCCCGTGTCTCTTCCGTGGGGACTTGTCAGCGCTGGTTTGGACCGTGTATCACAGCAATATTATGCGAGCATCGTCCGGAGTGTGGCCGCAGCGTGTGAAGTGGTGAGAGCTGTAGCTAGCTTTAGCCTTTAGCATGTGATGATGGAGCACAGGCTGGCCTGTCAAAGCTCTTACTGTGTCCTTTCTTCCTCCGAATGAGGGAGAAACCGAAGAAATATTGGACACGAACTTGTAGCGAGTTCATGTAACACCGGGCCTTGCTGTTCGGGTTGGGTTTGTGTGTTTGTGTGAAGCCAACAAATGACCACCTGTTCACTGTTTACAATCATTGTTATTATTCGGCAGAGAGCAGACAGGGCTCAGCTGCACAAGGACTAAACTGCAACAGAAATCATTTCTAACTTAGGGGATTCTAGCGTTTGACAAGCGATTCATTTGATTCCCAGGCTTGAAGACCAGAGGGCTGATGTTTCTGTGTCTGCATTTTATTACTGTAACAGGAGAATACACATCATTTCTGATTATTTTCATTTTTTTTATGAATGACAGTTTGCTTGCACACAGCTAGAATTTTGCTCTAAGCAATGTGTCTTTTATGCTGTTACATGTCTTTAGAGTTTACAGTATACAGTTCTGTTCAATAGTTCAGAGCCATCTTCATTTATTATATTTTGCTTCCAAGCAGCTAAACTTATTTGTAATCTGTTAAAGTGGTCTTCATCAATATTTCTAGGGCTTTAATGCTTTTTTTTTTTTTTTTTTGACTTTGGCTGCTTTTTCACTGGCTCTTTTAACAGATTTTTTTTTCCCCCCCCCAAAAAAGTCACAAACATCTGTAAATCTTTTCAGCCTAAAACAACTCCTAAATTCAAAGGATGAACAAGTGTTTCACATCAAATAACTTAACAAAGGACCAGTTTTTAATTGGATTTTTATGTGGCTTCTTACAAGGACATGATTTGTTCTCATTTCTTTAGTTGAATCTATGAAAAATACCAAAGATAATAAAGTTCGATTATTTTTTTTAGGCCCCAATAAATGGATTACTAAAGATCTATAATCTGAAAACTTGTCATGCAGTCAGAGATCAACTGTATCTCTCAAGCCTTGTTTTTTTTTTTTTTTACCAGAACTTTTCCAGTTTCCTCATGACCCGACTTTCAGATACGGTTTATCTGCTGTAAATAGACGGTCCACTTTCCTTTTTCTTTTAGCAAACATAGTGTTTATGCTGTCCCAATCAGGTGCAAGGACTGGGCAGAAAATGAGTTAAAAAAAAAAGCAGCTGAAGTCAAAAGTTTTTTTTTTTTTAAAGACTTTAGAAAACCTGGACAGTGACTCAAAACACTTTTTTACAGATTTTACTTGCCCCCCTCTCTTTACTCAAACATGCATCCATAATATGGTTGCTTAATAAAATGCATTTAGAAAATTGAAACAAATGGATATAATCTAAATCAAAGTTTTATTTCATATAGTTATGCAGTACCATGTACAGTAAATCTATAACATTGATATTTTTAGAGCTGGATATTGTGCCATTTACATTTCCAGTTAATTTATTGACACATAAACACATTTTTAGCCGTGTCTGGTCATTTTTGTAATGAATGTATCCCTGATGTTCTAGAGTTTCTTTGAATCATCTATATGGGCCATCTTCTTTCAAAAAATGGTTTACGCCTGAAGAAGAGGACACGCAAGCCGCATCACAAGAAGAAGAAGAGGAGGAACTGTTTCCTGCAGGGGCCTTGCATGCTCTGCTTCATCATCCACAGCAACAGCAGTGGTGTCGACGACGACGGTGATCAGCTAGAGGCCGGTGTTAACGGGTGCCGTCACAACAGCATCGCTGGAATCGGCGTCCCTGGCGTTGGCGGAGTCGGCATCGGAGCAGCAGCTGCCTCGAAGATCGCTGAGCGATACGCAGCGCTTGCATCTCCTGAGGACTGCTCCAAGTTCCTGTTGTCTCAGAGAGAACTTGCTATCTGGGAGGGCCAAGGGAGGAGTCTTTTGTCAGCTGTCCCTGCCAAACTGATTCCACCACCGGTGCTTTTTAGAACAGCTGGAGTATCTGTGACTGCGCCCATACCTGTGACTGTGCCCGGCTGCACCGGCGACTACACCGAGATGGTAGGCATCAACACTAACAAGCTGGTGATAATTCAGTACGCAGCTGTAGTGATGGTCAAACAACTTCCATCAGAGCGGACAGCAAGGTCCATTTTGAGTTATTCAGTCTTAAGCTTAAAGGGATGAGTCTGTGAAGTGTGATTCTGTGGCGTTGCTTGATGTCTTGCAGTAGTCAGTATCTTACCTGCTGTAAACACCAGTTTGAATGATCTTAATTTGGAGAATAAAGGTAAAATTGAATCTATTCAGACTAGGGTGACATCAAAAATGGACTTGAGCCATCATAAAACAACTACATTTTCAAAGATTGACTGTAATTCACATAATTTCTGAACAATGAAATGGAGCATTTAAAATATTTTTAAGCTGCATAAAAATCTTAAATGAATATATATATTTATTTAAAGCAACTCTGGGCACAATGGCAGCCTCAAATCATACCCCAGTATATAAAAGCTTGGACTGACAGTGAGTGGAAAAGTAGGCTCTATAAAACTACATTAAATTATTACAAGAAAGTCTGTTTTGTTGGCGGTAATGTATAAAGATATGAGGGATAATTCAAGACTTTTGAACAGTTTCTTTTAAGTAATGGAATTACTGCTCACTAAGGTGTTTTAAAGCTGAATGTGACCCATATACAACATTAACAATAACACACCGGTAATTCTAAAGCATTGCAGTCAGTTTTATTTTATTTGTGTTCATGATTAAAATTCAGGAAAGCTCTCTTTAATGCCTTCACACATCAGACTAATGTGTTTAATGTCCCCTTTGTCCAGGCAAAACCCCCCCCCAAAAAACAAGCACTTAGACACCACATGAAAACAACTGCCATCCAAGATTTACCAACTGCAATTACACAAGAAGACATTCCTCTCCTGCACAAAGGGAAATTGTTGTCTAGGTGTTTTATTCAGTTGTAAAAATTAATAGTTTGGCTCAATTTTATTTTAATTTGTTCATCATCTAGTTTAGTTTTCATCTGATAAATTGTCATATCGAGGCGTTTTTTTTAAATTTTTTATAAATTCACACTTTAAAGCACAAATAAACTGCAGTTCAGTGAAATTTACATCTCTTAGTTAGTTATGCCTTCAGTAAGCAGTTAGGTGTCATGCATTGGAAAAAAAAAAGAAAGAAGTAATTTTATTGTCAGTTAACGCTCATTCATTGCACTGAACAATCAGTTGGTGATCTTCCATTGACAGACCCATCTCTGTTGCATTTATTAAACTGGGAGCCAGCAGGCAGTCATGAATTCTCAGCCTTTTCTTTTTGTGGCTGATTCTTGTAACGAAGATCTTTAGAGTTAAAACTGTCTGAAGAACACGTGGTTTATTTGTGCGTGTACCTCTGGGTGCAGGTTTGCAAGAGGAAGTGCACAGAGGTGCAGAGGTGCACCCCCTGTAAGCAGCCGCGCTGCGCCTTTGCTGCTTCTAACGAAGGGCTGGAGCACGGTGGAGTGGGAGCAGGAGGCGACGGAGGAGAGGCTGCTTCGAACTCTGACACAGGCCACTGCCACCATCCCATCTGCCCCATTCCCTCCTCCTCCTCTGCTTCCTCTTCCTCCTCACCAGCTGATGGCTGCTGTGGGCTGGCTCTTCGTCCTGATTCACCAAACAGTTCCGACCCGACACCCTGCTGCCTAAATCCTTACGACGACTGCCAAGCAAAAAGTTCTGATCCTGCTGATCACCTAAGTATCAACCACCTGCCTTCCTCCATCCTTCTTAAGGTCAGATATTTTGTGCTGTAACAAATGGACGTAAATGATTAGTAAACGTTTTACAAAATGTGAGTCCCATGGCTTCCCTTGTCTCTCAGGTCCTGTCCCACTTGACGGTGAAGGAGCGCTGTCTTTGTGCCTCTCTGGTTTGTAAGTACTGGAGGGACCTCTGCTTGGACTTCCAGTTCTGGAAGCAAATCGACCTTAGTGGCCTACAACAAGTAAGGATCTGGTTTCTCAGACAACATGCTTATTAATCTTAAAGAAGTTGTCTAGCACACAGTTTGCAAGCATAAATGTGCTGCTTAAACAAAAAAGAACCCCAAGAATTTCTTTACCTTGTTGCTGATTTTCTTTTCTTTTCTTTGTGGCGTTTGTTTCTCAGGTCAGTGATGATCTCCTTGTGAATATAGCTTCTCGAAGGCAGAATGTGACTGAGATTAATATCTCGGACTGCAGGGGAGTCCACGACCACGGTGTGACCTCCCTGGCCTCCCACTGTCCAGGACTGCAGAAGTATACAGCCTATCGGTGCAAGCAGCTGGGGGACATTTCAGTGGTGGCCTTGGCAACACACTGCCCTCTGCTGGTCAAGGTGCATGTTGGGAACCAGGACAAACTCACAGATGCAGCTTTGAAGAAGGTATGCTTTAAAAACGATCCCAACCTCATGTTTTACGTTTGGTTGTCTTTATTTGTTACGTGTTTCGATCTGCAAGCAAAACTTCAAGAACCATCAAAACAAAATGAAACATCAAGAGGTTCTGAGTATTTTTAACATGTTGAATAATTTCCTAGTTTTCTTTCATCTTCAGCTGGGAGCAAACTGCAGCGAGCTGAGGGATATCCACTTGGGTCAGTGCTACGGCATCACCGATGAGGGCATGGTGGCCTTGGCTAGAGGTTGTTCTAAACTGCAGCGACTCTACTTGCAAGAGAACAAAATGGTCAGTTTGACACAAATTTCCTCTCTTGTGTCTCTGTTCAGTTCAGTGCTTCAGCTGATTGTTACTCCTGGTCTTTATTTTATCACGTGTAAACCCTATTCACAGAGCTCCATTCATTCATGCGCTGATTAATTTTCAATCACATTACTTTCTGTTGGTTTTTGTGATATGGAGGATGAAAAAAACAATTTGGGGATAAATGTAACCCATATTATTTTCAGTGAGCAAACCAATATTAAAGAGTTTTTTTTTTAGACAACAGCTATACAACTACACAAGATTTTTGTCTTTACATTTGCTTGGACAGCCACAAACAAAAACTGTTGACATTGTTTCATTATAGTTCGTTTTTTTTACTTGAGCGCCAGCCGAGCTGTCAGGTTCATGAACGAAGTGGAGGAGGACGTGCAGAGAGTTGGTGTGACAGAGGAGGATGTAGGGTGAGATGAAGTCAAGTGACTCACTGTGTGGAAACCTAAAGAGAACCATGGAAAGGAGGCGGAGACAAATAATGCTGTGATGTGGTGATTAATGGGTCTGTTCTGAGGATACCTTTTTATTAAACCAGACTACAGCGTGTTCAAATGTTTAATTTTCTTTATTGTTATTTGATTATATTCATTAAATAAAGCAAGGGAAAAGTAAATTAACATGTGATAAACCACCACTAGATGTCACCTTTGTCTCTAAACAGCTGGCCAGCTGTTGTAACATTGTAGGAGGCTTCAGCGTGTTTAAATGCTCAGCTGTGTATCTTTTGATCAGAAACAACCTTGTAACTATTGCGTTATGACGCAGACAGAAACTATAAGAAAACCATATTTTACTTTCCCATTATAATTTTAATTGTCCGTGTCGAACCCTCATTATCTCAATCCTCTTTGTTTCACTAATGGATACTTTTTTCTCCCCCCCGCCTAATATTTCTTTAGAGTTCTCGAGTAATTGTGACCTTGATGAATTGGTCCACTGTAAATTGTTAGGAAAAAGCTCAGTTTTTTAAAACCCCATTCATCAGCTAAATGGTAAATGAAATTAGCGATTAGGGCTAGGTGAGAGATTAATACGGCTGCTGATAACGTTTTAGCAGAGCCGCATCGATTTCAGATGGTGATATTTCAGATGTGCGATGGTTGCAGTTATTTAGCTTCCTATCATTAGGGCAGAGAAAAATGGGGCAAGCTTATATGGGAATCATGTCTGGAAAGTGGCAATCTAGTAGCCTGGCCAACAGTTGACTTTATCTTGTCAGGAGTTAAGATGACAGAGAAGCCTCTTATTCCCTTTAACATCTTGGTCGACAGTTTAAGGTCCTCCTGCTCTTACTGCTGATTTTATTGCTTTATGGGAAGTGGCTGTAATTACAACCTCCAAATGAATGTGGTACTTTGAAAGCTAAAATTATGCATGAACATTTAGATTTTGACGTCGAATGATATGGATAATGACTGAATCACATACTTCATGAATGAATGTCTTGCTCTTGGAGAACCTCGTTTCTTTCTCACTAAATCAGACGGTCATGTAGCAACATAAGAAAGACTTCTCAATGGTTTATGCACGGATATAAATGTTTGAACTCTTGTGGGATGTTTGTTTAAATTCAGTTCTTGGTTTCTACAAAAGCTAAATTAGTAAACCGCATTAAGGTGGACTTTTGGATTTTAGTGTGCTATAAATAGAAACGCCCTGGGACATGAATGAAACCTTATGATCTTTTCTTTTCTTGCACATTCTTTTGTCTGTCTGCCTTAATCAATCACAGATAAAAATGAGTCTTCTAGTCACTTTGATCTTCACATTTTCCACTCCTCATCATCCAAAAAAGAAAAATTGAATCACTTTATGATTTTTTTGCGTGGTCTTTCACTCACAATCTTGTTTTTTTTTTGTCATGCGGACGGACACCCATATTTGTTGTTTTTCTTTCCTTCCCGCTTTCCTGTTGTGTTTGTTTCTTTCCTGCGCTAGAGGATTTGTTTTTGTGTGTGTTTAGACTGTATCATACAACAAAGTATTAGGGCCATGCTAAGATAAAAAAAATTTACACTACGAGAAAAAAGTCATAAAGTTACAAGAATGAAGTTGTAATATTATGAGAATAAACTCGTACAAGAATAAACTCGTAATATTATGAGAATAAACTCGTAATATGTTCCTGGGTCAGCTCGCACCTGCTGTGGACAGCTTCCAATGCGAGTCACTGTGTTTATGAAATAGTTCGTGATCACTTTTGGGCCACTGTTTGTCAAATATTCCTCCACATTATGTGACGACTAAATCCGTCACTGCACCATTAATTGCAATGGCATACGGCGTCAGTTTCTTGTAAGAATCCAAATGCCACAGTGCGTTGGGTCCCATGCTATTGTACTGTTGGCATAAACATTCATCATTTTCCCGCAGTTGTAAGACTGCTTTTTCATGTTGCAGTTCTGATAATATTACGACTTTATTCTGGTACTGTGGTCCCTCGTTTATCGCGGGAGATCTGTACCCTGAAGCGCTGCGATAAGTGGAAAAACTGCAAAGTAGTAGTACAAGTAGTAAGTAGTAGTTTATTTTAGTGTGTGTATATCTGTCTGTCTGTCTGTCTGTCTGTCTGTCTGTCTGTCTGTCTGTCTGTCTGTCTGTCTGTCTGTCTGTCTGTCTGTCTGTCTGTCTGTCTGTCTGTCTGTCTGTCTGTCTGTCTGTCTGTCTGTCTGTCTGTCTGTCTGTCTGTCTGTCA
>NC_056505.1:14245100-14294318 GCF_014905685.2 Nematolebias whitei
TATATACATTTATTAAAAGGAATTTTAAACCCTTCCCACACTCTTTCAATATTCTTAACGATGTTTCTAAACTCTAAACGCACTAAAAGATCACAGAATGTCATGATTTCAGCTCCCTGCCTCCGCTGCTCTCAACCACCTGCAAGTGCTCTTGCCCACGCCCACGTCTATGCTCTGCATGGAGAACAGCTGATCAACTGCAGCAAGAAGTTTATCCTGCACAAAGGTGCAGGAGGAAGCTTTTTCAAGGGCTCTGGACTGTACAAAGGTGCAGCAGGTTCTAAATAATTAAAAATAATTTATTTTGAATAAAAATTCCATGCCGATCGTACGGCTCATCCATCAATCAGCCAATTGTGTGTCATGTCCAATCTTATTTTGAAAAACTGCGATAGAACAAGTCCTCGATAAACGAACCGCGAAGTGGCGAGGCACTACTGTAATATTAAAAGTTTATTCTCATAATATTATGACTTCTCGGATTAGTACAACTTTATTCTCATAATATTATGACTTTATTCTCTTAATACTATGACATTATTCTCATTTGCAATTTGTTTTTTTGTTTGTTTTGTTTTTTGAATGTCCATAGGACTAGACTTAATTTTTTTTAGATTTTTCTACCTGGATTATTGAGCATGCATCAGGATACTTATTTGTAATGTTTTTTTTTTCTTGTTTTTTGTCTTAACATGGCCCTAAACCTCCATCCTAGTATCAGACTTTGTAGATGCTTTTCTTAACGAAGAGAAGAAGGCACACCATTTCTGAACATGTTTGTGTACCTCTTAAGAACAAACTGAAGCATTACCTAAAGTCATTTAAAGATTTCAAACGTACATTTGTTTCCATTTCCTAAAATTATCCCCTTGCAGAGCAAAGCAAAACATGCAAATGTTCAGATTTATTAATGGAACACATTGAACATCTCCAAACTCCGTCAAAAGTTTGTTTACAAAAAAAAATCAAAAATCAAATCCACGGTTCGTGCTCATTGTTAGCCCAGGGCTATGGATAACCCTGGGCTAAAAGCGTTGAGTGAAAACCAGGTGACTCTGGTGTATCTGTGCTCCTTTTCTTTTTGACATCCACCTTGCATTCTTTATTGGCATTCATCCAGTATTAATGCCAAAGTTGGTTAGATTGCACCAGCTGCCTTTCAAGTCTTGTTTTCATCTTCTGAAGTCTTTCCCCTTTACTCTGTTCCATTCATATTCTGCTCTCTCCCACCACCTCGAAGGGCAGAGGCTATGAGAATAGCAAATGCCCCTTTTCCTCATATTGCTTCAGTTTGCCGTAGGGGTGGCGAGGCAGCCTTGAAAGCTCAGCTCTGCACTCAGTTCCCTGTGAATGAGCAGTGGAGAAGCCAGAAAAGCCTCATCTTAGTCATTCCTTCACTTTTGGTAACTTTGCTGCGATTTTCCTTCTAGTTAAAGCCGTTGCAATTTGGAAAGATTTTTGCTGTAAAAGCAATTTTGCTCTCCATTTGCCGGTCCTTTAACGAACCGTTATCTGTCCTCCTGTCTTGTTGCAATCAAAGAGCGTTCACTTAATTTTCCCGCAATATGATGAGAACACTTTTCTTCTGGCTCATCTGAAAGAAAGTACCTATGCTTGTGATTATTTACAGTTTTAATTAGTTCAAAATGTGCAAATGTAGGTGGAATTAGAATTGACCTAACATAGATTACTGTGTGCCCTCAATTTAAGCTGCGGTTACTACTTTGCATGCACAACCTGAGCCTCTCTACTTGCGCAGTGTTTTTCAGCTCTGGCGTTTATACATTTTGTCATGGAAGGAAATGGATTTGAAAGTTGGATAGCGTTGAAGATGAACTGTCAGTGTAAACAGTGTTTCTTGGCCATAGGTCAGTGAATGGGGCTTCCTTTCTCGCTCTGATTGGCTGTCTTGTCTAACTTTTCAGTAGTTTGGTTTTTCCTGGCTCGGAAAATGACAGTAAGTTCAGTCAGACGTAATCACACATTGATCAGAATATTTACATTAGCAGATGCAATTAGCCAGATTAGAGGGAACGCAAACGTAAAGGAAGTGGTAATGATAGCTGACAGTTATTATGGGATAGACCTTTTGACATGCACCGACCAACGTTAACCCACAAAATGCACAGAGAAAACACTGAGCTGAGCAGCTGCCAAGCACACTGGAATCTCCTCTGGAAACTATGTTCATGTGTTGCACTGCAATTAGAGATAAATAGAAGCACCCAGTCACACAAACAGAATTACACAGACACACAAACAATGCTTTGTCCATCTTTCCAATCCCCTCCAGTCGTCTTAGACAGCTAATTGGACTTTTCAGATTGTTCGATGTCAGGCGCAGCATGATGCATTTAGTAGATATAACTGCCAACGGCACCGGATTATGTCTGTCAGAAAGCCTCCAGAATTTCCATGCTTTCATGTCATCGTAATGTCTCTTGTGTTCACATGTTGTTTTTCTACTTCATTGGTTGGTCTGTCGATTTTGGAAGCGTTTAAGTAGTGGAAGCTGGAATTTACCGTACGAAGCTGTTAAGAAATGTGGACGTTTTATTTTGCACACAGGACTGACGAGTAGTTCTTATGGTATTTTCTACATCTTGAAATGATACGTTTTCATTAAAACTTTTATTTCTTAACCTTTTAAAGGATTTATAACAAGATTAAAATGTCAATAAATGAATGGAGGAGCTGAGGAAGCAAATTCAACAAATTGAATTAAAGTGAGGAAACGCAGCAGCAAGCAGAAGATTTGGAAAAAAACATTGAATTCTAAAATCCATAAAGACACTTTTGACCATTAGACATGTAAAATAAAAAATATTTCTCAGTAGACATTACTGTAATAAAACATTATACTGAAATAAAATAGTTTTTAACAATAAAATAAAGTTAAAAAATATGTAAAATGGACTAAATCCCAAGGATAAAGAGGCATATTAAAAATATTCACATAGAATAATCAGAGTAATAATAATTCACATACAACCAGAATGAACCGTTTTGTCTTCAGATTTCTTTGAAAAACAATATAAGATAACCTAGATGTTTCTCCATCAGTTTGTGTATTTTACAATTAAAGTACAAGAAAAGTTAATGGGGGTGTGTGGGGGGAGGAAAACATTCCTTTGGGTTTGAAAAGCTGCGTGAGTTTTTCGTTCCCAATTTACATAAAACTTCATGTACAAAAGGGAAAATAAACTTTTGTGAAAAGTTCTTGAGGTACAATTTCACTTGAGCCTGATCCAAAGATCAATCTTATATTTATACTAGAAACATGACCAAAAACTAGCAATAATATTAAAGAAAACCATATTTTTTAAGGCCAAATAAAAGTTTTTTGTTAGTGTTTACTCTTTTAAAGGTTTTTTTTTTTTTGATAATTAGTGGCAATTTTACTGTTAGTCCTTCACGTATCGTGGGGGATTACGATCCAGACACCCCCGCGAAAGGTGAAAATTTGCAAAGTAGTGACGTTAATATTTATTTTAGTATTTATATATATTTTAAGGCTTTAGAAACCCTTCCCACACTCTTGCAATGTTCTTAACAATGTTCTAAACTCTAAACGCACTGAAAGAGCACAGCAAGCGTGAGTAGACAGACTGATGCTACGATTACTGAGCCAATCAGCACCCAGGGGCGGGCTGGCCATCAGGAACACAGGGAAAAGTCCTGGTGCTCTCGATGGCCAGTAGCGATGGGGAAAGACAGACTCCACCACCGCCCCCTTTCTCAGACAGACAGCCTCAGAAAGAGAAAGGAGTAGGCGGGGGTGGGGTCTGTCTTTTCCCATCTACTGCTCATGGAATAGGGATGAACAGATCAGATGAACAAATGTAGAATATCGGAGAAAACGCTTAGGTGGAGAAATGAGAGTGAATATGTTTAAAAAGAGAGAGAGAGGCTGAGTGGGCCAGACCACCGGGAAATGTCCCAGTGCTCTTGATGGCCAGTCCGCCCATCAGCACAATGCTCTGGTTGGTCACCTTCCATCAATCAGCCAATTGTGTGTCATATACAGTCTTGAGTTAAAAACCTGCGAAAGAATCGGTCTGCAAAAGTCAAACCGTGACGTGTTGTCTTAAAGCATCTTGCTTAAACCCATTTTTTATTTGTTTATTAATAAACTGAGACTTGCAGACTTTAAAGTAGGGTTTTCCTGCGTTTACATTCTCAGTAGGTAGTCCAAGTTACCAGAACTTTTCTGTCTCCAATATTTGTCTCTTCGTTGCTCCGTTGAGGTGTTTCTGTATTGATCCGTGGCCCCAAAAAGCTCCTCTCTTCTGTGCTTGTATGTTCAGGGCGTTTGCTGTTCGGCCTTTTTGCCTGCAAAGTAATCAGGTGCATTAATGAGCACACACTTAAACTCGGACTGCCGGCTGTGCTCAGACAGACTTTGTCAATACGTTCCGACTGCCGAAGAACAAAAGGAAGTTTGAAAGGCGAGAGAAAGAAAGGAAAGAGAGCGAAAGCGCTGTAGGAAATGTGAATCAGTGAAGCATACCTCCAAAGAGATGTCACCTTGCAACAGTGGTTTCTTTTCAATATTAGTCACCCCAGAAAAGAAGTTCACCATCAGCATTAGTTTTTTTTTGTGTGTGTGCCCCAGTCGTTTGTCAATAACACAGGTTAAATTACTTTTACAAACAAGTAAGAGACAAAACACACCAGCAGCAGAATGCTCCTTTGGAATATCGAAGTGATTCTGTTAAAAGCGTTAACCTTGTGGAAAGAAATTCAAAGTCAAGTGAAAGGCAGACGTTAAAACTGAGTAGTGGGACGGCTGACAGAGCTGACTTTCTGTTGCTAAACGGTGACAGAATGCCAAAAATGACAAAAGTTGTGCCAGAACTAGATTGACGGGGCAGAAATGGAAAGCAGATGAAGAATTTCAGGGAAACTCCTGGTCCCGCTTTTCCAGTAGGAAAGTAGTGGTTGTAGACTATTTGTATTGTGAATCGTTTTTGGTGCTTTGAGGGCAAATAATGTTTTCTGGGTTAATCTGAAGTCGAAGAAAAAGACCAATAAGTGAATTAAATTAGTTTGAAGGCAGTGACAAGCTTTTATCAGCTTAGTTTTTGTGAATGGGTAAATGTACGCAGCCTTCATGTACGGTGGAGTTCATGGTTGAAGTTTTAGTTGTTTTCCTGCAGAGGGCATAGTAAGACTGGGTTAGAGAAGCAGCGACGCGAGCAACAAGAGAGAAAAAGACGGTGGAGTGTTCCTCCAACGCTTTGATTGCTCATCAATGTCCTCAAAACAGGATTTAAAATATGTATTTTGTTGATTATTGTTCAGGCAGTGCACTGTCCATGATTTATGTTCTTTGTAAGCAAAGAGAATCCACAAAGTCATGTGAATGAAACAAAAGTGACACTCTAGTGTTAAACCTTTATACCTTTTGAAACCAAGGCTCTAATGCTCTCCCCTCAGAAAAATAAGCACATATTTTTATTTTTTGCCCTTTTTTTTTTGCGTCTTATGCAAGAAACTGAATCCTATTAAAATGAAAATGTATGTTGTTTCACCCATAAATAGGAACTCTGAGTGACCTTTGTGGTCGTAATGTATAAGCTCTTAGTGCCGGAGCTGTTGTAGCGGCACTCATCTCCATTACGCTACCGAGCATTCGCCTGCAGCTACCGGAGCGTCAGAACAGCTCTGAGTAAGTGAGACTTTTATAATCTATGCATTCTCACTTGTTTATTCTGGCAGAATACTTGGACAAACTGAAGCTGGAGCTGGTGGATAAAGCTATAAAGAAACCCACTTTTCAGGTTTTGCAAAGATTGTCCTGCCTTCAGGCAAATCGTGGAGGTGTAACACAAACAGGTAACCTTGTGTTAGAAGTCTGAACAAAAATGATGTTGGGAGAAGTTTGAGATGAGACTTTAGAGCTCAAAGAATGACTCAGTTAAGCCATTTGTTAATAAACTAAAACTTAACTGGCCTATGCTTTACATAATCAGTTTCTCTATTTTTTTTTTTGCGGGGGGAGACACACAGGTCAGCAATAAGCAATATAAAGTTCAGTTATTTAAGTTTGGAATTTGACTTCCTTATTTACTGTATTTGAAGGGAAACAATGTTTCTGTTACCAAATGAAAGTAAATATACAGAACTTACACATTTACACATTAAGCCCAAAACAACTAGAGAAAATGCATTTCCTGCAAAAATGCAGTGTGGAGGCTTGCTGAAGAACTTGCTAAAAAACAGCTGAGATTAGCTAAAAACATGCTGAAACGTAGCTAAAATGGAAGAACAATCCTAAGTTAGCAGAATAAAGCAGAAAGAACAAATATTTGCTGAATTATGTTTAAATAAGTAGAAATAAGCAAAACAAGTTAGGAAATTAGCTAAAAAAGCTGAAATTAGAAAAATAAAAGTATAGCTTAAAAGGAGCTGAAAAGGCAGAAAGAAGCTTAAACTACCAGAAGGAAAAGGAAGGAGATGAAATGAGCTAAAAAAAAATTGAAATTACCAGTAGTTAAAACAGCTAAATTTAGCACCAAAACAGCTAAATAGTAGTTAAAATAGCAGAAAAAACTGAAGCTAGCAGAAATAAGTTGAAAGGAGCTTAACAAGCTGAAATTTGCAGAAAGAAGTTAATAGGCTGAATGTAGCAGAAATTACAAATTAAATTATCTAAATAAGGCTGCAAAGTGGCGCAGAGGTTAGAGAGGTGGGCTTGTGATCCGAAGATCGCCGGTTCACGCCCCGGCCCCGACAACATCAAAATAAAATTGTGGGTGGGGTAGGTGAAACACCCACACTTGCCCCCACCCTCATTCGCCCCACTCTGGGCCCATGAGCAAGGCCCTTAACCCCCACCATGTGCTCCCTAAACAGGTCTCTCTTGAAAATGAGTCCTCGTGGCTCAATGAGACTAACCTGGATAAATAAAGGCTAAATGAAAAAAAAAAAAAAGTTAGTTGAAAATGTAAATCAAGCTTAAATTATCAAAAGAAAGTAGAGAGAGCACAATTTTGCCCAGTTAGGCTGAAAGAAGCAGAAATGTGCACAAAAAAAGTGGAAATTATTTGAAAAAAGGCTGAAATTAGTATAAAAACAGCTGAAAAGTAGCTAAAAAAAGCATAAAGAAGCCTAAATTACAAGAAGGAAGCGGAGAGAGCATGTTTTTGCTGAATTAGGCTGGAAAAAGTTCAAATGAGTGCAAAAATGTGGAATTGGCTAAAAAAAACAACAAAAAATAGCATTTAAAAAAGCTATATAGTAGCTGAAATAACATAAAATGCTGAAACTTGCAGAAATCAGCTGAAAGGAGCATAATAAGCTGAAAGCAGAAAGCAGAAGAAACACAAACATGTTAGCTGAAATAATCTGAAACGAGCACTAAACAGTTGGGAAAAAACCAGCTGAAATTAGCTGAAAGTAGCTAAATTTTTTTTTTAAATTTACACAAGAAAGCTGAAAGAAGCTGAACATGAACAAAATGTGAAATGTGCAGTAAAAAGTTATAAACAGATCTTAAGGTTTGAAGGATGTAAAATGAGCTCTGTTCATTTTCTATGAGAAAAAAAGTGACAGAAAAGGCTAAATATTTCAAAAAGCTAAAGTTGCACCAACACCAAAAGTCATATCAGAATTGTCCTGAAAAAGCTCAACGTTTTGACTTATGATTTGTTGAAATAGCAAAAAAATTGTGGCACGAGAAAGATGCAAAAAAACGTCCGTAAGAAAAATGGATCACAATAGTGTGAATGCTTCATAAACATTCACACAATAAGAAAGAAACGCACCCTAATTAGGTTTCAACAGGCCAGTGTTGTGCTTGAAAGTTAGGTTGAAGGCTGAAAAAGCACTAAATGCTTGTGACACACAGAGAGACTCAAAACAGATGCAGTTCTGTTGCAGAAATTCCAGCTTTGACTAAGCTGTGACTCTTCTAAAAGAAACTTGTTAATGATCACTGTTAACACTTCATTATGCAGAGCAGAGAAGATTTAAACACATTAGAGTCAGACATTCTGCTATTTGTTCTCTGGGAATGTGTTTATTTAAGATGGATTATGGAAAAGTGGAGATTTGTCCTCCTGTCTAATGAATCTGCCTTTTGCAAAATAGTAGAAACATTTTTTTTCCTTGAGCTAACAAAGGAAGGCTCATCAGAGTTCATATTAACAGAAAGTAAAAAAATCCTTCGTCTGTGATGGAACAAAGTGTATTACTCAACCTCGTATGGAAACATTTATACACCTTTTGCTGTTTTAACAGTAACAAATGCTACTGTCCATGTGACATGTATTTTCAGGGTAAATTGCATTTTTCAGCGCTATAATGCCAAGTCACATTCTGCATACAACACGACTGGTAAAAGTTTACCTGCTAACCAGAACTATCAAACATTCAAACTAATATATTCAATATAAAATCTTGTCAGGTAAAAGTCTTGTTGATTTCCAAACTACAGAATCTTCTAGATTAAGTGTTTTTACAGGAAGAGGTGATTTGTGTTTTTTTTGTTTGTTTTAAACACGTTGATGGCATTGATTGTGAAATTAATATGAACAAAACACACATAAAGGGAGAATCTGTCAATTTCCTTAAGTGATAATCTGTGCCTACACTTTTTAATTCAATGTAGACTTCCTTGAATATCCCAAATAATACACACACAAAAAAAAAATACTAATGTTATGAAAATGATTCAGACAGATTTGTTTTGCAGCCCTGCAGAGTGAATTATTATTTAATAGAGAAAATGTGGTCTGGGAGTTTAGTATGTTTAGTTTCTCTGAAGTCCTCCCTTTCGGTCATCATATTTATTGTTTTAAACTAGCTTTTACCTTTAATAAATTAGCGGCGATGCCGAAACGTTGGCCAATCGCAAATTGCTTGGTTTATGACAACAAAACGACAGCAAGTGACTCTTTGACCAGCAATTCAAGTGGACTAAGATTTGGCAGCCGTCGGAGTTTTCCAGAGGAGCGCTGCTGGGCTCCGACAAGGCCGCTGTTTAAATAGCTTTGCTTCAGAGGCCTTCTGTTTATCCAGCTCCAGACAGCAGCAGCCTCCGACACCCAGCCAGGGATGTCACCGTGATTCATGGCCTTTTCAGACACCTCGCTCATGCCTTTACTCTTCTTAATCTCCCTGCGTTCGCTCCCTTTCGTGATGAGTTTTCCTTTTGTTTGAGAAGGACAGAGATGATGTCATCATTTTATAAGTCCGAGTCCCGAGTCGGAGCTGAGGCCTTGCACCGCGCGCCAGTTTGTGTGCATTGTGATAAATAGCCCTCCTTCGGGATTTTCTTCCCCTCCTGCTTTATGCAGAAAAGGAAAAGACTGTGAGGGAACGTCTGGGTGCCTTTGTCAACTTATTTTAAATTTATTTTCGTCATGGTCATGCTTCTCTCCTTCGCCTTCGTCTTTCTCAAACAGGCCGCATCCTCCCCTTTGTCACCTCTTCCCCTTCCTCCGTCTCTTGTTTATCTGATTGAGACCCAACCCCATTTTAATGCTGACTTTATTAGTGATGATTGATAAGAAGCAGAAAGCTGCATGTCTAAATGACCATGTGTAGATGTTGAGTGCTGTGCACGCTCACCCCCAGCCCCCCATCCAATGATGAATTTGGGGCCAGTGATAGCAGCAGCGGTTCAATACTTGGGGTAATGAATGCGTTTAATAAGCACAGTGGGTCGATGGGCTTAATGAAGGTGTGACAGAGGATGGGCCGGGAGAATGCAGCTCTAACAAGACTCCACCGAGCCTCTGGGGTTAACGAGGTCACGCTACAATCGGGATTCCCTCACTTTCAAACTTTCTGTCTGTTTTTGCTCTTTGTGCGCCTTCGGTCCTTTTGCACTCAATACTGTGCATGTCTTGGCGTTTCAGCTTTTTTACCATCAAATAACGGGAGTTTTGTATTCTGTGCTGGTGACAAAGAAAATCTAAAACCTGGTTTGCTTCTTCACTCTAGAGACCACAGAGCTGCATCATTGCGCTCCATTTGTCTTTTTCTAAAAAAAAAACACCCCCTGTTGTTATCGTTTGTAGTTTAGTTAAACCTTTTCAGGTTCTCAGTGAAACATGACTATTGGTCTCTTCCATGAACTACAGGTGTTTTAGATTTTATGTTTGCACTCAAACACTTTGTGCTTTTTAGTTTAGGCAGAATAAACTGCCTTTTTATTATTTGCCACCAAAGAAGGATGAGAAAAAAACTAATCAGATCTTAGCCAACACAAAAAGGCTATAAATCAGCCAGATTTACAGATGAGCTAAAGTTAATCTAGTATAGGGGTCTGCAACCTCTACGAACAAAAGAACCATTTTTATGCATTCATTCACTACATTAAACATGTCCATAGCCGCAACAACTTGCTACATCAATGGTTATCAACTGGTGAGCCAGTAAGCTGTTGGGGGAAGAATCAGTTTTGTTGTGCGTTTCCTTGACTGATGAAGCCTTCTGGATTGAAGGCGAAACGTTTCAGCACAAAAAAAGAAACTGTCCAGATGACCTGACTGAAAAATGTTGGATTGTATACCTGGATTATTGAGCATAGACTTTGTTGTTTACTTCTACCAGTGTTAATGCTAATATTGCTAATGCTAGTGCGTCTACTGTTAATACAATTGTACGCCGTACATCAACAATTTAATTGGAGCCAATTAGATATGGCTGCCAAAGTCAACTGACCTTGAAAACACAAAAAAACTCAGTTCAATGCCCTGAGATGACTTCTGTTGTTACTTGGCGCTATATAAATAAACTGAATTGAATTGAATTTAAAACTTTGAATTTACAGGTATTGAGCTGATTTTTGGTGTGGTAGTAACTGCGAGTCATCCCTAACCTGTAGTGAGGGCTACATGAACCAAAGAGCCACAGGTTGCGGACGCCTGATCTAGTAGTAGCTGAGAGTCATCCTCAACACATAATCTAAGTGGTAACACATCTAGAGAGACTTTGAAATATTGCACAAGTCATTTACAAAGTTTGACCAAGACGGGTAAAACTGTCATCTCATCATGACATCATCTTAGTTTAACACTCTGACATGAAAGGCGGGAGGTGACGGGTGGGCGATTTATTCTTTCAAGGAATGCCCTGCCTTTAATTTCAAATTGGCAATCAGAGATATTCAGTCACGATGCCCTGTCTCTCTCAGAAATGATTTCTGATTCCAGACCAGCAGTCTGAGTGCAGCTTTTGAACTAGTGCTTCTGTCTGAGAGCTGTTCTTCTGCTGTTGAAACAAAGGACAGGTCTGACATTATCCGCCGGCTCCAAACCGACCCTTGAACTGCATTAGTGTGAAAGATGATATTTGAGATAATATTATTCTTCTCCACATAGGTCTCTGCCTCCATCTTTTTTTCTCTCCCTCCATAGTGTTTGCCCCTGCCTCTTTGTTATACTTTATCTTTCACATAAAGCTTCCTGTTGGCTTCAGTTTCTCTTCAGCCTGTCTCATTTTTTCAAGGACTTCTAGTAAAAAATACTCCAGGGTAGTTTGAACCCCTTTTTGTCCCTCTGAGAAGTTGGTCTCAAAGAAGCACCTCTTGGGACATCTATTGTAACAAATCACATCTTCAGAGGAACCGTTTTGCTCCAGAGACGCTCATCACGTTTTGTCTGAATATTTGCCCAAACTTGTTTAGAGCTTCAAGTACGATACAAAAATGGAACTCGTCGTTGCAGTTGACTGGTTCGGATAATTTCTGTACATGCTTCAGGTTTAGCAATTGTTGATTAACAGTTACAGAGTACCATTATGAAGTTCAAGTTCAAGTCAACTTTATTGTCGTTTCCATCACATGTGGTACATGAAGTGGCACGAAAATATTCACACAAGGTCACAGTTACTCCCAAAAATAGCAAAATATAAAGTATAAAAAAACCCAGTAAATAAGGATCTAAGATATACACTAAGATATATGCTAAACAGTTATAATAATGTAAAACAATACGACGTAACAGCAGCCTGAACATGAGTCTATGGTGAGCAGATGGGTATGAATGAATACAGAAGCATGATATAATCTGCAGTATGAGATAATCAGCAGCATGAGATCAGCAGCATGGATAATCAGCAGCACAGATAAGTCACATATTCCCAGTTAAAGTGGCATTACAGTGATTTGTCTTTTTTTTTCTTACATTGATTAACCTGGTTAGGGATTTATGAGTTTTAACAGCTTCAGGGTAGAATAATTTATTATGTTTTGACTTAAACAAAAACAACAAAATAAAGAAAAAAAAAAAGATGCAAAGACTCATTAATACACATACTGTAATTTATAAGTAGAATTTGTATTGACAAATATATACAGTAATACATGATTGCTGCTATGTTTTATTTTTACTTCTGTTTTTAACAAAACACTGAAAAGTTTAATTTTTTTTTCTCAATAATACTTTTTGTGGAACTATTGTCTGTTTTTTCCACGTTGTGTGTTCACGTCCTAACTATTTTTCACAGCCTGTTAAACAGTAAGACAGGCTTTTAATAGCTGTCAGGTGAGCTGCATGTCCTCCACCTGTTGATTTTGCACACTGCAGCTTATCTTTCAAACATTTCCCTTGTTTCTCCTTTCATGTGAACATTTACCAGAAGCACTTGAACAAGTATTATGTTTTTTTCTACATCATTTATCGTGTTTTGTTGCTCAAGTGGGAGCAGCTTTTCTAAAGAAATTTGTCGTCTTCTACTTGGTTTGCTTTCAACTTCATTTATTTTGTTCTACTTTTTGTTACTTGTCTGTTTTAATTTTAAGCTTGTATAAAATTATGTATTTTCTCACATTTTGTTTTATATTTCTGTAATATAAAAGTTTATGAGGGACATTTAGTTGTTAGACAACATTTTCAACAAGCAAGCCATTTTTGTGGTTGACATACAGTAGTCCCTCGTTTATCACGGGGGTCTCTGTTCTTAGTCCACCCGCGATAAGTGAAACACTGCGAAGTAGGAATAGTAGTAATTAGTAGTTTATTTTAGTGTGTGTGTATATATATATATATATATATATATATATACACACATTTCTCATTTCTCTTCTTCCGTCCCCCTCCCTGCAGGAGTTTTCCTCCTCGTTGTACACAACAACGTATTTTCAGCCACTCAAAAGAAAAGTGTGAATCGTAAATCAAATCAAATTACGAATTTGACTTGAGCGAAAAATGAGGATGAGAGCGACAACGAAAGAGAGACTGAGGAAGTGTGTGAAGTTTTTCTCAGGCATTTCAATTCTGACACTGAAGACGACCAATTTAGTGATTTTAGTGCACAGGAGGAGGATGAAGTTAGCCATAAATGACTTTTCCTGGCAGGCTACAGTTTATTTATTTTTTTTAAATCAGCCGTGTTACAGGCACTGTTCAGAAATAAAACATTTACTGTACCTATTTGTGTAGGTTACTGGTAGTATTTAATTAAATGTTTAAAAAAATCTTTCTGTGTAAATATCTCATATTACAACGTGGACACCTGCAGCTTATACACAAATGTGGCCTATATATGTACAATTTTAATTTTAATTTTTTTAATTTAGTGGGCACAGCTTATATTCAGGTGCTCTCAATAGTCCGGAAATTACAGTGATCAGGATTAATCACAGCCCCAGAGTGTGATTAATCTGATTAAATTTTTAATCGATTGATGGCTCTAATATATATAAGGCATTTTAAGTACTTCCCACACTCTTGCAATATTCTAAACAATGTTTCTAAACTCTAAACGCTCTAAAAGAGCACAGAATGTCATGATCCGTGCTCTCTCTGCCACCTGCCAGCACTCTCGGCCACGCCCACTTCTCCGCTGCAGAGCATAGATCATGACACGCTGCAGGAGGGAGCTTCTTCCTGCACATGTGGGCTGCACATAGGTGCAGGAGGTGATAATTTAAAAGTAATTTATTTTAAATTCACATTCCATGCCGATTTTGCGGCTCATCCATCAATCAGCCAATTGTGTGTCATGTCCCATCTTATTTTGAAAAACCGCGAAAGAACGAGTCAGCGAAAGTCGAACCGCGAAGTAGCGAGGGTCTACTGTAGTTGTCACATTTACCTTTTGTGTTTACAAATTATTCACCATTTTTTCTCCCTCCTTTGAGTCACCATCAGCACATGATTCACTTTTGTCTTCTTGAATCTTCGTTCCTGTCTTCTGCCTCTCTCCCGTTCCCTGTATTTCACCAGTGGAAGACGGCGACTTTCTGAACCTCACATTTCTTTGCTTGCCGTTGCCAGACAACGCCGTTATGAGATATAGCAATGAGACATGCAATCGATTAATGGTGCACTTAGCTGAACTAATTAACAGATATGTAGAGGTAGAGAAGGCATCAGGCAGCGTCAGAGAGCTTGTTTCCACATTGCAAAGACTCCAGATAACCTTTGAAGCGTGGATCACTTTTCACAACCTGCATGACCTTGCTGCTCCTTTCACATCACGTGGAGTTTTAGGACAGGTCAAACACTTTTTAGGACATGTTTGAGTGGCTATTCTTTTTAAGAATGATTTAAAAAGATTATGTTGCAGTTTTGTATTTTTCTTCTTAATACCAAACTATACATCCTCCCAGTAACAGTTTATCTCCGTTCCTTCTTTCCAGTACCAATTTAAACTGCTTGATTCAGATTTTACAGTCACCTGCCACTTAAATCCTGCTCTGCCTCTTATTTCCTTGAATACCCCTCCCTCCTTATTCATCTCCCACTGCTCCACTCCTCAGCTTCTATCTAGTCTACCTTCAGCACGAGTGCGGCTTAGTTAAATTAGCTCTCAATTAAAAGTGAATTTGGTGAAAATGAGTGCGCTCTAGAGGGTACAGATAAAAGGTGGGAGGCAGAACCAGTGGGCTGCGCAGCTGCTTGACCTCGTCACTGGTTTGATACGGCTGCCTCGTGTGTTTTGGGCAACCAGAGTAAATTGTGTGTGTGTGTGTGTGTGTGTGTGTGTGGAGTGAAGACAGTCTATTTGCATTTAGATAAATCCCTGTGGATCTGTGGCTGTCACTGAAATGCAGGGGGGTGGAAAGTGTTGACCTGTGTGGGTGTTTGTGAGTGCATGCATAACGTTTGACCTGCTTTTTGAGTCGCTGATAAAGGAATGGAAATATAAACCTTTACTGGAAATGTAGGTGTGTCCCATGTGTCTGCATGAAAAACATTTGTGGCTGCCATCTCCTCAGCTGGACTAAAACTGAAAACATTAGTTCAGTTCTTACAGTACAAGAAACACTAGGCAGTTGGACAAAAATGTCTGACAGCAAAGACCTGCTGAAGGTGTGCATGTGTTCAGTTTGTATGCTTTTAATCTTTATAGTAAAGAAAATGCCCTCTTAGATGCATGTAATATAACATTAGGCAGTGCATTGTCTTTCATATCGATGAGGGCTGATTAAAAAAAAAAGTTATTCAATTTTCAACCAGAAAGCATCATGTAGAACAAAGTTTGAACCCTTAACCACTGATCAATACATGTGATTTATCTGGGTTTGCCAAAGCCACAAGCCATCATGTTCTGAATCACGTCTTTGTCTAGTTTACATGTTCATCACTTTGTTGCTGCTGTGGTTGATTTAAAAGTGCTTTATTTATAAATTAATAGTAGTTGTTGTTGTGGCCTGCAGTCAGATTGGTAGAGGAGAGGGTAGGTTGCTGCAGATTGATATTTGGGGTTGAATGTGGGAAGTTTTAATTTTTTTAAATATAAAGTCTGTATGACAGGTGAAGGTGAGTTAGTGGATGGAGAGTTATGTGCTCTGAGCACTTATCTCAACAATTTAGTCTTACTAAGCTAACTAACACATGGATGTGGGCCAGTTCATGTATTTTCAATTCAATTCAGTTTATTTATACAGCGCCAAGTCACAACAGACGTCATCTCTGGGCACTGTGCAGAAACATACATATATATATATATATATATATATATATATATATATATAATAAGTTAACATTATTCATCTGAGGAGCAGACTACTTTGAGTTTAACTCGCATAACTCTCATCTTGAGCAAGCACAAAGGCGACAGTGGAAAGGAAAAACTCCCTCATGAGGAAGAAACCTTTAGCAGAACCAGGCTCAGGACAAGCAGCCATCTGCTTTGACCAGCTGGGTTTGACAGGAACAGGAAGGAGGAACAGATACACAATGGCAGGTCGAGAATCACATGTTAAGATAGAAATAATATCAAATGAAAACTATTCAATTTTAATAATTCATTTAAGGAAATCAGGTCAATTTGTTTTCTAGTAGTATAAGCCTATAGCAGTGTTACAAGCCAACCTTAATGATAGGATTTATCAAAAAGAAAAGTCTTAAGTCCAGTCTTAAAACTGGACAATGTGTCAGCCTTATGGACAGAAACTGGAAGTTGTTTCCACAAGAGAGGAGCCTGATAACTGAAAGATCTTCCTCCCATTCTGCTTTTGGAAACTCTAGGAACCACACATAAGCCTTCAGTCTGAGAGTGAAGTGCTCTGTTAGGAAAATATGGAACAATAAGATCTCGAATATAAGATGGCGCTAGGTTGTTGAGAGCTTTGTAAGTTAGAAGTTAAATTTTGAATTCAATTCTGGACTTGACAGGGAGTCAGTTGAGAGAAGCTAAAACTGGAGAGCTATGATCTCTCCTACTAACTCCAGTTAAGACTCTGGCAGCAGCATTCTGGATCAACTGAAGACTTTTTAAAGAAGTGTTTGGACACCCAGATAACAAACCATTGCAATAGTCTAGACATGACAAATACATGAACCAGTTTTTCTGCATCACTTTTAAATAAGATGTTTCTGATTTTATCTACAAGTGATGCAGAAAAACAGTTTTTTTCCCCCACAACACTGGATGATTCAGAAGACTTGTGTGAAAAATCAAAAAGTTATTTCTGCAGACCAGTAGATCAAAAATCATTGTCCTATTTCATTTAAGTCACTCTGCCCTTTTCACTCGTGTCACTTTGCTACTGTGACGTTATTCAAAGGTCTGAAGCAGTCTCTGAAACACATGTGCACAGTATCATTGCAGGTTTATTGCACAGAAAAGTGAAAATCACAATCTCACATGATGTCTGCCCATTTCACCCGAACAGCCCCCGTTTACAGAGCGCACCACACTTTTCGTCTGAAACTGGTCACACCCATTGGTGTCGTCATTTCCGCTCATAGGACAGCCTACTCTTACCCACGTGACCAGCCCTCAGCCAATAATACTGCCATCCTTGATGTAAACAATCAAGTGTCAGGCTTGTTGCAGAGTGCAGGCGTGTAACTAAAACTCCTTCTTACCAGAAACGAAAACCCAGAAATAAAGATTCTGTATCAGTTTAATATGCATTTATACTGCAGACTGTAGGTGTACACAACTTTCAGTAACATAACAAATATAATACTGATAGAAATATATTTCACTCTCAACTGCACAGACTCTAAAATTTGTTATTTAACACATATAACTTACATCCCGGAAAACTACCGTACACTTTTATCATTTACAGTTGGTTAGTAGTTTAGTCAAAATTTCAGGGGTTCTGCTATGATTCTAAACATATTTACAACTTGAGCTCATGTTCTTAGTTGTTGATTGACAAGTCTTGATCAAATACTGTAGGCGAAAGGCTATTCAACTAAATTGCTCAGAGGGCCACAGTTACTGAAAGTCAAGCGCTCGGGCTGGTCATGTAGCACTTAGTTATTAATTAAGTTTGTTTTACGGTTTAAAATCTAGTTTTATTTTAAAATTAACCCATTGGTGGGTTGAACTGAGCTCACCTTTGGGCCTGATTGGGCCCCTGGGCCGCCACTTTAATAGCTCTGCTGCAGAGCTTTTTTCTTACTGCCTTTAGTAAGTCAAAGTCAGATCTTATCCTCTTTTTAGTTATAGACAGCCTGTTATCAGTAATTCTTGTACATATACTGTAAATGACCTTCAAAGACCAATCTATAGTATAGTGAGTGTATACATTCATATGGTGGAATAACTCCTTTTGGTTTCATGTGGAAAGTAATGTCTTCATCACTTAATCTGGTACTGTGACTGAGATACAGATGTGGAAACAGAAATTTCCATGCATGCATGTTTAGGTTGCATTATTCTAATTTCCTGCACACTTTTATCCAAAAATGACCAGTAGGCGCAAAGGAGTCAAGATTTGCATGGAATGAGTTTAGAAAGGCTTTGAAGAAGATAAAGGATTTGAATATTTTTGAGCGTCTTGGTTAAAAGTCAGTCAAAGTTTGATCCTGGTCAGCAGAGGAAAAAAAAAAAGCTCTGTAAGTCTATTGTCATGCACATGGGGGGGAAAAAGTAGCTAATTTAAAATGTGTTTTACAGCTCTATGATTCATTGCAATTTTATCATGCCACTGTATTGCGCCATGTTGGCTTGCTTGGACTTTTATTTTAGATTAATTTATGTACTTTTCCACCAAAGAACATCCTAGTTTCCAAGCTTCTTGTTTATCTGTTGGACTTTGTTTTTCTCCGTTTGTCTTACTTCATATATTTTCCCCCCAGTGAGAAACACGATACTCAACACATCAGAGCTCTGGTTCTCATGCTGGTTTTATATTACGGCCTCATGTGAATTGCATTGATTAATAATGGGAATCTTAAACCAGTTCCTTTCCTTCATCCGTGCCTGTGCAGAAACTGTTTAATGATATTCAGGAAATTCTTTTCTCCACCTCCGTTTTTCTACTGTAGCTTCCTCCATTGATCCCTGTCTCCTCCTGTGTAAATCCTCCTTTTCCATGAGTAATCCATCGCGACGTTCCCCGTGTCTGCTGGAGTTGTGCCAGAAAAGCATGGGATTACTATGACTAGAGATGCCACACACACACACACAGAAACAGGCAGCATGAACATGCACTTTGAAAATTCTCACCCACTTTGTGCAGCAATAGAGTAATGTGCCAGGGGACATTCATATTGACTAGAAAGGGCCTACCTGGACTCAAAGGAAAATTTCTGGATGATAGTAGGTCAGGGGAACCTTTCTCTCTTCCCCCTACAGGGTTATAAAATATTATTTAGTAAGACATCTTGCCTTGGAAGTCTCTTTCACACACTATTGTTTGAGAGTCTGCCAGCTCAAGTAAAGGAAGGACAAAATATTGAACAATTTTATGCAACTGCGATGTTTCAGACTGGGCTTGTTGAATTTTACTTGTATAAAACTATGCATTTGCTTTCATCGTAGAGAAGAACCATAGTGGATTTTATTTCCTAATCAATATAAAGTTCTTTGTCTATCCCACAAAACCAGTATAAAAGTCTAGAAAGTCCTCTCATTTTTACTTGAAATAAGCTGATGGTAAAGTCACATTGCTTTTTTTTTGTCACTAGAAACACAACATTGTTTTAGTCAGTGCTTCCTCAGACACTGCCTGCGGTTTCCTTTTTATCTGTGAGATAAGAGCTTTACTGGAAGATGTTCACATGCGCAGAGGAATCATGCTAACCTCCTGCTCATCCTGTTAAATTCTTCTAGATCCTTCAGCTCATCTGCTGAGCCTTTGGTGCTGTGTTTATATGTCATGGGATGGATGGTAACAATGCGGAATAATCTTTCAGGTTTCACTTCACTCAACATTCACCCTGGTTTGTGTATTCAGAAGTGGCTTTGTAGGATTCCACTTTATATAATTAGTTTGTAGAAAAGTCAGTCGTCTTGGATGTTGACTTAAATGCTGCTCACAAACCAGACAATAGCAATTATGGGAACTCTGCCTGACAAAAGCTAAAGTTTCCCTCGTCACTGTCATTGGATCAGAATGACTGAATAAAAAACCTGTGAGACTGGCGACTCTTTCTAACTGGGCTGATTAGATTCTGACACGACTAGTTTTCCAAAACATTTGAGAAGCAAAACTCTCCTGCTGGATTTAAATCAACACTGTGGAAATATTTTCGATTCCAACAGAAGGACGGCTCAACAGACAAGACTCATGACGTATACAACAGGTGCCAGTGTGAGTTAAAATACTTGGGAAACACAACAAATTTGTCCGTTCACCTGAAGAAGAAACACGGCATTGACAGCCATGTTATATAAGCTCAATATCTATTTTTGTGTCTTTATAACTGAAAGGTAATCAGGGCACTTTTAAGTTAACTGGATTAAAAAATGCACTGAAACATGAGAAATGTGCGACCGATCAGGTCATTTCTTTTTATTTTTCATTATTTAATCAAATTTTTTTTTTTTAATTTTAGTTAAATGCCTGGTGCCTGTAATAACAGAAATAAGATGGTTAAATCATATTTGAATTGTTTTTGTGAATTTATTTATATGTAAATGAGATGAGCATTTGATATCGCAGTATATCGATCGCAGACTTGTGAATTGAATAAAATCGAAATCGTATCGTGACGGACTTTGTGATATTGAGAAAAATCGTATAGTCATACAAACAAATCAATATAATATTGTATCGTGGTAAAGCTGCTGATTTACACTCCTAACTGGTACGTTCTAAAGGTAAAAGACCGTCTTTATTTTCAAAGTCATGTTTTGGTACAAACAAGAGCACCCTTTGAGGAAGTCACTATTCTATGGTAAAAATCCATCCGTCCATCCATCCGCCCGTCCATCCACCCATCCATCTTCTTTACCCACTTCTTCTTTTCTTCTTTCTTTTCGGGTCGCAGGGGTCATGGTACCCATGTCCAGCAGTCACTGTGCAAGAGGCGGGGGACACCCTGGACAGGTCTTCAGTCCATCACAGGGACACACAGAGACAAACGAGACAAACACCCATTCACTGTCTCACTCACACCTAGGGACAATTTAGAGTTACCAATCAGCCTAACATGCATGTTTTTGGTCTGAGGGAGGAAACGGGAGTACCTGGTGAAAACACACGCATGCACAGAGAGAACATGCAAACTCCACCCAGAAAGGCCCCCGGCCGGGATTTGAACCGAGGCTACCTGCCCGCTGAGAGGCGGCAGCTCTACCAACTGTGCCACCGTGCTGCCCATATTAAAAGTCAAAGCATTCAATTCATTAAAAGTTCTGATTGGAATTTGATTTAATTTCTTTCTTGCACCCTCCATACCCTGAACTAATCTTTATTTAAGCATCAGAATAAGCTAATCTTTGTCTTTAAAATATGAGATAATGTCCTGGTTTGTGTCTTGTTGTAATACTGTGGAGTTTTAGTGCGCCGAGGCTCATGTTCTACTTTGTCAGCTGACAGTATATGAGACGACAGGGGTGAGGAAGGTTTGCTGACTTGGGGAAATAAAGAGTTCTCCCCGACTATATGGGATTCAGCAACATCTAGCAGAGTCGGAGTCTTTGCTTTGTGTTTGTGTGTGTGTGTGTTTGTGTGAGTGAGCGAGTCTCTTCCTGTCTCTCTATTTTACTCCTCTCTACCCTCCTTCCGCTCTGTCTATCTCCCTGTAATAAAGCAGAGTATTTATTTCTCCCCCTTCAGCTCTCAGGTCTCTTAAAGGGAGTCGGGGACCAGGAAGATATTAGACTTTACGTGTGTGTTTGTACGTGCGACAGCAAGTGTGTGTATGTGCAGTTGCACTCTGCCTCTCACACTGTACTGTCTGCTCGTCTCATCACCCATCCCAAACGTACTGTTGCGTCGTCTTGCGTGCTAACACACGGAGATTGAAAGTTGCTGATTCTGAGCCGCGGGGACTCGTAGAGAGGAGGCCTCAGGCGGAGCCTGATTGAGCTGCGCTCAGATGAGGTAGAAAAGTTACAGCAGCACGCCATTACCTGCCAGTGCCCATGGAGTTTATTAGCATTGCAGATATTTTCTGGCAGGACTCAGTGTAACCAAGCAAATAATTTCATGACTGTGGTCCACGAGGGAGTTAAAGGCTAAAAAGGTTTGTGTCGTTCATGTCAACTAGCCTTCAGCTGGGGCTGTTTGGATGCCTCTTTGCTGGTTTACAAACAGATGAAAAAATCAGGTTGGTGTAAATACACGAAAAGCAATTTTAGTTCAAAATGATTTAAAATCAATCATTCAAGCACATCGTAACCACACTTGCCATATGATACAACTTATCTGAAATACATGCATTGTATTTCTAGTTTTTAGTTTTTAGTGAAGTTTTTGTGTAAAGCAGTAACGATAACAATATTCAGTGCCATGCTCGAGTATTTACAAAAGTGGTATCACTTTAATAAGTCCAAGCAGGCCAATAATTTGTAATGTTGTTTTTTCTTTTTTGTTTTGAGCTGAGGGAGCAGAGCAGAGATTGGTTTGGAGCGTTGTGCGGCTGAATTAGCTCTTCACGGCTTTGGGACCGAGTCTGACAGTTGGCACCGTGGAAGATGATTTATGACTTGCTACGAGAGTCAGAGATGGATGAGGAGAAGTAACTTTTGATCAAAGTTTTTCTCTAACAGCAGCAGAAAGAGGCTTCTTAGTCGCTGTTGATATCTGGAAGTGGCCTGGCTTTATTTCCCTGAGGGAAATGGCAGAGTCTGCCTGCTTGTTTTGTGGTTATCCTGCAGTTCATTACACATTCGGTCAGTGTGCAAACTAGCTATGCAAATACAGAGAAATCACATCATTAAGTTTGTGTGATTAAAAATAAATGATCACAAATCTATGCAATTTTTGTTGCTGTGTAATCTAACTGTAAGAACAACCAAATTGATGTCTGTATTTTTATTCTCCAACTTGTCTTTTTTTTTGCTTGTGGTTAATTTGTTCTGCAATTTTAAAAAGTGATTTATTAGGACGTTTACTGGGGATTGTTGTTACTTTAGGCAAGCACAGTTACTGTGCTAGTCTTTGTTTAGTTAGTGGGAGAGAGTAAGTTTTAGAGTAACGTTTGGAGAATGACACAACACAACACTTTTTTAAAGTTACATTTTCACGTACTTATAAAATCATCAAACATCAGCATAACCCTTATATCAAAGGTGCCACATTGCAAGATTTTGTGTGTTGCAACTAAAGTGCAGTTCCTCGTTTTTGCTTTGGCTTCAGTGCTTTGTGTTGCAAATACCTGTAGCAGTGCATCCCTGACACAAGAGATTTTTTTTCCCCATCAGAAAATGAATTTATACTTAATATGTACTAGACTTTAGACTGCAAACAGGTCCCTTTGAATAAACTTTTGAAATTTCTTAAAATGTTCCCCAAATAAAGTCAGTATTAGAAATATCCTGATTCATGCTCAATAATCCAGGTAGAAAAATCCAACAAAGTTAAGTCAGGTCCTTTGGACAGTTTCTTTTTGTTGAAACGTTTCGTCTTTCATCCAAACAACTTCGTCAGTCCGAGGAGCTGCAACAAACTCAGTCTTTTAAATAGCACCTTCACATAGTGCGTCAACCAGTTTGGTGGTGCTCTGATGGTTTCTGGAGTCCGCCCTCTCCCCCCAGAGTCATTTGAGGCAGTCATGGCCAAAGTGGTCCAAAACATCCTGATTCATGCTCAGTAATCCAGGTAGAAAAATCCAGCAGTACGGTTTCTTTTTGTTGAAACGTTTATCCAAAAGACTCCATCAGTTCGAGAGGTTTGTTGCAGCTCCTCGGTCTGATGAAGCTTTTGGATGAAAGACGAAACATTTCAACAAAAAGAAACCGTCCAGAGGACCCGACTTAACTTTGCTGGATCAGTATTAGAAACTTTTCTGACATGAATTGTTTTAATTTGCTCTGCCTTTGATTCCAATATGCACATATGATTCAACCAGGTCTTATGATGGAACATCAGAGTTCATCTCTGTCTACAGATGTAGGCACACGTTACCACTGTCACGATTCAGAGCTTTTATCCAAAGCTCAGTAATTCATGGCACTGATGGTGACCTATAACAACCAGTAATGTACTCCTCACAATATAGACAGTTTTAGTCATTTTTAAACTTTTGTGACTCCACCAGAGTTTTAAAATTTCCAATCTTGACTTCAAACTCAATAAAACGACCAGAAGTTGTGATGTTGACCTTTGCCTTTGTTCTGTGTCCACCAGTCTTCTAAATTCTCTCATTTCCAAACATGTCTCGACTGTCAGCTCCTGTAATAAAGGCATAACTTGCAGACTCAAACCAGGAATAAAACAAATGGCATATGAGGCTGCCCCCTTACAAACTGTAGAAAAACAGATAAGCAACTGAGCGCATGCACCCAGACACTGCTATGTTAGCTTGTGCTGAGTTCTTTCAGGGCTTAAATGTTCTGCAGCCAAGACTCCTGTGGCTTTCCAGCTCAGTGTGTGTCCAACCTCGCTCATCTCCTGCCTTTTTCTACAGGTCACAGCCTAAATCCTGTGAGGGGGGGGGGGTGTTAGGTCTGGTGCTCAGAAAGTAAGGGTTTACTGAGTTTGTCTCACAGGGACCAATCAAGACTAACTATCTCTTACAAGGTTCCCATGTTGGGACTGTTCGGAAACCAGCTCACTGTGTCCATCAAAAGACATTCAGCATGGCTGAAAAGTGCCTGACTAGAAATGCACAGACTTTTTGCTGCCCGAACAGAATAAATATTTAAATATGTCACTGCCGTCAGCTTTGTTTTGTTTCCATCTCTGTCTTTGATGGCTGATATCAATAATCCATTTATTGATCAGCATTTTCTCAGCTTCTAATCCATTAATACTATTTTTTTCTCTCTGCAATATCTCTTGACCTTAGTTTTTTCATGTGTGTGCAGGTGAACCAGTATTTGTTGAGTATTTAATGTCAATAGTCATGAGACATTGGTAACTTTTGATAAATAACTGAAATGAGTATCTAAAAACAATTAAATTAAATTTGACAAAAAAATAAATAAACAAATAGATTTAAAGATCAGCACACACTAATGGTATTTTGATTTTATTTAATTAACAGTGTGTCATGTGATCAAATGTTTCTGTAAACGTTTTTCACATTGCAGACTTTTCAGATATACTAATTACTTTTCATTAAAGCTGGATGCTTGTTTTTATTTGACGTTTTCGTACTAAGTTTAAAGAGAAAAAAGAAAAGTATTTATTTTTTGTTTCAAGGCTAACATCGGTATTTGAAATGTTCTATTGCTTTCGTACCAATAGTCTTATACCTCCAGGCTCACCAGTCAACTTCAATTTAATTTCCTTGTGATTACGAGTTCTCTGGATTATAGTTTTTATTTTAACTAGCAGCATGTTCTTGAGCCAGCTTGAACTAACTCTTGGAACTCCTCCTTTAGATTTCATTTATTTTTTTATAACAGATAAATTTGTTGTCACAATTAATTCAGAAATGATCCCTTTATGTTAACTTCTCAACATGCTCTTTCTGCCTCTTCCTGATTTTACTCTCTGTCGTTATTTTATTCTTTTTGTCCTGCTCAGACACTCAGGAGCTTACTGAAACATCTGAACTCTCAGTTGGTGTCTGATTCTTTTCTTGTGTTCCCCGAGCAGCCAGCTTCTCCAAACCCCTAACCTTTGGTGTTTTTTTCTCATCTCCCGTATTATTTTTGTCATAAGACCCAAACTGACCTGGCACGTAGGAAAATACTCACTCATGTTGTCCACCCGTCTCCCCAAATCCCTTATCTCTCCCAACCCTCATGGTAACCTCTCTCAACAAGGACGTAAATTCATCGCCCAGCCACCTCTGTTGTCTGGACCTGAAGCAGAAGCAGGATCTTTTTGTTACGAATGATAAAAGGAAGAAAGGCAGGCTGAGGGAGGAGGATTAATTCAAGCGCAAGCCAGAAGACACATCTGCTTGCTGTGTTCGTGTCTTTCCCGTCCCTCCTGTGGTTTCCCTTGGTTTACTTCTATTATCTTTGGTGAGAGCAGAGAATATTGGGTCGAGATGCATGGTGAACTCTCAGCGCCATGACACTCATCTAATCCGCTCTCTGGTTTGTCTTTTGCCCTTTCTGTCTTCCTGCGGTCTCTATCTAGCATCACCTCCCTTTCTTTTCATTCCTGCCTCAGTATTTTTTTCCTAAAGTCTTAACTTGGCTACATACCTTCTAAGAGATGCTTCTCTTAATTTTTATGATAAAAATGTTTTTTTTTTTAAAATTTATTTATTGTTTTGCTTTGAATTTTAATAATTCCTAATCAAATGGTTGGTTTCACTTAGATGCTCCCACTGCTTGAAGATCTGTGTTTAGCTTCACTTCCTGTCTTTTGTCTTTTTCTATTCTGACTATGATCAGACTAAAACTAGGTCATGTTTTCTTTTTATCTCTGCATGTGATTTACCTTGTCTTACACACATTCTGTCTCTTTTACAACCTACCTCTGACCAATCCATTGTCCTCAGTTCTGGGTCCTGGTCACTGATCCATGTCACCTTTCTCTTTGGGTCTGTTTGACGGCCTTTCTCCTCTTTTGACAGCTCTCAGGGTCAGCAGAGACAAAGATGAGGGGTGGGAAGGTATTAGTCCTTGTTTTTTGAATGCATAAAGTCAATTTTTTGTCGTTTTCTTGTGCTGATCTTTGGAACCTCTGTGTTATTATTTTATTTATGTATATTTGAGTCAATAAGGACACACAGAGGGAATAACCTTTAACCTTGACAGTGATCTTTGCTACATTAGGTCGATGACGGGCAGCAGAAACAGATCTAAAATGTCTCTGAGCAAGCAGGGCAGGAGCTCAGGCAAGGCATCGCATCTCCCAGTTTTCTTGGCCTTCTGCCCTATCTATTGTCATCCTGCAGACCGCAGCTCAGACTCGGCATCCCCACGCCCACTGCACCATTAGGGAAATACTGCAGGGAGGAGAGGGAAGACAAGTCGGAGGTGAAGGCTGTCTTGTCTGTTCTGTCACTTCATGCTGATATGGTGTAAGGTGGAGTGACACTGAGCTCAACCACCCTCTCTGGGACCCCACTGCTCCAGAAAGTCTGACCTCCACGACCCTGTCCCAAACCAGTGGGATAGAAAAGGGCTGTCTTTTGTTTGCACTCTTTAAATGGGTGTATGTATAAAAAATGTTCGGGGAGGACAAAAATGGGTCTGGATTCTCTTGAGAGGGATTTCCATTTCTAAAAGACACAGATCAGCAAAGCATTCCTGTTTATACAAAAGAAGAAAAGCTTTTGATGGCATTGCTTAAAATTTGCTGCCTCAGGAAATTTGCTAAATAGGGTATAGTCTTGCCTGCCGTTGGGGTCAAAGGCTAAATGTAAACTGTACACATTGCTGAATGTTTGAATGACCTTTCAAGCTTTTTCTTAAATGTCCACAATGAAAAAGAGGGTGTGACACAAAAAAAGGCTTTTACTTGATCTCAAAGGTTAAGATACCGGTACCTTCTTTCTGTTCATTTTGCAGTGACATTGTTAACCACTCTGTTAAGAGTGAAAGCAACAAATTCAAGCTGATGAACGGTGAACGCTGAAAGCGATAGACTCACAATGAATAAAAACAAACAAAAATTAATATTAGACTCATTTTTAGTCTGTAACCTCAGTCTGGAAACTGACTTTCTATAGTTTTCTAACAGTATCTGAGTGAATAGCTCAGGTTTTCCATGTGCAAAAGTATATCTCTTACATGACTTTTCCAAGGGTTGGCCATTGTTTCATTGCCAGTCAATGAAAATACATCAAAATAAACCATTTTTGTCTAATGCTCTTCATACTACGGTATTTACCTGCATGCACTAAACAAATTTAAGTAGTACTCATCAAACAGCTTTTTGTGCCTTAATGCTGAACTCCAGAGTGTTGGCTTGGGTTTTGCTGGCACATATAAGCATAAGATTTAAAGTTTTAGATACAAATCAAACTGGCCTTACTGAGACCCATTTCAGGAGGTTAGCAGAAGCCCACATTATGTTCACACACTTAGTATATTAAAACAGGATTATTGAGGAATATTAAGTGCTATCTGTTCGTTGTCATCCTTGTACGTTCCTATACAATGAGTTCTCTGCATTTAACCCATCACACCTGAGATACACCCAGGTGGAGCAGTGGGCAGCTATGTAAGCACCTGGGGAGCAATTAGGGATTACCATAGGTGTCTTGCTCAGGACAACATGGGCACAGCCGGGAGTCGAACCGCGACTTTCTGGTCCCAAGTTGGCTGCACTACCTCTACACCATCTCGACCCTAATATGTGCTACTGTAAATATAGAAATACAAACTGTCATGAACATGACATGGGTTTTGACCTGTTGTATCTTTGTAACACCTGTACAAAAACATAAATTAAATTTTGGCTTTATAAAGGAACATCTCATTACCAGGATTTTTCAGAACATTGTGTAGCTGTTAGTTGAATGGCCCATATGTTAACAAAAAAGGTTCAATCATGTCATCTGGACCAGTTCATTTAAGTGAGAAACATTTCGTCCCCCATCCGGAGGACTTCCTCAGTCTGTGGCCTGCCAACCAGATCTGTCCCATAGATAGCCTTCACTGCTGTGTTTCAAGCCAACCACCTGTTGGAATCTCAGAAGTAGGCTTTAACACATGCAAAACACACCCATCCAAAACAATCATTTGTCATGTACATCAATCAAATGTTTTAGGCCCAATGGCCAACTTGCTACTCACAGAAACAGCCTGATGACAACCAAGGCCAAAGTGGTACAGAAAAATTTTTGTAGTCTCCATCATCCAGGTAGATAACAACAAAAAATGTTTAAATTGTGTCATCTGGACCAGTTTCTTTATGAGAGAAACTTTTCATCCCCCATCCGGAGGACTTTTGTCAGTTTGTGGCCTGCCAACCAGATCTGTCCCATAGATAGCCTTCACTGCTCTGTTTCAAGCCAACCTCCTTTTTTGTTATCTACCTGAATTGTAGTAGGGTTGAATAGGTCACCTTAAAATGTTGTGGTTCCTGCATATTTCCTTCCCAGAGTTACAGAATAAAGTTGATGTATTTGGGAACAAAGTAACTTCTAGTACCCCTCATTCTTCTTGTATTGTATGATCTGCCCTGGCCTGATGGAGGTTGCAGTTGGACATGGTGAAACCCCCTGCTGTGGCCCTCCAGGGGATATTTACTGAACAGTCACACCCCTTGCACACCCAGAGAAAGCTTACCATCTTGTGTGTAGACCGGCCGTAACAATGCAATTACCACATGGCATATGCGTTCCTGTTGGCACAATTGTTGCTCTTTAAACTGACTCAGACGCCTTTGTTGGCTTCTCACCTTTGTCTGAGCATCACTGTCAAACCGCTCTTTCTGTGCTGAAAGCTGGGAAGTGCTGAAAGCTTGAAATTCAAGGGCACAATAACTCTAGCACTCAACAGGCTTTTCTCAAACTGTAACTGAATAAGTGGTTGAAGAAAAATTCAAGAGAAAGGGCCTTTAAGATTTGTGAGAAAATGCGAACGGTTTGCTGGAGGAATTAGAAATCACAAGTTCCTCAAGAAATGCCTCGAATCCCCTCATTTCAATCAAAAGGCTGCACATTTAAAGTATTAAAGAAACCACTGAGACTCAGTTTACCTCTGCCTCGCAAATCGCACAGGAGCTGAGATTCTCTCCAGAGAAGTTATGGACATGCTGCAGCTCCATCCATTTTCCGAATATACAAGCCTAGTTAGACCACAACACTTACTGTTCTGTGTGTAATGATGTGTCCTGCGCTGACACAAGGTAAGATAAATGTAATCTCTCGTTTGTACTTGTTTATGCAAGTCCCTCAGGCGAAGTCGTGACACTGGAGTTCCAACTACCTGTGCTATATCAATGTGGTGTTTAGGATGGAGACTTGACTCCACTTAGAGATGATGGTTCTGTCTCTGCGGGTTTTTTACACCCACTCCTATTATGCGCTGCCATGTAATAAACGAGTCCAGAAACTTTGGCTTGGCTATGCAATGCATAGCGATGCAATTTGACCGTGAAGTGATGAAAGCTGCTGGTTTATTGTTAGTGACCGCTCTCGGTTTAGTTTGGTGTTATTTTGATGTTTTGTGTGACTGTCCGAGAACAAACGTTTCTGCAGATAAGTTGGGGGAAAAAAATAGGGCAAACCATGAATTTTACACTGCCATCGCCTGAAAACTAGTAGAACAAAGCAATTCTGGTTTTAAGCTTACATTTTTCCCGTTATTCTTTGGAAATTTTGTATTTTCTAATGGTTTACAGCAGAAATTTGCCAGCGAAGTGGAGTGAAGTGGATTTACTTGCTTTCCTCTTATAGCAGAGGTCAATTTTAATTCTGGTTGTTTTTTTGCTAGGGTGCTTTTTAAAGACAGTGGAATTAATGCAAAAAACAAAACAGCTAAATAAACCTGAAACATTGAGCTGAAGGGGTGCACTATATTTGGCAAACAATATTTGCAAATCACTATCATAATGGCAAAATCAATTGTGACAAAACCAATTTTTCTTTTTTTCTTTGTTTTTTCCGTTGTGTGTATTTATTATGTTAAGTATTGTACAAATCTGGTGTGTGAGTTGAGGGCAGTGGGGTCCATCTGCTCTTTGAATGTGTTCTTGACATGCAGTTTGTGTTTGCGATTTATATTTTTGCAACCCTTAATGAGTCTAATGTTGCAATGAAAATAAATCTTTACAAAAATGTGCAGCTCTTTTAAAGCAGTACTGCATGTAATTTTTTTTTTTAGCATTTTCCTGGAATTTTTTTAAATACTTTTTGTGCACCGCAAACAATTTTCTTTAGTTTGCCACTTTCTTCTGTTTAACCATCAGCTCCTCGGGCTGTGTTCTGGCGTGCGTGAGTCTGCTCTCATCTACCCTCCAGGCTGCTGGTGTATTTGTCGAGCGCTTGTTTTATGCCACTAGAGGAACTAATTTACTGCCATTCAGTCGTGTTCTGTATGAAAACAATTCGTATAGACTTGAAAATAGTTTTAGCCACGTAATCCATCACAGTAACTCTGAAGACTTAATTTGCTTTAGTTTCCCAAATTGTCACCCAGGATGAGTGGATTTTCCTGTCAGGGTGGACCTTAAGTAATGCCAGTCTTATTGTAAGTCACTTGAGACCCAAACTTAATTAATTTAAATGAAATGTTTGCACAGTAATTCATTTTTTTCTCTCAAAACACAATGCATAGCAATTTGGCAGGAGTAAAGCATTACTACGTTGGCCATAATTCAAATCAGGTGTTTATAGCATTTTGCAAGATTAGTTTGCTACAGGCCCATTATTTTCTGTAATATAATATAGTAAGTTATTTTCATGTGTAATTATAGTTCCGTTTTTTTTTTTCCTACCTGAACATACTTACCAGACTGTTTCAAATGGTGTTACGCTTAGTTGGCTATATGTTAAAGAAATTCTGTCTTGTTGCACTCCTCCGTGAAGTTTATAAGAATTCCTGGCTCCACGGGAACACATTTTTTATTTAAAATTTCTACCTGCAGTTTTTAGAACACTGTTATGTTGCAGTCGGCTGTGTTCGGTCAGAACGGTCACCAGGCCGTGTGCCACAGCCAGACCAATTAGCCGTCAAAGCGAGACGAATGACGGAGGTTAACTGGACCTTGAAAGGATGGAGCCATTTCTATTTGACTGTTGTGTTAGGTGATTGAGTACGGTGTGTATTTGTGTCTGCTTGTGTGCGTTTGTTGCTGTAAACTAAGGTTCAAATGATGACAAATAAATTCCTGCAGTGGGTGCATCCATCTATTATTTGATCTCGCGTCATCTTGAGATTAAAACCAAACACCTTGCCGTCTCCTACCTGACTGGGAGTGCTGGAGATGGAAAATTAATTTCTGATTTCTCACTTTTTTTTAACAAACTAATTAAGGCTTGTAGGATGCATCCTGAGGCAGCATTGAAACAGCTGAGACAGTTCAGTAAAGGTTCAGATATATCAAGGAACAGCAGGAGCTCTGCAGGTTGGCACGGTGAAGGAGGGAACTGGAGAGTGATCCAAGGAACAAGGGTATGGCGAAAGAACTAATTAGATGAAGCTGGAACAGTTGTGTGTAAAACACTCCCTTTTGTCTTCTGCTTAGACTGACAGAGCTGAGGACACACTGGGGCACACAAGCTGGTGTTGGCAGTCTGCAGCTGCAGCTACTATCAATTTACAGAATGTGAACAGCCACCAGTAGGTTATGTAGCCATGTGTAGCCAGGAACTGAGCAAAAACCTTGTTGTGCATTCATTTCTATAATCTTGTCAAGACGAATGGTTTAGTACAACTTAGCACACGCTACTTCGATATATTACAGATATCTTTGTTCCCTCAAACAACTAAAATCTTTACAGCCATATTGCTTTCAGTCTGTAATTTCTTTGGCTGTATTATGTATCATGTATGAATGATACGGTATGATACAGTATCTATGTTACAATCATAATTCATCTCAGTGTTGCTCACTACCTGTCACACAACCTGTGTAGTAAATGTTAATGTGCAATATGTACCATGTGCATTTTAGCTTTAATTACTACCATGAAATACTTAATCATACAAATTCATCCTGATTGCACTGTTAAAATTCTACCATGTTGTTGATTACTATTTTCTCTTTAGGACCTTGTAAATTTTATAATTACTTTTTCACTTTTTGGTACTTTTTTTTTGGTACCCTTATGTATTTGTATTTCTTGTTTGTTCTTTGTTTTGTTTTTTTAGCTAATCAAATCGGTTCTTCTCATCCTGAGCATTTCATTGTACTGTTAACCTTGCATATGACAACTAAACACAACTTGAACTTGAATTTATGTTAAAAAAAAAAGAAGGTTTTAAGATATTTGGTGCTAGGATGCTAAATATATGCACAAAAATAAACAGTGGTTCAACCATTTCAACTAGAGTTCACAAGTGGTAGCATTTTTCTATACATAAACACAAAATTAAAGTGAAATGTGTAGTTAAAACAATAATAAATAAATACTATTAAAATAAAAATGGAGTGAATTGTGCTTGCTTAGAGAAAGGACAAAATTCTATTGTTCATGGTTTGTTATGCTGTTTAGTCATGAGATTTTGTTGTTGTGTTTTTGTGTTGTTTTGACATTCTCCAGCTGGCTCTGAAGAGCTTCTCGATGCCAAAGTCATGTTGTCTTGGCTTCAGCTACTGACCCCAAACCACCAGACTCATTTTCTTCTTACTGGAGACATTTTTCAATAGAGCATATTTCATAACGCTGAAGTGTCACCTTCATGTTCACATCCCAGTCTGAGTAATTTGGATCTGCTCCATCTCACTGGTCCTGATGTAGATGGTTTTATTTTTGGATGCTGATTTGCTTTACTCCAGGCTATTTAAAGGCTGACAGCGAGTGCATTCTGGCAGTGGGAGACTGGGCACGGTGAGTGTTTGGATTTCAACCCTCGCAGGTGCTAGCAGATCTTGATGACTTGCTCCTATATGACTGAATCAAATGTGCCACTGAAGAACAAGGGAGAGGTGGTGGAGCCACAGAGTGAATGACCTGTCAGATACCTGCTGTTTACATAGAGTCAAACAGGCAGAGACCAAAATCCTCCTGGGAGTCCCAAATTGGATTGTCCAACTTGTTGCTCTGACCTCCTGCAGATATTTCTACTCATTTTTATGGAAGAGAGTGAAGGTGCGTGCAGGAGATTAAAAAAAAGAAAGAAAAACTTCAATAGAATTTAAATTTGCTTTATTAATTTATGTAAATGATGCAGAGCAGCTGTTGGAAAGTGTTAAATTGCTTATCCAAGCATCACCATGTAGGCTGTATGTAAATTCAGGTGCGCTAATTGAAATTCGATATCGTTCTCGTCAGCACAGGTTGTTGGCCTTCTCCACTGATCTGCCCTCTTCCTCTCTCTTCCTCCTCCTCTCCTCCTCTCCAACCATACCGGCTTGCCCTCCAACCTTCCCTAAGTGGGTCTTTAATTTAAAAGTAAGCGCATTAACTTTTTCAAACACAGGCAAGATAAAGTACCCTTTGCCAACACATGAATAAACGGTGAAATAAGTAACGCACACGCAGACATCCACACACAAACATGCGAGCAAAGATCGATAAACAGTGGTATTGAGGCATCTCTTGAGGTCTGTGTCTGGCTCAGTGTGATGGTTGATTTATTTGTTCTTTCCAAAGAGCGGTAAATCAGTGCTTACCCTCAGGCCAGCTTGGCTCCATACAGCCATGCAACCCTACTTAGTGTCCCCCCTTCAAACCCTGCTGGCTTCTGTCCAACCTCTTTCTGTTTATGTTTGTGCTTGCAACAAAAATTACATTTTCAAATTCACTTTTCACCACTTTGAAAAATGCCCGTGGACTATAAAGGCCATCGGAGGCTCTCTATGTGAGTGAAATACCCATGTGGGATGCAACCCCCCCACGATATTTTCTGTTATTATTCTGAAAGAGAAAGGTGAAAGAGTTGGCTTTTGGGTAATTGCTACTCAAAGGTGGAAAAAAAGGGAAATAAAGAGGGCTAACCTTCCCCCAGGGCTCTCTTAGGGGTTGGTGCTGTTTGTCGTTCCCTTTTCCTCTCTTTTTGCCCTTCGTCTCATGCCGCTGCCCTAAGACTGTGAGCGAAGCAGTCCTCGCTCTCACCGTTGAGACAGAAAACCTTTTAGAATTATCCAAGCGTTCTTTCCCTCATTCTGTTGCACACATTTTCTTTGTTTACCCATGATAAGATACATGGCTAGGGGCCACACATCTGATGAAAAAGTTGCTTGTTTACTTTGTCATCCTTTCAGATTGCATTTTTTTCGATCGATGCACACTTAATTAAGATTTCCTTCGCTCTTTTAGTCTTCTGACGTGTCACGTTGAAAGGAAGGTGAAGCAAGACCAAGTTGGTCTTGGCTAGAACAAGTTAGTTTGTACAACTCTGCGTAGCTTTTAACTAATGTTGAGGCAAACTGCTAGTCAGGCAAGCTAATTATCTTTGGCTGAAGTATCATTTGGCTTGAAGTCCATCCCTACAGGGTGTACACGCACAGTGGCAGCTGGTGCCCACATCGCTCACTGGGGATGTGACAAAGCTAAGGACTTAACAAATCTGACTTGTTCTTCGTTGAACGCTTTAATTCAGAACACATTAGGGGCTGAGATGTTGTAGAGACAGGGCAGCCGACTCGGGATCCAAAAGTCCCAGGCTCGATCCCCAGCCATTGCACATCTAGTGGTGTCTCTGAGCAGCACACCTAACCCAAAATGCTACCTGGGCACTTTCAATAGCTGCCCACTGCACCACCTGGTGGTGGATAGGTTAAATGCAGAGATCCAATTTCGCATTGTATAGGAACATACAATGATGCCACTATATAACACATTATTATTATTATTACATTATGCCTTTTGACATTATTTCTCCAAAAATTGGGTGGAATTTTATTGTTATTATCAAGCTTTAAGCTAGGGATGCACAATATTGGATTTTTGGCCAATATCCGATATGTTTAAAATTATTTGGCCAATAACTGATACCAATACCAATATTTTTCCCCTAGACCTACTTGCAGAGACTACATAGTTTTCTCTGCTGTGGAATGAAAATACTACATTATTCTGCAAGGTCTTTGTCAGTTTGGCCTGCTACCAAATGCACATGCCAAAAAGGGAGCTGAAAGTGATTGGATTATGTTACTGTCAAATTTATTTTTGACATTTACTCTCTCTAACACAATGACAACTCTTGAACAGTGCAAATTTGTACATTTCACAAAGCTAAACTCAGCCTGTTCACAAGCGACAACTGAAACGCGCACAGGTAGTAGTGCATTAATAGATGTACTTGACAGTTTCTTAAATGAAAAATTAACTTAAAACAAATGCCTTTTATATCGGTGAGTTATTTTGATGGAATGGCCAATGTCCTATATTTAACTTTATCGCTAATATCGGCCAATATCGATACCACGCTGATGATATCGTGCATCCCTACTTTAAGCAATTTCCGCCATTTCCCACTATATCCATGCAGAATGTCATTCTCCTTATAGAAACAATTGGCTCAAAATTATATTTTGGGTTTTAGGACTAGATTTTTACTGTGGATCCTTTAAAAATGCTACATAACTTAAAGGCTGAGACTGAATAAATGTAAACCGTGACAAGAAAGGTGTTTGTGAAATCTCATCAAGAGGTAAACAGGTTTTCACTTGACACTCAGCAGTTGGCAGAGCTGATCAGAAGGAGTTTTTTCTATATCGCAGGTGCTAAAAGAGCTCGGTCAACATTTAGACTTGATCTCTGAGAGGGATGCACTAATGTTTGGAAGATCTGAGCGGCCTTGTGGGCCTGTGGGATGAGAAACTCACTGATGAGTGGTGAAGCCAATTTGCTTCCTGCCTGAAAGTAATTGGGGAAGAGTTCTTTTTGTACAAAATTTAACTGGCAGGCTGTGTAATAAAGTGCAAACGTAATATTGGAACACTGTGAAGTCTTTCATTGGAATTGTGTTTAAATATTTTAGACTAATTGTAGCTCTGTTTTACAAAAAAAGTCACATGAAGCATTCTGAGAGATTCTTATTACTCATGTTTATGATTCATGCTGCTAAACTTTGTATGACTCGTACAGAACTCCAGTTTTTTTTTTCTGTACAAAACAAATGAAACTTTAAATGAGAAACATTGCCTTTTGTTCCTTTTTAACTTTAACCACTTTTAGTAGAGGCTACAATCTTGTGCTTGTTACACCTTTTATAACCTGACATGGTCAAAAACACTAAAGAACAATAATTTGAAAAGGCCCAAAACCACCAATTTTAATCAACTGATCAATAAGTGCATTCTTTTTGTGATAAAGACAGATGTTAGATCTGATGTTAGCAGAAGAATGTGACTAGAATGAGGAATGGGTGGACACGTTTTTGTCGGTTTTTCAAAACAGTGACCAACATTACATTTAGAAGCCACTCCTCCAAAAACTACTTTTCATTTTTTATTTGAATTTGCAAATAGACAATCCAAACAATAAAAAGTGAGTAGCTTTTAAGAAAAAAAAATCCCCTTATGTGGAAAATAACAACAATTAAAAGTTATATCTTCGCTGTAGGAGTTTTTTGTCTATTTCAAACATGTCAGAAGGTGGGAACAGCTCCATCTGATCCAAAAATATTTAGACGTTTTAGAAGATTGCTTCAGATTTATTTGCTTTTTTTGTAAAATGCTGCTGGTTATGGATCCTGGTTGTATTTAAAAGCAACGAGATGTCTTTTCCCCCCCCACATAAAATCTCTCAGTAAGAGTTGTCAGTTGTTTAGTGCTAAAAAATAATTTGAAAAATGACTGCAATGGTTGTAGCAAAGCTCAAAGCATCAGAGTTACTTTGTGATTGGGGAAGGAGCGTGAGGTGATGCTGGTGCTTTCCCATCCGATTGGACTGATTTTGCCATGGGCGGGTTTTCCACCGCATGCATCCTAACTTGCAAGGGAGTTATTGATGAAGTGATAAAATCCATGAACGAGGGGAAATGATGGGGAAGATTATGTAAAGGTCATGGATGTTTTCACTTACGTGTGTGAAGCCAAGAGATGCTTTTTGTCTACTCGGAGAGGATTCTGATCACTAATAAACTCTGACGCCTTCAAGAAATGTGAGCTGTGAAGCAGAGGTTGTCTTGACCTCAGCATCTGTCTGATAATGGGTATTTAAGCTTTTGCTAACCCTTTCTCTGTGGGCAGACCTTGGAGACCGAGCGACATGTTACACCTTGTGTGCTTGTTCTCAATTGCTGCACCCCCTTGCAAGGACATTAAACCTGGTTTGAAAAGATATTCTTGTCGTCTTTGTGGCTATTTATTTAATGTTATGATAGTTATCCAACATTTTGTACTTTGTTACTCCACATGAATCAAAACTAGTCTTAATCTGCCGTATGAGGTGTAGTAGTTGACTTGATAGAAAACCACCAATAAGATTGTTTGATATCTTTGTTAGTGTGGATTTTTGCACACTTCATGCCTTTTTTGTTCAAATATTTGCTTTTTTTTAATCAGGTGGTCACTTCTGAGGGTTTTTACAGACACGTACTGTATTATGTTGTATCAAGTTGCTGTAAAATCAAACATTTAGGTTAGTTATACAATTTTCATAAGTTCAGTGTCTTTATTTCTCTTATTTTAAATTTGTGTTTTTGACAGAAAGTAAATCTATTTAAAAAACACATGTCATTACCATTTTTTTTTTTGCCAAGTTCCCTGTTTATATAGTGTTTACTTTATGGACAAGTATTTGACTTTTTAAGTGTCTTCTAAATTAGAGGCTTGGTTTAATGGAGATTTAATATTCTGTTTAGATGCTCAATTAGATTTGTAATTGCTCCTCAGGCATGATTGCGTTTATACCGGCTAAGTTCATTAATTCTTTGGGACTCGGTTTTGTGGCCAGCAACTCTGTAAAAATGAAATTAAGGCCTCACTGTGTGGGGGTTAGTCTGAGCTGAAACGGCATCAGCAGAGGAGGAGGATGTGTTCAAATGTTACATAAAACTCTTAGCATAGGTTTTGTTGCTTCTAAAATTAAATGTTCTTTATTTCATCTTGACATTAAAAGTGATCTTATGTCAATGCTTGCAGTGTGCTACAGACATCTGGTCTGTTATATTGGAGTAAAGTTTAGCAGCCCTGAGGGATTATGGAGAGTAGTTTAGTCAAAGTTTAAGGAGTAAAAGAGACACCGAACTGGCAAGTGGAAGACGGGTGGATTAAAAAGAATCTGTTCTTTCATTTTGAGCTTCAAATCATTGTTTTTGCTTCCCGTTTCTTTCCTCTTGGTCTTTCATCATTACTTTTTTACTGTGCGGTGTGTTATGAGAACAGCCGCTCTCTGGTTGGGTCCATGCTTCAGGGAGTCCACGCTAAAAACCCAAGAAGTTCCCTACAGGTCTTGCTGGTTCCCTGTGGGAAACATTCGTTTCAGGTGTTCTAAACCTCCCTCTGAGCAGTTTGCTGTCACTTTTCCATGTCGTACTGTTTCTAAACCTCTTTCCATCCTGCGCCGTGTCGTTTTGTTTTCTGGTTTATGGAAGCCCAGGTGGCTCCGTGTTTTCTGGTAATGTGTTCACCACTTAGAAAACCTGTGAAAATAGAAAGGCTTTTGTTCACTTCCAGCGCAAGATGGATCCAGAAAGAAATGAGACTAATTGGTGAGTCTGCCAATTCAATCACACCACCTGAGTGGGATAATGGACACATTTGGTGTGAAAATCTCAAAGCACGGAAGAAACAGGAAGGCATTAAAAAGCTTGGGATGGTTACTCTTACGTTTGCTTGGATCCAAAATGCCTTTTCATTAAGTCATGCAGCCTCCATCTCATGGAAACTATACTTTGCTTGTTTTGTTCATTTGCAGAACTGATTATGTTTTAAATATAATCATTTGTAATTTACTGGGCATGTCAGGGAAGTTGTTGTGTGTGTTGTTACTCACTTTTAGACTCTGAGCAATAATGTCAAAACCTTTTTTCTTCATTTATGTTGTGTTTTTGGTAAAGTCTTCATTAGTGTGTTACTTGGGGGGGGGGGGGGGGGTCAATATTTTACTTTAAAATTTTGACTTTTTATCAGACTGCCTAATTGAACCAAAGGTTTCACATTAATTCCTCGTTTATTGTGGGTGTTAGGGACCACGCACCCCCCCCCCCCCCCGGTGATACGTGAAAGACCACGAAGTAGGGATACAGTAGTCCAAGTTCAAGTAAACTTTATGGTCGTTACCATTTCGAACAAAGTTGTATACATAAGTAATAGTAAGTAGTAGTTTATTTTAGTATTTATATGCAGGTAGTATATATTAAGGCATTTTAAACACTTCCCTCACTCTTGCATTGTCCCTAGCAATTTTCCAAACTCTAAATGCTCTAAAAGAGCACAGCATGTCATGATCTCAACTCTCTGCCAGCGCTCTTGGCCACGCCCACTTCTCCGCTGCAGAGCGAAGATCCTGACACGCTGCAGGAGGAAGCTTCTCCTGCAGCTGTGGGCTGCACACATGTGCAGCAGGTGCTAAATAATTTTTAAATAATTTATTTTAAATTAAAAAATCCATGCAGATCCTGCAGCTTATCCATCAGTCGGCCAGTTGTGTGTCATGTCCAATCTTAATTTGAAAAACCGCGATAGAGCAAGTCTGCAAAAGTCAAACTGCGAAGTAGCAAGGGACTAGTGTAATATGACGTGTGAAAAGGCACTCCATACCTTCTGTAGCTTGCTCAAACCTGTTAAGGCTGTAAGAAACCTTTATTTTAAACTCAGGCCTTTTCTGTCTCCGGAACATAATTATAGAGCAAACACAAACAGATCAATTGGCACAATGAATGATTCTTTGAAAGCTTTTCTTTGTCTGTTTGGCTGCCAACTGCCATTTAATGCCAGATACTTTGGCTTTCCTCAAAGTGGGAGGAAAAGGAGCATTGATGGGGACATCTAATTTATATTTCATGGCTCTATGTGGAAAAGGAAGAAACCTTTAGATCTTAAGTCTTTGTAAATCTTTAAATTTGTGTCATGCATTTGTTGCTGGGAGCACGTTTGTGCAAAAAGCAAATAAGCCATTTGAAATATGCTTCAGATCTAATGTTGATTGGGTTTACATTCTTACAGTCTCAAAGAAATCAGACTGGAATTATATTTTGTAGTGGTTGAGGTCATTTGATGGGAAATATTCAAGTGCTGTTGATTTGGGGCTAAATCTTCCCGTATTTCACTCAATGCTTTATTCTCCTGTATTTTTAGGATTTTTCCCCAAGACTAGTAAAGCTGCCATAATACAAATGATGGATGATTATCCATTTTAAAATGTTTGAGAATGTGAACAAAACACCCTCAGAAATGCAGAATATGTGGGTTGGTGATCAGACAAAGTCACGGTTAAATTTAACTACGCTGAATTCATCCATGTTCCTGCTTTTCTGTGATCGTACACGAGGAACCTAAACATTGTTATTTCACAGCTGGCCTTTATAGAGACTTTAGTTATGATTATGTATGAGCAGGCAGAGCAAAGTCAAGCAGGCGCACTTGGCATTGAATAAATTGAGTGCCACTTTTATAATGATGGAAAAATTCTAATTTGAAACCTGGAAAAGGCCAAGCGAACAGTGCTGGAAGGAATATCTGTCTGAATGTGTTTTGCTGCCAGCTTGGTTTTTATAAAATAACTGAAAAAGTTTTGCCCCTGAACTGCTAGCTCCATGAAAAGTTATGGGGAAAAAAAAAAGTTTCTTGAAATAAATTTTTTGCGCTGTCCTTATGTTAAGTGTTTGTTGGAGCTTATCAATCTCTTTGTATCATTATGATTTGCTGGAAATCATGTAACTCACGAAAAATGAGATACCGTACTTGCCGCCGTACACGTTGCAACGCCGTATAAGTCGTATCAGTCCAAATATGTCTAAATACATAAATAAGTCACTTTGCTGCACAAGTCACATTATTATGCGTCACTGCTGATGTGTCGCGTTGGTTAAGCATCACCACTGTCCACCCGGAAATGTGAGCCGGTGTGCCAAAAATCGATTGGCTGCCAAGTGACGGCAGCAGGGGCGTGCACGGGAGGACTTTAACAATAATTTAACAAGATTAACACTTGAAAACAATTATTTGTTTGCTCAAAATTATAACAAAGGTGTGTCTCAGTTTAACTTTTCCTTAATAAATGCACTTTGACGGTCAAATCAGCTGCATTCCAAAAGCCAATTTGCGATTCCAGGAGTGCACAGAGGGAGGACTCGCTGTTCATTTCTTTGAAATTTACCAAGATAAACACCTAAAAACATTTATTTGTTTTTTTCCACATTATAGTGTGTCTCAGTTGAACTTTTCCTTAATAAATGCACTTTAATGGTCAAATCAGCTGCATTTCGCCTGGGCGTCGCGGCGAAATGCAGCTGATTTGATGTTTGCTCCATGAGTTCTAGAGTGAGACGAAGGTGGCCGATATGGCAAGCCAAGTGTCTCATTAATAGCCACTTTTACCTATTAATGAGACACTTGGCTTACCATATTTCTTGAGGGCACTGTAGTGGCTGAAAATGGTAGTGTTTAATATCTTCCACGTCAGAATGAATGAAATCGTCAGATCTCAGCCAAAAATTAGGTTGTAAATATGGGGGGAAAAACCAAATATTAGTCACTTTGGCATATAAGTTGCAGGACTTGCAAATTTATGCAAAAAGGTGCAACTTATACAGCGAAAAATATGGTACATGCTTTTCACCAATGGTCTTTTGTCTTTGTTTTTTTTTTAATTTCATTGATTTGCAATGTAGCTGAATTATATTTTTCATTTCCAGTCATTTACATGAGTTTTGCTTGTCAATTGGTTCACATTGTAGATATTTATGCTGTTCTCAGCTCAGGATTTTTAGCCTGAACCTTTTTCATTCTGTGGCTTCAATAAAAAAAGGTGTCTTCGACTTCCAGGGATGTTTGCATGGATGGCGGTTTGAAATAAAAAGCCATTTGGATGGGTTAATTGACAGAAGCAGAGAGGCCTGCTTTCTATCAGTGAAAAGGAAAACATCATTTTGCTTTTGTTAAGGAGCTTTTATTTTCAGACGAGAGTAATATTATGTTTCCTGCCAGAGACCTTGACAGAGAGCTGAATATAGTTTTGTTATCTTCGACCCGTTTCCAGCTCTGTCTCATTAACTGCTCTCTATCCTCAATGATTGAGCGCTCATCATGGCTGCAGGCAGTCCAGCACACACACGCACACACACACAGTTTTGTATTATTTGCTATAGTTTTGGAGAGTTTTTCAAGTTTATGTAGATTTGTACGAATTCCATCTTTTTGGGATTTCTCCGTTTGTTGAGTCAAACCAGGTTGCAAACTCTTACCGATGCTTTTTTCTGTTTTATTAGGCGTCACTTACATCGTGTGTGAAAAGGTGCAGAAATCAGGAGGTGCATGACCAGTCAGATCTCACATAAGATACAAAATTATTAGCCTTTAATGGAGCATTGAAAATCATTTTAAGCATCGGCTGTAGGATATGTATATGTGTTTACCTTGAAAGGAATAAACATACCTGCTTATAGAGTGGTTTCTCTGATCAGTGGTATGCTGTAAAACAGATGTACTGGGGTTTTTTTTGTATTTTTTTGGATCAATGCATTGATCAGTCACTGCGCATTTTATTTGACGATGGGTTTTATATAAAGACTGTAGTATAAACATCAAGGTCCAGTTTTTGTCATCATTTTTAACAACTAGATGTTGCTTTGAGAAAGCATTTACAGTAGGTGTTAGTTAAAAATTAAATATGATATCCAACAGTTCTAATTACAAAGGCATCAAAAGGCATGACTGCATTCCAAATTGATAAATGTTTATTTTATGAAACAATCTGTTTTTGCCTGCATACTTTTTTCTCCTGTTTATAGTTCACAAAGTACGTGTTTCACATAAAAAAAATAAAATAAAAATAAAAAAACTGCTTTTGCTGCAGGTCACTTAACCCGAGCGTCATGTACCTGTAAGGCTCACTTATACTTCTTATGGTCTCGGTGGCCCAGTCTTCACGCTGCGACTGCTGGGTTTCGGTATTTATAGTTCCACATCAATTCTGGGTTCACCTCCACAGCCTTTGTTGCGTTGATGTGAGCAAGTGTGGGATTTGTGTGGGCTCGCTGGTTTCTCCTGCAGCTTTTCATTTTGGGCGACGTTAGAACAGATTTTGATGTCTTCATCATGAAGCGCTGCTCAGAATGAACACGCATCATAAAAATGTAGCCAGAGGCCTGTAGCGAACGTGCTTTATAATCAGAAGTATTGATTAAGCTGCTACTATGGTGGTATTCATTTCAAACTTTTTGTTTTTTATTGCATTGTGTTGTTGTTTAGTTTCATAAGCAACAAAATTATATACATTTTTTGTTAATTTCAGCAGTTTTCATTGTTTTGTGTTTTGGAGGCTTTGTGGTGAATCTGCACATCATTCGATCTTTTTTATTTGATATATTCAATGTAAGAAAAGTGGACAACTCCGTTTGATGAGGCTGTGCTTTTTATACCAGATGTTGAAAATGCTGACTTTTGCTATCGTTATTAAACCAAGGGACATTTTTCTCATACAGTTTAGCAGAAATCTACTGGGAACAACATTTGCAGTCAGAGTCACTCTAAAAAGTGACTGAAAGAGTGACCGCTGGCCTGCAGATCTGATCTCTGATGAACTCATCTCCAGGCCAGCGGTCACTCTTTCAGAGAGGAAGATGTTCACATCCTTGATAGAGGAACGTTTGTTTGAGAGAGGAGTGAAGGAAGCCATCTTTGTGAAGAGAAACCATACATCATTAAACAGGGGCGGAGGCCTCTGTTCAACTGTCCCACTCTTACAATGCTGTTATTACTAGTATCACTCAGCCCTCTGTGAATAGCAAGTGGCCATCAGGGCACTAACGATCAGTCGTTAGGCTGAATGTAACCCAGTGTCAAAAAGTGTAATCCAGTGAACGTTTGAGTGATGGACCGAACAACCAATAGCCTCACACAGTCTGATTGTCAAAGAGGTTGATTGTCCCGCCTCTTTTTTCCCCCACTGCCGCTCCATGCGGCGGAGATTTCATCAGACAGAGGGAGACGGAGGAAGAGACGGTGAAGTGAGATTGAATTGACTAAATGATCATAGCTTCAGAAACTCGGAGATTGATGAGAAGAAAAAAAAAAAACGACTCTAGTCCAGCTCTACAAAATATATTGTTCAATATAGTAATTTCATGTTTATTAACCTCTAGAAAGCTGCAGTTGTGAGCAGAGCGAAGTACGGAAATCTCCGTTGTAGCCTCGTAAAGCATCGGTGAGCGATAGCGTGGGCACTAACGATCGGTCGTTAGGCTGATGGTCCTCCATCATGTGAACAGCTAGTTCTGGATGTCAACAAGGTGCTATTTATAAAACTGAGTTTAGTGCAGCTCCTCAGACTGATGAAGTCTTATGGATAAAAGACGAAACGTTTTAATAATTTTTGAAAGAAAAAAAAATTCTTTATGCATCCGTCCAGAGGACCTGACTTATCTTTGTTAGATTTTTCTACTTGTGTTATTGAACATGTATCAGTACACAAACCTCTTTTTTTAAAAACATAATGAATAGTTTAATTCAAATTTATAAAAGGTTGATCAGTTTATTTTTTTTAAAATATGACATACACAATAACAGAAAACACAACACATTGGCTGCTTTGTACGGTGAGAATAACTGAGCACTTGATTATGTGTCATATAGAACTAATGCTTTGACGTCACTGTCCTTATTCTTATTTCAATTATGAAAAAACAGTTTCACAGCGCGACTTTAGCAGCTACTCCTAATATAATTCTCAAACCTTGTGGCATAAGTGCGGCTCTCCTCCTCCACTTACCTCGCTTTTCAAGCTCTTTTCCATCCACCTCTGAGTAATTGATTTGGGGATGGAGTTTTGCATGGGGAATAAAGGGAATAACACATCGTTTGGTCTCACACTTTTAATCTCAACTCCATTTCTCTTCCTTTTCATGTCTATAATTTGGTTGATGTTTGAAAAAAGAAATCCACAGAGACATCCTGCCCCGTTATACTCGAGACTTTTAAACTGTGTCCATCAGTTTGCATATTTGGCTTAGCCTTAGTTTGTTTTAACTTAAAGCTGCAGGCATTCACATTTAGAACAGCATCCCAACACATCTTTTGGATATTTTATGTGATTTTTTTAAGGTTTGTTCTTATAAACCAAAACTAAATGGAGTGTTTTATGAATAAAAACGAACCCATAATGTCCAAATATCTGTAACACTAAGCCTCGCTTTTCCGCCCTTAGACTTTTACCCTCCATGCTTTTGTCAACATTCACCCTCAAGCTTCAGAACTGAGAGTGTGAATGTAATAAAAAAAGTTTTCCAAGTGGGAGAGTTGCTGTATTTTTATATTAAACTTTTATGCTGCCTTCAAGTACTTAATGATCAGAAATTTGCCATTGATAATTTTTACACAACTGTAATTGTCTTTTGTTTTACTTTGTCTTAATTTTTGACAGTTTTAGTCAGAGTCAGAGATTCTTTATTGTCATTCGCACCTCATGTGGTACATGTGGTGGAGCAAAATTATGTACACAAGGTCCCAGTTACATCCAACAATAAAATGTATAAGAAAAACAGTAATAACATCTAAGATATGAACTAAGAAAAACATCAACTAAATATACACTAAGCACTCATAACATAAAAACATTGAACATCAGCACAAACATGAACATGAGTCTGTGAGCAGATGTGCACGCATGAACACATCAACATTGAAACAGATCAGCAGCAACATGAAACAGATCAGCAGCAACATGATATGGTTTTTCACAGTGATTATTCTAGTTAGAGATTCATGAGTCTAACAGCCTCAGGGTAGAAGCTGTTCCTCAGTCTAGTGGTTCTACACTTAATGCTCCTTAACCTCCTTCCTGAGGGGAGTGGGGCAAAAAGTGTGTGTGCTGGGTGAGTGGGGTCCTTCATGATGCAGGTGGCCCTCTTCCTCTTCTTTAGGCCTCTTGCAGTAAACAATAAATAAATTAATCACATGATAAATGAAAATTATCCACCTCATTTTCATTTATCGGCTAATTATTTTCTTCGTGTCTCTCTTTCTACTGAAGACACTGGATGACAAAAGGCTCAACTCCGGTGCTCTTCACTGACTTTCTCTTTAAAATCAATTTTAATTGTCCAAAATCGCGTTATTGGATCGTTAAAAGCAGATAAGCTGAGAAGGTAAGCTACGAGCTAAGCTAACAGGCCGACCTCGGGAAAAAACATCTGTCTTGTAAAAAGCTCCAAAATTCACAGTTGAAACCCATGCCTTCATGTAAAAAGTTGTTTTTCTCTGCAAAAAGAAGCTGAGAACTTGTTTACTGATTTTTTTTATTAAAAGCTTTCTGTGAAAAATGCTATGCTAAAGAGCTCAAACCACACCGAGCGTCCGCCATCTTGAGAACCGAAGAGAGACAGCCCATGTCACGTCAAGGGGTCTCCCTCCCGTTTTTCTTACAGACACATTATTATGCTCGCTCCCTCACTATCCATCCTTCGGTTCAGCCATCCAATGGTCAAAAAATGTACTACTTGCAAAACAAAAAAACATTTCTTGTTGAATTTGACAATAATCACTAATTATTGTCAAATTTTAAACAGTATTATCATTTATCACAATAATTTCTGAGACAATTACTCACCCAGCAAAATTTGTTATCATGACAGGTCTAGTTGAAGTGATTAAATGCCATTTAATCATCAAAGTTCATGCTCAATAATCCAGGTAGAAAATCCAACAAAGTTCAATCAGATCATGTGGACGGTTTCTTTCTTTTTTTTTTTTTGTTGAGACGTTTCGTCCTTCATCCAAAGGACTTCATCAGTCTGAGGAGCCACAACAAACTGAGTCCCACAAGCAGTACACCAACCAGCAGTGGACCAACCAGTTTGCTGGTTGGTTTGCTGAGGGCGGGCCCCAGAAACCATCTTATCACCAGCAAACTGGTTGATCCACTATTTGATTGTGCTGCTTGTGGGACTCAGTTTGTTGTGGCTCCTCGGACTGATGAAGTCCTTTGGATGAAGAATTAAATGTCTCAACAACAACAAAAAAAAGGAAAACATCCAAATGACCTGACTGAATTTTGTTGGATTAAATGCCATTGTTTCTTCTCTAACATCAAGCTCAATATTGTTTCCTTTTCAGAAAATGTATCTTGTGTTTTTACTTGCCTGCATCCAAGCGGAAGTGCACCCAACTACATTTCCATCTTTAAATGCAAAAATCATCCTGTCACCAGGCTGCATCCACTCAGTGTCTCTGCCACAACGCCCGCACATCCAAAAGCCCTGTCCAAGCCGTTTCAAGTTCTATTTGCCCATTTTGCTCAAAACCCGTGGAAAATGGAGGAGCTGCTGCCAAATAGGCCTTTTGCAAAATCACAGAAAAGCCTAAAATGGCCCTCCATTAAAGTTACCGGGTTCTTGGCAGAGTGAGACCACTGTGTTTGGAGGTCATTTTTAAAAGCCCGGTGGAAATACCCCGCCTTCTCGCCATCTCAGTCTACCTCTGTGCGCATTTGCCCCCAGTGTGTGTCTGTGTGCATGTGTCTAAGTTCAGGCTTTATTAGGCTTCAGTGATGTTTGGACAGCCGGAAGAGTAGTACTAATAGGACTGAATGATGCAGAAATGGACAGAAAGCCCCGTCAGACTTCTTGAAGCTCATTTTCTCTCCCCCTTCTTTTACCCTTTCACTCAGCTTCAGTCACTCATTTATTTTTTCCTCTATCCTCCATTTTTTTTTGCTTCTGTCTTTATTTGCTCTCTCATCCTTGGTTGCCATACGTTTCTGGTGTTGTTCTACTAATTTCTCCATATCCCTTTATTCCTACTATTTGCCTTTTCCCAAGAGCACTTTGAGCCAGCGGGGAAAAGCTTTTAGCTTCTGATAACTCCTACACTGTAATTGTGTCTCGTTGTTTTGCTCATCTTTTTGTTTGTTTGGAAAGTCTTCTGCAATTTACATTTCTCCCACCTGTTATTTCTTTGGGCTTTGTTGCTCCTGTTCTGTAGTCATTCTGATTCATTGAACACATCCTTCGTATGCTCGTCTATTTTAATAAAAAGATGTTAAGTTCTCAATCTGTTTAATATCAGTTTTTGTGTATATTAGACTATATTAGTCTTTATGCTTCGTGGTAAACATGGTGAACCAGTAGCTCCACTGTTGCAACGATAGATATTTTTCACTATGGTGAAAGTGAAATCCATTTCCCAGAGTAAGATTCCCTAAAGAAATTCCCAAATATGTTTTTATGTTTGAGGTGACCTGCAGCTAGAGGGACCTCTAATGTCCTCATTTGTACCTATATTACTTTAACAAGGTTGTGTTTAGGTTGAAATTACTAGAAATTATTTGGCAGTTTTTCAAAACAATTACTCAGTTGTCCAAAAAAGTTCAATCTGGTCCTCTGGACATTCAAAAAAACAAAAAACAAACAAACAAACCAAAGCAAAAAAAAATCTAGAAACGTTTCTTCTCTCATCCAAGAGACTTCCTCAGTCTGAGGTGCTGTTTTCAGCTCAGTCTCTTAAATAGCACCTTCACAGAGTGGATCAACCAGTTTGCTGCTGACAACCAAAACCAGCTGATCACATGCTCAAGAAGGACCATCAGCCTAACAATGGATCATTAGCACACTGATGGCTGTTTACTGTTCACAGAGGGCTGAGTGATACTAGCAATCACAGCATTGTAAGAGGGGGACAGTTGAACCCGGAGGCCTCCACCCCTGTTTAATGATGGACGATTTCTTTTCACAAAGATGGCCTCCTTTACTCCTCTCTCAAACCATCGTTCCTCTCTGTCCAGGATGTGAACATCTTCATCCCTGAAAGAGTGACCGCTGGCCTGGAGATGAGTG
>NC_056505.1:14294418-14306634 GCF_014905685.2 Nematolebias whitei
CCCTCCTGACACTGAACAGCATACACAACATTACTCTGTTTGTGCCGGGGGACTGGATCTTTGGGATGAACCAGTCTTTGCCGTAATGTATTTTGGGGTTTAAAAGCCACTGGGACGTTATGTTTAGAAAATAAACGTCTCAGTTTCTCTGATACTCCTTCAACATACGGAATGACCACTGGTCTGGGTCTGGGTTCCTCCTTTTCACCTGATGGCTGACTGGAGTCCTGTTTGGGTTTCTTCTCTGCTTTCAGGAAGGCCCAGTTAGGATATCCACATTGCTCTAGAGCCTGTTTTGTGTAGGATTTCTCCTTCTGCCTGGCTCCTGAGCTAGTGGGGATGCTGTCTGCTCTGTGATACAGAGTCCTGATGACTCCTAACTTGTGCTCCAAAGGGTGATACTCTTGAGCATGTGATCAGCTGGTTTTGGTTGTCAGCAGCAAACTGGTTGATCCACTCTGTGAAGGTACTATTTAAGAGACTGAGCTGAAAACAGCACCTCAGACTGAGGAAGTCTCTTGGATGAGAGAAGAAACGTTTCTAGATTTTTTTGCTTTGGTTTGTTTGTTTGTTTTTTGTTTTTTTGAATGTCCAGAGGACCAGATTGAACTTTTTTGGATTTTTCTACCTGGATTATTGAGCATGCATCAGGAAATTACTCAGTTGATTCATCAGTTATTGATTATGCAGTCCAAACATTTAATACAATGTAATAACTGGTAATAGTAACTGGTAGTATGTGTTCAAAAGTTGAATAATTTACTTTAGCTTCAGTTACTGTTTTTATTTTACATTTTATACTTTTGTTGGATGTAACTGGGACCCTGTGTACACAATTTCATTCCACAAATGACAAATAAAGAACCTTGAATCCTTGAATGAGTAAAACAAAGGGATATTTTGCTCCTGTTGTTGTCAGGATCTAGCTCAGTGGTTCTAAAATGCTAACAGTGGTTTCAGGTTTGGTTTATTTGTTACATACAAATCCACACAAGGTCAATAAAGCAATGAAATGCTGAGGACGAGAAGAACTGTCTTGACTCGCCAAAAAAAAAAAAAATTCTAAAGCATGCAGTAAAAAATAAAGTGCCAGCCAAAAATGAAAAAGAAATACATATACAGTGTGGTTTAGTTTGGTGAGGTTCTTTCAGCAGCATGGTACCGTTGGTGGTGTGGTCTTGTTAGCGGCGTTAGCAGGTCTTGTCAGCAGGTCCCGTTAGCAGCTTGATGATAACAACTGCAGCAGCTGCCCTACCAGTCTGCCCTCCAGAACCAGATCTGGCAGACATAGAACATCCATGGTTTCCCTTCAGAACCAAACAGGTTTGTAGAGTTCAGTCCATGCAGGCAGGCAGAGGATCATGGAGATGGCTGCCATGATGGGCCAGAGCTTGAGCCTGACGCTAGAGGGGGACCGGGAACTGAACCACGATGGCACGATGGCAAGGCAATGACACATAAAACTCCAAAAGCGTGTCGCGGTCATACCTGTAGTGTGAATGTGCAGTGTAGGCACCAAAAAAGTTCAAACAAAAACAACATGAAAAAAAAAAGATCGATTTGAAGTGGAGTTCCTGTCATTGCGGCCATATTGCGGCACTCATGACGTCACACAGACCAACAGACAGTTGGTAACAGTGATTACAGACCAACTGCTTTAAGATAGCATGTTTTTTGATTTGGAATGAGAGTTAAAAAGACAAATTTAAGGCCACATTTGGTGGCAAATCTTAGTTTTCGGACAAAAATATAACAAATATTTATATATAAAAAACCAAATTCAGGTTCTCATTAAATATGTTACTTAGCTGTGTTTTTTGAGGACAGTGCTTGGTTTGTTTTCAGAATAATTAGCAAGTTTTCTCCGTGCTTTGCTGGGCTGCTCTTCAATGGTTCTACAGAACACATTACGGGACAAGCAGCAGACCCTCTGTTTAACTAGAGTTTCATTGCTATTTGTAGACAACATAGTTTTTTGTTCACCACAAAGAAGCTGAGTGTCCATTCAGTTAGTAGCCATCAACAGTTTGTCCTGATGCATGCTCAATAATCCAGGTAGATAAATCTAACAATGTTGAGTCAGGTCCTCTGGTCAGATTCTTCTTTGTTGAAATGCTTCGTCTTTTATCCACGAGACTTCTTCAGAAGTCTTTTGTCTTATAAACAGTTCATGCCACAAGATATCACTAAAGTCCACTTTGGAAAAATGGTTCATTATTTTCAGCACCACTAAGAATCTCCATACAGATGGGTAATGCGGGTGTTCTGATAGTACTGTGTGCATTTTTAGTTTTTAATTTGTCTTTCAGCTAAAAGGTTTCTCTTTTTCAGTGTTGAACTTTTCCTCTTTATCATTGTCTGCGTTTCTCTCGACGTGTTTTCAGTAACCGTATGGTATATTTAAGTGTTGCACTGGCAATGAAGACAGATGAAAACCCGTGCAAGGAATTGACTTGTTGGTGCGTTGTCTTCCTCACAAGCCTCAACCCTCCCCAGACACTTTATTCTTACCTCTGAGTCATGGACCGCTACCTGACAATCTGCTCAGCAGAGACATAATTGTAGGAGCAACTTGAGCGGAAGTAACACTAAAAGGCTTTTAATCTTTATGAAATCCTCCTCTCATTGGAGCATTTTTTGCAAAAGAAAATCCATTATCAGAGAACTTTAGGGAGAAAGCACCTGAGGTTACTGTACGAGGTGTGCGTTGTCTACCTGGAGCCTTTTAAATGTGTGTGTCACAGTGGCTATTTGAATACTGCTTTGCTTAAAGCAATGTCTGTAATTAGCAAAAAATAAAAAATGAAAAAAATAAACCCCCTGGTGATATGTCTCAAGCTGCTTTTCAAGGTTATTGTCTCAGTCTACTACACAGAAATAGTCTTTCTGCTTCAATAGTTTTTGTGTTCTGTGGTTCAAATGAAGCTCTTTAGTTTAATTTATTTCAGACCTATAACATCAGTAGAAATGCAATTCTATTTTTATCATTAGAGCTTTTTTAAAATCTACTTTTCAAATAGATGCATTTTTTTTGTTTGTGACTCCATGTGACCTGTGACCTTCCTCCATATTTGCTCACTCAAGTCTCCTCCACGTCAGTTTCTGTTTCGTTCATCAATTATTCATCCAACGATGGGATTAATAATTTATTATTACAATTCAGAATCAGACATCAGACAGTCACCATGAAATAATCATTTTCCATTTGCTCACAGCACATTGATAATTTATAATTTCTCTGTGCGCCCTTTCATTTAATTTTCCGTTTTTTTTTTTCTTCCGTTTTTTTTCCCTCTTCCCTCTCCAATCAGCCTGACACCTGGTTAGGGACCAAGGTCGTGTTGCTGTCCTGTTACTATGGTGATTAGTGGGTTAGGAGCTGCAGAAGAGCCCAAAAGAGGGAGGAAACGGGGTGTGAAATGAAGGCTGTAGGACAAATATAGCATCTGTTTTTGTAAGCAAGGCTGTGGAAACAGTGATTTAATGTAAATGAACAGGAAGCGCACGCACCAGGTGGCTTAAACACCAGTTGCCTTCAAATGGAGGAAATTTAAGCTTTAACGCTTAGACGGAGTGTCTTTGTTATCTCTGGAGCTTAAACAATGCCAGAAAACTGTTTTACATCACGTTTTATTTTTAGTAGGCAACTCTTGTTCTCTAAAGCTGCCACAATAAACAACAGAATAAAGTGGTAGCCTAATGGTTCCCTGTCATTATTTCTCATAATTCATTGAAATTATTATTATTTTTTTCATATTTCATTGTCTTTGGGTCAAAGATTTCATCCCCATGGATGCTTGTGGTAGCAGCACACCTCAGGAAACTCTGGTACGTTTGTGTCTCGTGGGGCATATTAGGTGTGGAAAAAAACAAATGCAAACACATTTTAGTCTCCTGCTTTATTCTGCACCCAGTATTTCCCTTGAGGTGCAAGGTGCACAAAATCAGACATTCTTTCTCAAGGTATCTTGAATATGCAGCTTCAGAAGGTTCTCTCCTATCTGTGGCATACGTTCCATGTTTTTTTTTTTTTATTCTGTGCATTTTTACTATTCTCGTTGTAGATGCTGTTAACGTTTGTTCCACTTCAGCCATTATTAGGCAGTTATTCTCCCTTAACACATATTCAGACATTTAACAAACCAGCCAGAGCTTGGAGAACTAGATACTTTTTAGTTTGCTTTTAAATGTGGAGGGATTTGTGATGGACCTCAGATCAACAGGTGTCTTATTTCAGAAGGCTGGACCTCAGAAACTAAATGCACCCTCACTGCACTTACCATATTTTTTTACCTATAAGTCGCAGATTTTGCATAATTTGCATGCCCTGCGAATTACATGCCGAAGCAACTTATTTATGGATTTTTTTCCCCTCATATTTATAAATCAATTTTTGGCTGAGATATGACAGTTTTTATTCATTCTGACTGAAAATATTGAACACTACGGGGAATAATCAGTTTTGTTGTGTGTTTCCTTGACTGATGAAGCCTTCCGGATTGAAGGCGAAACGTTTCAGCACAAAAAAAAAAAAAAACTGTCCAGATGACCTGATTGAAAAATGTTGGATTTTATACCTGGATTATTGAGCATGGACTTTGTTGTTTTCAACCAGTTTGACAAGACTGTCAACAAGGAAGAGGGCCGGCAATGGAGGAGGGGGCGTACCAAAGAGACCATCTAATCACAAGCAGAACTGGTTTGTTCCACTTTGGAGTAAGCTGTTGGAGGAAGAATTAGTTTTGTTGTGTGTTTCCTTGACTGATGAAGCCTTCTGGATCGAAGGCGAAACGTTTCAGCACAAAAAAAAGAAAGTGTCCAGATGACCTGACTGAAAAATGTTGGATTGAACACTACCATTTTCAGCCGCTAGATGGCACTCGAGTAGTATGACATGCCGTTGTGTCACGTAATAGGTAAAAGTGGTTGTTAATGACACAATCGACTTGCCATAGTCTGCCACCTTCGTCCAGCTCGAGTGGAGCAAACGTCAAATCAACTTCATTTTGTTGCTCCGCCCCGGTGAAATGCAGCTAATTTGACCATTGAACTGCATTTATGAAGTAAAAGTTCAACTTAGACACACCTTTACTATAAAGTCGAGCAAACAGATAATTGTTTTTAGGTGGTTATCTTGTTAAATTTAGAAGAAAAGCACAGTGAATCCTCCTGTGCACGCTCCTACTTCCACATATTGGCTTTTGAAATGCAGCTGATTTGACCGTCAAAGTGCATTTTAAAGGAAAACTTAGACTGAGACACACGTTTGCTATAATTTCAAGCAAACAAATAATTGTTTATAAGTGTTAATCTTGTTAAATTCTTGTTAAAGACCTCCTGTGCATGCTCCCGAGGCTGCCATTTGGCAGCCGATCGCTTTATGGCACAACACTGGCCCATATTTCTGGGTTGTCAGCGGTGACGCATAATAGATGCAACTTATACGGTGAAGCGACGTATTTATGGATTTTTCCACTTTATTAGACATATTTGGACTGATGCAACTTATAGGGCGTAGTGACGTGTACGGAGGAAAATACAGTAGATTTTATTCCTGGTACAGCTGAAGGACCTGCCTCTTGATAGTTAGATGTATTAAAGTGTCCCTCATATGGTTGGTGGGGAAAGAAGGTCACCAAAGTTCAGTCAGCGAATGTTGAGCCCAGAAATGTGTGACGAGAAGTTGAAAAGTTCCCAAAGCTTTACTTGATACTGGCTGATCCTGAAAGGTTTCTGAAACAACAAAGTGTAACACAGCAGCGCAACCAGCAACCCGACGGTTCAAAACTGCAGGAGGAACTCTGATATTCTAAATGTTTTTGGGAACCAGATTGAAAACGCTCTTTTATGACACTTGAGTAAATGATTTCAAGTAAAACCAGCTGGATTTCCATCCAGTGGAAAAGTGAGTTCTGCTCACACTTTTGGAAATATAATTTCTGTTTACCTGGTTTGAGGTCAACAGACTGTTGTGTTGACTACACTGCACGTGGCTGTCATATATCCAGCACAGTGGTCCGCAGGAAACCGAACTTACAAAAATCGAACTGGTTTTATGACACGAACTTTGTTGAAAAAGTCTCCACATAGCATGTTTGTGCTCATTTTTCATACTTTTCCTGTAGAAAATGAAAGACTAGTGATTGTTTATTTAGTCTATCATGTGCAACTTTTCATGCTGTCATAACTCATTCATCGTGTCATTCGTTTAGCTTGTGGTTTGGAGTTTACACAGACTTTAAACCACACTACAGTATTCTCATACTAAATCTTAACGGCTTATGATGCAACTGGGTCATTGTTGTGGTGAACCGTGGAGTGTCTGGCTGTAAACTACAGTTTGGTACATATTGGATATTTGTGCTCCTCTAATCTGTTCAGTGTTTGGTCCTTTCTGTATCAAAGGTTTTGCACCTTGGTCAACCAAACCCTTTACATTATAAGGGCTGTTTTAAATTTAAGGATATGATTGATGATATACTCTGTCTGGGAGATAAAATCCCGCTCTGCTTTGGCTTGTTGCACACTTGGGCAACGATTATAAGGATTGTATTTCCATTCGGCTTTATTTTATTGGATATTTGGACAAAGACAACGGATGGCAAGTTTATCGCCTTTAAAATTTATCAGTGATGTTGTTGAAAATTGTCTCAGATCCTGTTGATTATTATTATTTGTTTTTCATCTGTACCACTCGCTGTAACAAATTAAAAACTTTTTGTCAGACTTTGAGCAGATCTTGTTTGCAGGAATACTTGTCTGTGAAGGTATTTGGCTTTTATGCATGCTGCTATTCTTTATTGTCTTTTGTCCTTTTTTCTCTAAATTGTGACGTCATTTGTGATCATGTGATTTGGCTTCATGCTCCTGATTCTTTCCTGATTGCAAATTCTGCACTTTTGTTGGTTAACTTAGATTTTCTGTGGCATTTTCAATGTTAACACGATGAGCACCGTGTTTAAATACAAATATAATGTTTTCATGTCAGTACTAAAGAAAGTCATGTTATTAAAGCACCAACTAGAGTTGTATTTGAGCCCAAAAAATCCAACTTGGCCCCAGCTCGTAGCCATCATTTCTAACTTGACCCAGCCTGATGAACTAACAGTCATTACAGGTCAGAACCCCCCAAAAACTCCAGACATTTTTATTAAGCTTTGGCTGCTTGTATAGTCATTAACGGTCGATGGACGCACGCCACTGAGTAAAAGGGACATACGATCGGAGCTGAGGGGGTGTTTGTCCTTTCATGGCCGTCAAAGCACATTAAATCTCTGCTTCTGCTTGCATTCTGCATTATTCAGACTCGGACCCTGCTCTGACATGTCGGATATTTTGTGATCTCACCTGTTTGGGTCGTCGGCCGCGCACGTTCGCTGAGTGCAACAGCTGAACGTCCATTTGGGCTTTGATGGATCGCTGCCTGGCAGTATAGTCCCATCTGAAGCTTAACTCAACTTTATTTTTCCTCTTTCAAGGCCAGTCAGTTCATAGTCAAATGGCTGCATGAAGCTGGTAAATGTATGGCAATCCATGTGGCCATATAATTGGCTCATCAGCTACGCGTGTCCGCTGATACAATCAAAAGCCAGACACCAACCCAGTCTGCCCATCCAACACATTATTATGGTCCGGCTCAGCCTGAATTTGGGTCGGTCCAGGCTTCGGGCCCGGATTAGAAATGACAGCTCTAACGTCAACTCTTTTTTACACACATCAATTTTTCAGGGTTCAACAAAGAAAAGATGGAAAATATTTGAAAACACAGCTTTACCGCAAAGTTATTTTTAATCTACATGAAACTACAGTACCTCTACTTGGACAAACTGCACTGTGCAACATCTACTCTGCTGACATTCCTAACGGGGAGCAGTGATTAACTTTAACTAAACAGAGTTTTGACATTTGAAAACTGATTCACAATTTTTCATTTCCTTGACACAACTAAAATACAGTAGATTTGATCTCAGCAGTAGTTTTTACTGTACTCTTAATGCTTTTTGGAGTACTTCCTCTAAAAAAATCTCTCATTTGCTCATAGTTTTGTTGGATGTTTCTTATCTGTGATGGCCATAATGGGGCTGGACAGGTGAAGCAATGGCTGCTGGAGCAGGCTGACCCCAGCTGTCTACCTGTTCATCACTAGGTGCTCTGATTCATTTGTTCAATTCCAGGATGCCCGTCTCTCCCTGAAGGCACAGCCCCAGCTCTTCAGTTCACAAAGAAATTGCCTCAGAAAAAGAAGAAAAAGTTGATGAGGGAGACATAAGAAGCAGGACCACATGGGTGTGACTGTTTGATGTTCCGAAACTTTATTTCAGACTGTACCAGCTGCTCCACTAAGCTTTTTCCCCAAGCCACAGTTGTATCTTGTGTGGGTTTATGTGTGTATCTGATGGTGCATCTGTGTGTTTTGTTCTGGTGCATACTGTTTGAGGATGGTCAAGGCAAAACAAGCAAAGTCTTCACCCCACTGCATTAAAATGTAAGCTGCCTATTATCCCTGCCTGCTGAGTCACCAAGGCTGCCTCTCTGTCTTGTGCAAGTATAGGAAAAGTTTCTGCACATAATCACAATCAGCAGGGTATGCTTGTTAATAATATATCTACATCTTTGTGTCTCTGATCTCTTGTTTCTCTTGCTGGGCATTTTTACTGTCTGCCTCTTTTTCACTCTCATCCTTTCAGTGTGTCATTTATTTAGTTCTCCCTTCTCTTCTGTCCTGTCCCGTTTGCCTGGAGGTGGTTTTAACTGTTAATGGTTAATGGGATGCATCGGCACAACTTTACGTCACACAGGACTGCAGCAGTAAACCTGATGTATTTACCGTACTTGCCGCCATATAAGTCGCATTAGTACAAATCTGTCTAATAAAGTGGAAAAAAACATAAATACGTTGCTTTGCCATATAGGTCGCATCTATTATGAGTCACCGCTGATGTGTCGCGTTTGTTATGCGTCACCGCTTTTATCTATTAATGAGACACTTGGCTTGCCAAATTACTTGATCGCCCTCTAGCGGCTGAAAATGGTAGTGTTCAATATTTTCCATGTCAGAATGAATGAAATTGTCAGATCGCAGCCAAAAATTGGGTTATAAATATGGGGAAAAAACACAAGTCGATTCGCTGTATAAGTCGCCACGCATGCCAATTTATGCAAAAAGTTGCGACTTATACAGCAAAAAGTACGGTAAGCTGAGGTGGATAGATGCACAAAGAAAGGCTTGATCAAATCTTTTGGTTCTAAAACAACAAAAATCCCCTTAAATAATTGGTAATAATCTCAGTTTTTTTCCTACAGCCTTTGGCTTTCGTGTTGTAAATGATAAAATTGCATATTATTGTGTTAACCCTGTGATTTGATGGCTTTGCAGAGATACATGTCCGAGCTTCATCAGGAATGTAAGAATGTCAGAAATTACAAGAAGTCATCTACAATCTTTAAATTTTTACTTCGACATTTTGAGATATGGAAGTAACGCTTCAGTCATAAATTTGTCAAGATGCCATGTTTTACTGGAAACTATATGCTTGAGATCTGTTAAGGTTGGTCGAGAATATCGGCCAAAGTAAGCAATATCTTATGTTGTACACTGAACCAAGCAGTACAGGTACTCTTGAAATCCAAGAAAAAGACAGTTCCTTTAAACAAACAAGGTGCAAAAGTATAACGTTTTTGTTTCTTGTTGCCTTCCATAAAGTTTTTATGCATTGACGCTCTGACAAAAGAAAAGTACATTTCTTTGAGCATGCAGTTCATGAGTGTGTGCAAAAAAAGTTGTAAAAAAAAAAAAGAAAATGTTGAATTTTGAAAATGTATTCATTAAAAACGTTAGAGAATGGTAAGTTTTTCATTGTACAACGTCATACGTTCAGATTTCTAAAGGTCGTGCTTTTAATAAGATATTGAATAATCTTACATAAAAGTACACATGAAATAAAACTGAGTGTAATTAGTGTTCTTAAAATTGACTGATAGAAAAAGTAACTGTGTTGTTATTTTTAGCAATATGCACAGTAGGATTAACCTTAAAAGTAACAACACATAACTATGATTTGCTGCTGGTGATGATGAGAAACCTTATTCTGTGCGAATCTTTGTGCTGTTGCAGCTGTGTTTGTGTTTGATGCTGTAAGTACTTGAGCATGGTGTTAACATGATGTTAGGGATTTAGAGTCCCTCCTTTCTGTACCATATTGCAAAGATTGCCTTAGGTGGCACATCTCTGTGTGACAACCTGCTGAGCTGACTCTGCTGCAGACCCTCCTGTAATATCTGATTTTTATGCATCCCTCTGACAGAGCCGGTAAATGTGCCACTCTTATCCTCCCCTGTGCTGTCTTCTATCATGAGACGAGCCGGACAGGTTGAAACCTCAGGATGTTACGGTGCTTCCTCACACACATTAAACTTTAAACAACCTGAGCTCTGTTGTTCTAGTTTTAATGAAAAAAAAAAAAAAAAAAACAATCTGCATCTTATCATGTTAATGCTGAAATCTTGCTTTTAACCTGGATCCCTATATTTTTAAAACTCTATGAGGAGGTATGCTTTTGCCATTCTTTGCTAGTTTTTTAATTTACATTATGCTTTAGTCCAGTGGTTCTCAAACTGGGGTCCCAGGACCCCTGGGGGTCTGCAAAAAAATAAAAAAAATCACACAGATGTTTAACAACCTGTTAAAATACACCAAAATGCAGGAAATCACATCTTCTTTGTTCACAATTTTCTGGGAGAGGACTCCCATACCTCCCACCCCCCGGGCATCGATCAGTTTTCAAATTCAGCCCTTACTTGGTCTGACTACTGCCGTTATGATTCTGTTCAGTTTTATGTAAATAGTTTTCTGTAATAATTTGAAGAATTTACAATACATTTATTATGTTCATTATGTGAATAGGTAACGTTTTAAAGTGGTTTTTGAGATTGTTAATTTTCTCAAAACTGTAATTTTTGGAAGTTGGAAAAAAAACTTAATTAAGTGTATCTTGAATGACAAATACCCTATGTATTAACTCTATTAAAGAACAGGTTTTAAGTACAGTAATCTCTGGACTATTGAGCGCACCAAAATATAAGCCATACCCACTAAATATAAAAAATAAATAAATAAAAAAATAAATATAATATAAAATGTATATATATATATATATATATTTGTACATATATACATATATATATATATATATATATATTTGTACATATATAGGCTATGTTGTAACGTGAGACATTTACACCAAAACATTTTTTAAACTTTTGATTAAATACATACCGGTACCACACAAATATGTACAGTAAATGTTTGTTTTTTTCTGAACAGTGCCGGTAACACGGCTTGTTAAAAAATAAATACAGTAGCCTACAGAAGTCAGTGATTGCCATCTTCATCTTCCTCCTGCAGAGGATTTTTTTTAAAAACTACTCCTCTGTCAGCCTCCACTGGCAGACTGGAGCAGAAGTTGCTCTTTGCATGCCGCCAGTTTTGGTAAATGATTTCTCGCCACCAGTCATCCAGGCCTCCCACTGAGCTTCGAGTGTCACTTTAATACACGAGTCACACTGATATCGAGTGGCTGCGAATAATTTTTTTGTGCCCACAGGGAGGGAGACAAGTTCCCCCTTCACGTTCTCTCCTCCACTCCTCGTTTCATTGGTCCACTGTGACCTGTTTGGTAATTTCATCAGTCAGATTTTTTAACCTTTATTTATACAGGTAGTCTCATTGAGTCACGAGGACCCACCCCCAGGAGATGTGTATTGGGCAGCTATGTGAGCGCCAGGGTGTGATGAGGCTAAATGTTTTGGCGGCAGGAAGCTCGTTAACCTGTCAAAAAACAAAAATCCATAAATTAGCCACAGCATTGTATAAGCCACGGGATTCAATTCTGTGAAAAAAGTAGCAGCTTATAGTCCGGAAATTACGGGTATTTATGTTACACAAGTATTTCCACATTAAAGAGACAAATTGAAGAAAATTATTCAATTAACATGAGGGTCTTTCAGGGACCCCTCATCACTCATCATTTTTTGCCCCTGTAAGGGGTCCCTGAACCCCAAAAGTTTGAGAACCCCTGCTTTAGTCCATGCAAGCAATGTTTATTTTCTTTTCATTTAGGATTTTAATCCCTTCATTGTCCATGGGCTATTTGGAATCATCCATCATTATCTCCATCCATCCATCCATCCATCCATCCATCCATCCATCCATCCATC
>NC_056505.1:14311634-14332076 GCF_014905685.2 Nematolebias whitei
ACCATCCATCCATCCATCCATCCATCCATCCATCCATCCATCCATCCATCCATCCATCCATCCATCCATCCATCCATCCATCCATCCATCCATCCATCCATCCATCCATCCATGCATCCATCCATGCATGCATGCATGCATGCATGCATGCATGCATGCATGCATGCATGCATGCATGATTGAGAATTTACACCATCTTGTAGTTGGTTTTAATTTTTTTTTAATATATTGCAAGACTAAAGGTTATTGTTTTTACAAGGAGAACAACTGTAACAAAACTAGTGTGTAATGTCTGTATAAGACTTAAGACATCCTGAAGTGTCTTGTAAGGTTTGCATAGGGTCTGTATCCTAACATTTACATGCAGACGTACTCAATTCAACGCATCTATATAAAAAGAGTTGTTGCTAGGGCTAGACTCTGGTAGAAAATGAGAGACTGCACTTTCCACAGTGTAATTTTTACGTAGTACCTTCTGTCCTCTGGAGGACTTTCAGGTGTGAAATAAAACGCCAACTGATTTATTTATTTTATTTTATTTTTTTTACACATGCGTGAACAAGCAGCTGCAAACAAAGTTCATATGTGATTTTCGGGAATTTCTTCTGTGTTCGTGTGTTCACTCAGTCAGATTTTGTTCTCTGAAAGCATCACGTTGGGATTTAAAAACTCGAGAGGTCTTTTCGGGCTTTGATGACAGACAACACTTTACATTTAAAGGTGTAAAAATGTGTCCACTGTGCTTTCCTCCCATTTGGTACTGATTTCCACCTGACATGCAACAAAGAGTTATTGACATGTTCTTTGGGGAAAGAGCTCACTGGGATCGAAACCTCAGGAGAGCTGTCCAAGGGCCTCGGCAATGTGCTATAATGACATTGCATTTAAAGGAGTAAAGTATGCCTTGTAGGTTCTCCACTGTAGCTTCTGATTTCCATCTGACATGCAACAAAGCACTATTGATCCTTGGGGAAACGGGATAAGAACAAAACCTCTTCCTCATTCCATGGAAGCTGCTATTTAGGGGCCCCCAGGAGCCAACGCTCCCCCGCTGTCCATGCATATGCACACATGCACACAACTTCACTGTGATAAAAGACAGCAAGAGAAACTCACAAGGGAACTGGGGGCTTAAGTCACACAATAAATGACAGGTAATTTTCAGCTGAGAGCGGAGCGTTCAGGCATGGGAGGCGATCAATCAGTTTGGTGATCACCCATGCAGATTTCAGTCCTCCTTGGCATCATGGAGGTTGGCGACGTCGATAGACAGAGAAAAGACGTCTTGACAGCTAAGTAGGGAAGTGAAGCCTGCTCTTCGCGTATGTAGATATGGCAAACTGATTATTTTTTTTAGTTTTTTTTTTTTAAATAAAAAGCATAAAACTTAATTTTTCTGGCTATGGAGTCATGGCAGCCAAGTAGGTAGTGGTTACTTTTGTGTCAAAAATGTGAAATGCATTGAACAAGTTTTTATTTTTTATTTTTTATGGATTTCTTTTCCAAACGTGTCTGAGATGGCCAGAGAAAAGTGAATGTATTGATTCTGGGAGTTTTTACTTTTCAAGCAGTCATATTGCAGAAGCAGCTTTGATAAAAAAAATAAAAATACATACTGTGTGCTTTAAGATAACTTTATGGCATTTTTGAGACAGGGAAAATGTGAAGAAGAATGTTAGACTGGACGTCCTTATGCATATTTAAACAAAAGTAAAGTAAGGATTATGCTTATTTACCTTGTTATCAAAAATCTCTTGGGAAGCATTTAAAAAAATGTGTTGACAAACTGTTAGAAAATAATAATAAAAACGCTCTATACACTTATCTCAAGTGGCTTGTTTTGATGAAGTATTACATTTACAGTGATTAACAATAAACTTTTACATTTACTGCAGAACTCTGCATGTTTCATGACATTTTTTATTTTGGCTAACAAGCACTGAAACGGTACAACAAAACCAAATGACTGGTACAAATTATTCAAATATTTTAAATCTTTATTTTTAGGACATTTGTCACTAATCGTTCATTACTTAAAACAAACAAAAAGTGGTAAATGGACTGTACTTATCTAGCACATTTCTTATCAAGATGCTCAAAGCTCTTTACACAACAACCTGTGTCCTCATTTACCCATTCAAACAGAACCCTGTTATTTCTGTACAAAGACTAATCAGAGCTTTATCACGTTCATACGCGATGGGACACACATCGGAGGCATTCAGTGTCTTGCCCAGGAACACTTCGGCATGTGACTGCTGGGGGAATTGAACCCCCAACTCATGCATTGGAGGACGACTGCTCTAACCACTCAGCCACAGCTCTCCATAAAACAAACAAAAAAATAATAATTATAAGAGCTTTATGTACTCCAAAGAATAACTTTTATTTTTATTATTATAAAAAAACAACTACTAATTGTTTTTCAGTAACATTTATTTTACTTCCGTTATCTCGTTGGTAAACTTTTTTTTTTGTTTTTTTGTTGATATATTAATAGTGTTATCGTTTATTTACTTTATTACCCAGTAAACCTTTAACTTTACTACAATTTCTTTCAACTGCTGTATGCTGTTTAAAGGCCTGCATACAGAAGTATTATGTATTATTTAAGTATTACCAGTATTATGGTATAGTCTCAAGATAAGTTAACGAATCATACTCGTATGCATCTTCACTAGATGGAGTGTCACGTACAGTTTTTATTACCCCAGCGCCAAGGTCAAGGTCACAAATCAAGGTCAAATGTTATAAAGTCTTTGCTTGTTCGGGCCAGTGCCATAGATTGCTGTATAATAGTCGACGGGCATAAAATGTGCCGTATGCGGTACTCTTGTTTTTTTTATGATGATGAGCAGATAAAGAGGAGCAGCAAGAACAGCAGGTACAGCAGTTGCTTGTGTCATGATCTGAAACAGTAGACCCACAGTTAATTATCAAAACAAAGTGCTTACTGTCCACGGTGTGGCATCGTGGGTAGTGAATCGGTCAGGGAGCGGTTATGTTGTTGCTGACGGTTGCTGCTTGGTGCTGCTCAGCAGCAGGTCGTGGTAACTCCACCCCTGCTGCTGGTTAAAGGTCTGCTTTGCTGTGAGGACTTGACAGCATAAACACACACAAACACAGACGCATGCTTCACCGCTTTGCTTTCTGTCGTGACCTGTTTTGACTTCAGTGCCAGAACTCCGCTGCAGGGAAATGAGCTGGTGTCAGAGCTACCTGCCATGGTAGTGCAAACAAAAATTTAAACAAGTTTTCTGAAGTTTTGGATTTATTTAGTGTCTTTGTGAGTGAGTTTCACATTTCTGGCCTTGTGCTAATAGTGCATCATGGGCGCAGAATGTTTTTTTTCTTTTCTTTTTTTAAATAAAAGTTTACATTTCACTTCATGCACCATTTTAGGTTTTTGAAACCTATTTAAACTAAAGCTTTTTTGATTTGTGTGAGTTTTCTGCACCTTGCAACCAATTCCTAAACAAATCTGCTGGAAAAGCATGAAGATGGATTGCTAATAGAATGTGCTGCGTTGAATTCAGTAATCATTATTAATCTGCGTGTTGGAGGATTCGTTCTCAGCTCGGGCCTGTGTTCATAAAGCTCTGTTAATTAGACTGATTGATTAGACGGGGTGATTCAGGACTCTCATCGCAGCTCCTCATCCCATTGGGCCTCTAATAAGATCAGATTGCTCTGGTGTTCATATGCTCACCCCCCCTCCCACACGCATGGCTTGTTTGGCCTGTCGTTGCACTTCTCCATCTTTCTCATCTCTCTAACTGCCTGTCTGTCACATGCATATTCAGTAAGGATTTACTGGCATGAAAGAAGCAGCCGAGCTTGCCAAAGCAATACACTGAAGACTGGAAGCAACAGAATAGTAACATGAAAATATTGCAAATCTCTCATTCCTTCTCACCCCCTCCTCCATTCTTATCCCGCCTGCCCCCAGTTCTTCTTCTACGCCTCTAACTGTGATCCATCCTGTTTTCTTGTCTCATCATGTCTCATAAATATGTCTGCTCCCTCTGTTTAGCCAAGGAAAACATCACTCTGGATAGCTACAGACCTGGATTTCTCACATCTGTCTAGACTGGAAGATGCACTCGGCGTGCGTGCTGCATCAGTCTGCCTGTTGGCCGCCGGAATCATTTTCATGTCTGCATGTGGAAAATCATGCGCATATTTTTATTTGTGGATAGAAATATGAATCTGTTTCCTATGGCTTTAGTAGCAGATCAATATAAATGCCCAGCTCTGAGCAAACCACTGTGCACTTAGTGCAGCGCTTCTTCTCATCAACACAGTAAAGAGACTCTCCCTCGCTGTAGTAAAACTTTATGACTTTCCATGTTGTTTTTGTCTCCAGGCATTGGATATTACAGAGGATGATAAGTATTCATTTAGATTTTTTGCCAGATCACCAGTCCTTTGTATCAATACAACCCATCCGAGCTCTTTAAAAGAGACACATTTTGCTGGGTATGTGTCTGCTTGGGTTTATGAGTGTACATTTAGATTTGTGTGTGTGTTCCAAGGCAGTGATGAACCCACTCTAACATCACCCCCTTGAGAGTATTTATGGAGAAAATGATTACCATGGAAGGAACAGAACTTTGATGAAAATCACCCCACTTCAATTTGTACCTCACAGGCCTGCAGTTGGCGTCCCTGTTTATGGACGATATTGTAAAGCTCTGGAATTGCACGGTGTACTTCACAAACTGTATGCCTTCATAAAGAAATCATGTCCTTAGGCCTCTGATTGGTGTTCTGGGTGGAGTTTGAGCAACTTTATCTCTGTGCCTCTTGTATAAAGTTAGATCTAAACTAGATACTGAATTAATTGGGGTTGGGGTGATCTGACAACATTTGCTGATCTGTTTTAAAGGAAGTGCACTATTCCTAACAACAAGAGCTAGAAAAAGTACAACAATAATTAAGATCCACTAAGATTAAGTTGCACTAAGATGCACTAAGATTCATAACTCCAGTAGCGGTAACTACCGTACCCACCACTGCACCCTGTATTCACTGGTTAATTGATCATCATTAACTTCACACAGACTCTCGCACTTGTACATTTTCATCTTTAAATCAATTCTTGATCTGCTGCCTTCATACATCTCTTACATGTCACCGAGTGAGTGCAGCTACAGCGTGTGCTCTCAGGACATTATTACCTGCAGTGTCCCCTCAGTGAGAACTGAACTTGGCAAAAGGGCCTCCTACTCCGCTCATGTTTCCTGGAATATCTTGCAAAAAGATCTGAAGTTCTCGACCTTGACCTCTCTAAGTGGCTTAACATCTGCTAAGTTCCTGGCAAAAACCAATGCAGACATGTTCCTGTTTTTAGTTTTCTACATCACTTTTATTTTGTAGCTGTTTTTGTTTTGTTTTTTAATATAATTTTCTTTCGTTTATTTTTCAGAAATTATATGCTTTCTTATATGATTGTCTACTGTTGTCATCACTGTTTGTTAAAATCAGGTCTCTCTTGTAAATGAGTCCCCGAGGCTCATTGAGACTAGCTTGTACAAATAAAGGTTGAATGAAAAAGGAACAACAAGAACATTCTATTATTCAGGCGAGAAGTAACTCAATTTCCTTAACCTAATTTAATATGAACACATTATTTTTTAGCTATACTGGAAAATGAAATCTTCAACTTTTTACGTTTTCCTTCCAATAGCAGGATTTTCTGGTAATCATCTGAAGTAGTCATCATCAGTAGTTCCTCAGGCCTGCTAAGGGATTTTCTGTATAGTTTCTGAGCATTTCCAGAAGTTTCTTTTGTTTAAGCCACTTATGTAACTTAAAAAGAGCCTTCCAAACTTAGGGAAACAAGACAGTATTGTGCTAACCCAGAGCCTACTTCTTAGAACCAATTTTATTAGTATCTTTAGGTATTTTGTTATCAGAAGCTTATGAAAGCACATAAGTTGAATATATGAATAAAACCAAAGGTAACACAGCTTGACATATAAGCTTCAACAATGTGGTTACCAAATAGCTCTTTGCTGAGAACTTGGCATTCAGTAGAAGGTGATAATGCATCCCTCAGGTCTCATATAAAATCTTAGCTGGATTTTAAAACATTTCTTTAAAACATGACTTTCAGATAATCATTTTCCATTTTCGACTTTTCCCATTTTAAAGCACTACCTGGACAATATGCCGTTATGATAAGGTGTCAGAATTGGACAAAAATTAGGTAAGAAGCAACCAAAGGTCAAAGAAAAACTTTCAAAGATCCCAGAAAGCCAGAAGAACTATTAATTGAGACCACTTTAAAAGATTAAAATCTGGCAGATGGACTGTGTGGGTGTCTCCGAGCACATCTGTTCAGTTAATGTGTTAAAGAATTTTAACAACAAACAAGGGCCAAAGTAGAACGTAAGCTAACAGGTGTTTTTGTAGTCATTCATATATCTGGTGCCAGCAACGAGTTCCCCGCAGTGACACATTGTGGCAATAATTCAGCTAATACACAGATGTTTGAAAGCTCATTATTTTATTGTTTAAATGATCCAGTGGCAGAATCTACACACATCATGACAAGCAGAGGTGAATTTTCAGTTTACGAGTAAATTGGGATGGAAGTAGATCATTTAAAAAATAACAAGACAAAACTGGTAAAGCCATTTGTAGGATTCATGTAACATGACATTTCCAGAATGTGTTTCAATAACAGAACAATAAGTGTTACTTTGGTTTATGCTGCTTTTAATATGTTTTCTGGTTGCTCGGAGACACTTTTTGTCACGTGACTTCAGGGTAGTGGTAATTCCAGAGTGAGATCTTTAATTCAGGTTTGACTCATGTTTTTTAGGGGGCAGGTGTGGCTGAGTGGTTAGAGCAGTCGTCCTCCATTGGGAGAGTTAGGAGTTTGATTCCACCAGTACCAGTTTCCACCAGATTCCACCTCACAGATAAGGGACACTCTTTTGAGGACCAAAATGTGCACATTTTGGACCGAGAACACAGATGGTTTGAGAGGGGGGTGAAGGAAGCAATTTATGTAAAAAGGGAAAAGCCATCTCTTAACAGAGAAGGAGGCCTCAGATTTCCACTTTCAAAAACATATAATGCAACTTTAAGACTGATTCCCAGCCGGTTTTCACACCTGATGGGAACAGAGGGGTCTCATCTGTGAATTAGAGTAACAAAGATCTTAAGAAACCCCTACTGTTAAGGTGTTGAGGTGTGACTTGTCAGTATGTGTGTCTTATCTCACTCAGCCTTATAACCTGAATCTCTCACTCACTGCTCATTGAATTGAGAAAGCTCCTCGGATGAGGAGCGAAACGTCTTCCGTTACAAATAAAATCCAGTTGTTTTTGTATTGAACGTTTTTTGAATTCCGCCAGTAGTCACATGTTGAAGTGTCCCTGGGCAAGACTGAACCTCTCGTTACCTCCGATGTGTGTCTCATCAGTGTATGAATGTGATCTAAAGCAGTGGTCCCCAACCTTTATTGTGCCATGGACCGGTTTAATGTCAGACTATATTTTCACGGACCGGGGGGGGGGGGGGGGGGGGGGACACACAGTCTGAGGGTCCTACCCCAGAGAATTTTGGATAAAGTAGATGCCATTTCCTGCATTCTGGTGTATTTTACAAAGGTTTATTACAGTAGATTAACATGAAACAAAAGATGTAAACTCATTATTGAAATGACTGCAAAGCGTTCGTAATGCTGCAGGTAAGGGGCGTTCACTTCAGGACAAATTGAGGTCGCTGATTTGTCAGTTGCTATATTGTCAGTTATAAACATCAACATTAAATGAAACAAATATTTGAAATATATCAGTCTGTGTGTAACGAATGAATATACAAGTTTCACTCTTTGAATGGAATTACTGAAATAATTCAACTTTTTCCACAATATTCTAATTTTATGACCAGCACCTGTATTTCAAATTGACTTTTAATCACTTTATGTGTGATTTACAAGTGTATTAAGTGCAGGATCATTTCTCATTTAATTAGTAGATCCCACACTGGGGTCAGCTGTGCCTCGTCATCCTCCTCCCTGCTTCGCAGTGATTCACACATCAGATTGTACACAAAAGTGCAGAAACGTATGCATAGTGCAAAGCCTTAAACATATTTGTGTTTTTTAACTTTTAGGAGCTGAGATTTTTTTTAAGAGCAGAAGCAGAAATGCAAAGGATCAGCTCTGATGTGAATTCAAAAAGGTTCAAGACAAAACCAGCTCTGATGTGATGTTAGGAAGCTTTGTTTAAAATTATAGTTTTATTTAGTTAATAGTTTTACAGTCACTCTTTGTCAGGCGGGTTGACACATATGCAGTGTAATCCTTCAAATGCGCTGGTACGGCCACGCGCCTCCTCCTGTCTGCTCCAGACCACGCAGCTAAATTACTCCACCCGAACGGGCAATGTAGAACCAATCTGCGCATGTGTCCAACAGAAACTGAAACTTACCACTTGTGTATGTTGACCTGCGTCAAGAGTGAGTCATTGACAGATGTGGTGGAGAGAGTCAGGTGATTTTTCAAAATAAAAGTTTTTTGAGTTTTTTTGTGGGCCCGGAATAAATTGACCCCCGGCCCGGTACTGGTCTGCAGTCTGGTGGTTGGGGACCACTGCTCTAAAGCACTGACTAGTCTATACAGATTCAGATTAGCTTTGTAGAGATCTAGTAGAGTGTTTAGATGTGTAAATGAGGGCACAGGTAGTATTGTAAAGTGCTTTAAGTATCGTGACTAGATTGAAAGGCGCTATATGAGTACAGTCCATCTACCATTTTTGCAGTGAATCGTCCATGATTTGTGCGAATGATTGATTTGTTAAACGGATGTTTTGGCTGGACAATATACAGTAGTCCCTTGTTTATTGCGGGTGCTATGCTCCAGACCCCCCCCGCAATAAGTTAAAACCCGCAAAGTAGCAACATTATATTTATTTTAGTATTTATATATATTTTAAGGCTTTAGAAATCCTTCCCACACTCTTGCATTGTTCCAAACCAGAGGCCCGCGGGCACTGTGTTGGTGACCCCGTTCTAAACTCTTAAACCTACATCATTTTAACAACATACGTACAGTACTGTATATGTAGCTACTAATTTTTACTTACCAGGCTCTGCAGAATAGCAGTGGCTCAGTTCCGCTCTGAGCCGAGAGATGAAAATTGTCCCAGTGAGCTCGGGAAACAGCCCCGGACCTTCGGCGTCACATCCCCACTTGGAAGTCTTTGTGCGCTGGCTAGGAGATCTCGGGTTCACTGCTGAGTCGGGGGTCCGGTTCCGTGCAGCCAATCAGCGCCCAGGTTACACAGCACAATGCTCTGTTTCTTAAAGAGACATGTCCTGACATTATTTCTTTCTTGTGAATTTTATGTTAGGGGAGTGGTGACGCAGAGTTTAGAAGCTGGGCCTGTGATCAGAAAGTCGCAGGTTCAACTCCCGGTACCGTCAACATCAAAATGTGGGTGGAAAAGGTGAAACACCCACACCTGCCTCCACCCTCATTCGCCCCACTCTGGGCCCCTGAGCAAGGCCTTTAATCCCTACTATTTGCTCCCTAGACAGGTCTTTCTTGAAAAGGAGTTCTTGTGACTCAATGAGACTACCTGTATAAATAAAGGGTAAATGAAAAAAACAATGTTTGTAAAGTTTAATTTTCTTAAAGAGACTTGTCCGAGTGACATGATTAAAATCTTAGTTTGAAAAGCCAGTTCAGTAGTCATGACTTCGCTTTCTGTTCAGCAGAAAGCAGCAACCGAAGGCGCTACAGTACAGTATTGACTTCTGGGCAATGTAGTCCTTATGAGTGTCGATTACATTGTAGTCTTATTGGAAGAAAACTACAAAATGCCAGTGCTTGTCCAAATTATTATTATTATTTTGCCATTAACTTTATCCCAACCACGTGAGTACAGTAATATTACTGTAAAGTCGACAAGCATGTGTTGTGTACAGTACTACACTGCACTGTACTTTTTTTGTATACTATTATGTATATGTACTGGACGTTCACAAACTGCTATAGAGGAAGTCCGCGAAAGTCGAACTGTTAAGTACCGAGGGACTACTGTATTTGGATTCTGATGGAAAGGTGTCAAAGTATGATCAGAAGGAAGTCCCTAACAGGTTTAATCTTAAAGTTAGGAAAACAAACAACGTGGCATGATTACTTGTTTGGGCCCATGTTTGTCTTAAAATAAAATCGATGTTTGAGTTCTTGTCAAACACTAAAGGACATTTTAGCTGTGACTTTTAAATACATGACTTCGGCTCCTTTAGGAGGTGGAGTTAAAATGAAAGTAGCACTGGTTGATGTAAGTCTCCATTTTAAATCAATGGAGCATTTAGAAACTCTCAGAACTGGTGGAATTAGGTTGCTGGTCAGTTTTTGTGCAGCCCTGTCTACATCTGTGAAGCACAGACGCACATCAATATTTTACTTGGAGGCGTCATATATGTAAGTGAGGTAATTAGTTGTCAGATATTTCCTGTTCACTGTTCATGCAGGGTTGTTACACTTCACTGAAATGTTTTGATTTCTCTCTGCTATGAACCCCTGATGGATTTCTCATATGCTCCAAAGCTGCACATGTGAAGTGTTCAGCCTCTTTTTCTGCCTCCTAATGGTTGCTTTTTTAATTCCATTTTTGTATTTGACTTTCTCCCTTCTTGTTGAAATTTCATATCACAAACAAATATGAACATGAACTTACATGCGACCTGTAAACTTGATATACTGTAATTTGTTAAATTGAGTGATTCAAGTGCAAATCAAATCAATGAAGCGTTAATAATTCATTAAACTGAAGGTGACTGCTGTTCTGTCAAAAGCAAATTTAATGGCAGATAGTTCCCTTCTACTTATAGGAGGTGGTAAGGGTAATTAATTTTTAATTAACCAATGGTTTGTAGCTGAGATTTTAATCTGACAATGTTCGACAATAAAATCTCAATTGAGCTTAAGTTTTCAAAGAATGATTGCAATCCAGTGAAATAAGAATGACATTAGTACCTACATTATTGTAAAAATAAAAGTGACAAAGTTCAGAATTTTTGTAAACTTTTATACTTAGTTTCACACTAAACAGTATGTAGGTGTCTATAATTATTTACAGGCACAGATAGCAGCAGCTGCTAGCTGTAACACTTCAGTGCTGCCTGGTGCGAATCTAGTTGGAACAATTCTGCTCAAATAAATTTGAATCAATTCAATTCAGCTTATTTATATAACGCCAAGTCAGAATATAAGTTGTCTCAGGGCACTGTACAAGAACGTTCATACAAAATAGCCAATGAGTAAATTTGTCTATCTAAGGAAGCCAGCAGATTGTGTTGAATCTTCACTTCTTCACAGTCTCCCATCCTGATTGAGCACAAAGGCAACAGTGGAAAGAAAAACTCCGTCTTAACAGGAAGAAACCTCCAGCAGAACCAGGCTCAGGATGAGCAGCTATCGTCGACTGGCATTGCCGGCAGTGTCGGACTCGTTCCTGGTGAGAGTTGGACTCCACCAAGGCTGCCCTTTGTCACCGATTCTGTTCATAACTTTTATGGACAGAATTTCTAGGCGCAGCCAAGGTGTTGATGGCATCCGTTTTGGTGGCCTTAGGATTGCATCTCTGCTTTTTGCAGATGATGTAGTCCTGTTGGCTTCATCAGATCGTGATCTACAGCTTTCACTGGAGCGGTTCGCAGCCGAGTGCGACGCTGCCGGGATGTTGATCCTCCAAATCCGAGGCCATGGTCTTGAGCCGGAAAAGGGTAGAGTGCCCTCTCCGGGTCAGGGAGGAGGTCCTGCCCCAAGTGGAGGAGTTCAAGTATCTTGGGGTCTTGTTCACGAATGAGGGAAAAATGGAGCGTGAGATCGATAGGCGGATAGGTGCAGCGTCTGCAGTGAAGCGGGCGCTGTACAGGTCTGTCGTGGTGAAGAGAGAGCTGAGTCTAAAGGCGAAGCTCTCAATTTACCGATCGATCTATGTTCCTACCCTCATCTATGGTCACGAGCTTTGGGTTGTGACCGAAAGAACGAGATCTCGGATACAAGCGGCCGAAATGAGTTTTCTTCGCAGGGTGTCTGAGCTCTCCCTTAGAGATAGGGTGAGAAGCTCGATCATCCGGGAAGGACTCAGAGTAGAGCCGCTGCTTCTCCATGTCGAGAGGATTCAGTTGAGGTGGCTCGGGCATCTGTTTAGGATGCCTCCTGGACGCCTCCCTGGTGAGGTGTTCCGGACATGTCCCACTGGGAGGAGACCCAGAGAAAGACCCAGGACACGCTGGAGGGACTATGTTTCTCAGCTGGCCTGGGAACGCCTCGGGATTCTCCCGGAGGAGCTGGCCCAAGTGGCTGGGGAGAGGGAAGTCTGGGCCTCCCTACTTAAGCTGCTACCCCCGTGACCCGACCCCGGATAAGCGGAAGAAAATGGATGGATGGATGGATGTTAGAATAGGGTAAATAAGTCAATTTAAATTGTCATAATTTCTTTAGGGTTGATATTTACATTGGATAGATCTACTGGCAAACAAAGAAAAAAGTAAACTGTATGTGAGCTTATTGAGTCTTCCAAATAATGGTTTCACATATGTGAATGCATTTTTGGAAAATCCTTGCAAAGAGGAAAGAAATACAGACAAGAAGACATTTTTAGAAGCAGGGTATTGTTTTTTTTTTCCTGCTGCATAATGGCAAAAACAAGTCAGTTTTCAATGTTAGGACGACGTATTAAAGCGAACAGATCTGCTCTGGGTTTCTTCCATCTCCTGCTTGTGCTTGTGATGGAGTCAAATGAGTTGTATGATAGACGATATTGACAAGCTTAAATTGGATGAGAAGTGGCCCACTGGGTGCTGTCCTTGCGTTTTGAACAAATAGACCACCAGACAAAAACCACACGCTCATTTAAAAGCACTAGTTCTTTTTGCCACTGCAGCACTCTCGACAATTACCTTCCAGCTCTTTAAAGCGCACACACAAAAACTGTCTTTATGACTGCAGCTTTTCCACCAATCCTGCTCACTGTTATTATTAGTATTATTTTTTTGCTTTCCTTTACTTCCTTCACCCGGAGACTATTAAAACTAGATCCCTTCTAAAAGGCTTTAAGGCCTTTCTTGGCCAGCCACTTCTCCAAAGCCATGTCATGACTCTCTTTATGTTTTTAAATCAAAGTCCATGAAAGGTTAAGGGGGAGAACGGGGGAGCTAAAGAAAAATAACAGATAAAAAATGGAACAGATTTTTGTGTTTGTGGGTTGAAGACAAATGTTAGCTACAAACCCATATGGCTTCTTTCACATACACATCAACACACTCACGTGCACACGCTCAACTTGATATGGTACAAGCGCTTTTGGCCTGTTCTGCTCTGCTGGGATTTTATTTTGTTTCTCCTCTGTCTCCCGTCTCACCTGCTGAGATTTACTGTAGATGTTTAACCTGCTCCCTGCCTCCTTTGCTTCTCTCTTCTGTTTCCAGGTACAAGCGTGCACATGCACACACACAGGTTGGAGTTGTGTCTCACACGCAGTTTTGATTTTGGTGGTGTTCAGCCTTTTGATTTTGTTGGTAGTCAACCTGAAAATGTTTTCCCTGATGGGTTTTTGGCAGGGGCCATGTTCGAGGAGCCTCTGGCCAGCTCACTTCACCTGCCAGCTGTGCAACTCTGGCTAGCTGTTTTTTTCCCCCTCCAAGTTTCAGACTTACAAATGCAATCCGGTTTTCCTCTTGTATCCCCACTCGGCCCTGCAGATCAGATTCCATATACATCAGTGTCTCTGAGTGGGAGCGCTGTCTCACCTTCGGTTAATGTTTTCTGACTGCAGTAAGTGGCGATGGGGAGTTTGGTGGATCTAAACTTGGGGTTCATCCACTCATTGATTGCTCTGAAAACCTAGATTCTGTAGAAAGCAAGAAAACACAGTGAACTAAAGTTTTCTCACATCTATGGCCAGAATCAAAAGGTGTTATCTTAGCCAAAGGTTGAAAAAGAGATTGTAGGTAAAAGAACTCACAGATTTTTGTCTGTTCTGTTTTTGTGTTAATTTAGGCAAAATTTACTATAACTATACAGACTACCTTAAAAAGTAGGGATGCATGATATTGGATTTTTGGCCGATGACCGATATGCCAATATGTTGAAACTTATTTGTCCAATAACCGATACCAATACCGATATTTTTTCCCCTAGACCTACTTACAAAGATACATAGCTTTTTCTGCTGTGGAATCAAAATACTACATTATTCTGAATGGTCTTTGTCAGTTTGGCCTGCTACCAAATGCAGATGCCAAAAATGGGGCTGAAAATGATGTAACACTATATAAATGTATTATATATATATATATATATATATATATATATATATATATATATATATATATATATATATATATATAAAGCACATATTTTATCAGTGAGTTATTTCGATGGAATGTCCAATATTTAACTTTATCGCTAATATCGGTCGATACCATACAGATAATATTGTGCATCCCCACTAAAAAGTACTAAAAAGTGACTTCTTAATAGGGACTAGAAAACAACTTTCATTCATACAATGTACATAATGTAGATAATCTTGATTTCTTAAAATCTTCTTAATTTTTTTCGTAACTTTGATATGAACCAGACAAGTTTTGATTCTAAAGCCACTGCAACGTAAATAAAACTTTAATACAAACTTGATCACTTTCAAACTCAATAAAAAGCAATAAATGGCATAAACTTATATATGTTGGTCTTAGTTAGGCCTGTTACGATAACAAATTTTGCTGGGCGTTTAATTGGCTCAGATATTATTGCGATAAACGATAATACTGTTTGAAATTTCACAATAATTAGTAATTATTGTCAAATTTAAGAAGAAATGTTGGTTAATTTGTTTTGAGTGTAGTACTTTTTTTGACCACCAGATGGTAGTATAAGACTGTTTGAACCGAAGGATGGACAGTGAGGGAGGGAGCGAGCAGCGTGTCTCTTTAAGAAAAATGGGAGGGAGGCCCCTTGACTTGACATGTGCTGTCTCTTTTTGGTTCTCAAAATGGCGGATGCTCTGTGTGGTTTGAGCTCTTTAGCATAGCATTTTTCACAGAAAGCTTTTAATAAAAAAAATCAGTAAACAAGTTCTCAGCTTCTTTTTGCAGATAAAAACAACTTTTGAGATGAAGGCACGGATTTCAACTGTGAATTTTAGAACTTCGACATGACGTGTTTTTTTTTCCCCCGTGGTCGGCCTGTTAGCTTAGCTTGTAGCTTAGCTTCTTAGCTTAGCTGCTTTACCGATCCAAAAACGCGAATTTGGACCTTTAAAATGGATATTAAAGAGAAAGGAGAAAGGGAGGGGTCCATGACGAGGACCGGAGTTGAGCCATTTGTCATCCAGTGCCTTCAGAAGAAAGAGAGAAACACGAAGCAACGATAAAGTCGATAAATGAAAATGAGGTCAATAATTTTCATTTATCATGCAAATAATTGATTTATTGTTTATTGCAACAGGCCTAGTCTTAGTTCTATGTTATTGATATATGCCCAAGGTTTGACTGTGTCAAGGCAACTTTTTATGAGCAATTTATCATTTCGTGTTTAAAAATCCAGTTACTCGTTTTGGGATTGTTATAATACTCATTTATACTCCAGCTCCAGTCAAAGTCGATGCACAGAGCCAGGTATCGGTAGTTAAAAGAGAAGGCACACTAAAAACATCCAGTTAAAGGTTTGAAAGATGTGGAAAGAAACACGTGGATTGATACAACAAAGTCTTTAATACAAGGAACAGTAAGGCAGGCGTGACTCATTCATTCAGCTATGCTTCGTAAGATTTGAACAGAAATAATAGAATATGCAATATGCCTAAATGACATAATTGGACTTTTGCTCAAACATAAATGTTTGTAGTCAGTAAACCATTGTGTTTTTAAATGTAGCTATTTTCCAGAAAATATGCACAGATTCTGCAGTTTTTAAAACAATGTACAGTAAAACGCTTTTAAGATATTTCTGACCACACACTCACTTAAATGATCTCAAATGGTAGAAAGTATGGACCTGAACTGTTTTTGACCACATGATAAACCATAGTTGGAACACTGCTTCTTTACAGTTCTCTTCCTTTTGTTCATTTTTCAATCATTTCCTCACAACTTATTCTGCTTCTTTCTTATGACTGGAAATACTTTACAGTCACACTCCTTTATGAGCCGTTTTGCACTTTGCAAGCACTTTGGCTTCTTACAGATAAGGTGAGAGACAAGGCTTAGAGCTTCATAGGAGGTGTTTTACCCTGATAAGCCATACTGCGACTTGGTGAAAGATAAATGGACACCTTGTTCTTTCTTTTTGTGATTTCTCTTTTCCTCTCTGTCTCCCAGGGTTTTTCATCTTCCTCTGCCTCGACTCTGTAACCTTTAAGTTAGTCTGGGAGGTAGGGGGGTGTGAGGCAGCAGCACAGGAAGAAAGAGAAACGAAGACTAAGGAACCATTAACAAACTAGATATGTTCTTAAAATCAAGGGTAAACAAAGCATATACTGCATGAACAAACAGGAGTTAGTAAAAAACATGTTTAGCAATTAAGTTGTAGTTGAATTAGCTATGAAAAGCTAAAAAAAATATATATATATATATATGTATATATATGTGTGTGTGTGTGTGTGTGTGTGTTTTTTTTTTTTTTTCTAAAGCAAAGACACTGGAAGACTCATATTATAAAGTTAAATATCCATATTAATATTTGGATATTTTGATATATATTTGGATCTGAATATTTTTATACAATATAACCAGGTTCACCAACATGGATTTTTAGCAAAATGATATTAGCATTTTATTTATTTATTTATTAGTTTATTGCTTGCTGAATTTTTGTCCACATGTAAACAATGTAAGGTGAGATAAAAAAAAAAACAGAGATGAGAAAGTTAAAAAAATATATATTTATCTGTGCATACATGATGACATGATTTGTATTAGTCTGCTGTTGCTTAAGGTACAGAGCATGTGCAGGAAAATGCAACAAAAATGAACTCATTTCTAGTGTCCTGATGCTCAATAATCCTGGTAGATGAATCGAACAAGGCTGAGTCGGCCTCTGGACAGAGTCTTCTGATATTTAGAACCATTCCAAGGTTTATCTTGACCAAAATATAAATCATAGATCTTGTTTATGTGCCATTGTGTACAGTTTCCTCTCAATAATTACATTTTGCACCACACAAAAATAATTTATTGATGGTATAGATTTTCAAAAACACTAGCTCAACTCCAAATTTAGGTACAGTAGTCCCTCGCTACTTTGCGGTTCATTTTTGACGGACTCGCTCGATTGCAGTTTTTCAAAATAAGATTAGACATGACACACAATGGCTGATTGATGGATGAGCCGCACAATCAGCATGGAATTTTTATTTCAAATTAAATATTTAAATTTTTTCGCACCTGTGTGCAGCCCATACTGCAGGAGAAGCTTCACGCAGCGTGTCATGTCTCCGCTCTGCAGCAGAGAAGTGGGCGTGGCCAATAGTGCTGGCTGGTGGCAGAGAGCTGAAATCATGACGTGCTGTGCTCTTTTAGAGCGTTTAGAGTTTAGAAATATTGTTGAGAATATTGCAAGAGTGTGGGAAGGGTTTAAAACACATTTATATATTTATATAAATATTAAAATAAAATACTACTTACTACTTGTTCTGCTATTCCTACTTCCCGGTTTTTCACTAATGGCGGGGCTTCGGGGTACGGATCTCCTGCGATAAACGAGGGACTACTGTATGTATTTCTTTTAGATATTGATAATATTTACATTTTTCCCATGTGTTTTAACCATTTTTAATATTTTCAACTTTTTTTTTCTACAGAGATATATTTATGTTTTTAATGTGGGGGAAAATACAAGTTTAAACACATTCGGAGTACTATAATTAAAACATTTGTCCCACTGTATCATGCCAATTATTTGATTTGTTAAGATATTGAGGACATTTTGTGTTTTGGCATGTAATAATTTCTTTTTTGACAAAGTAACTGCATCTTTAAATCTTGTTTTGCCTTCATAAAGTTCACGTAAAGTAAAAAATCCAGCCCTTGATGGATCAGAAAACTAACTGGCTTTGCAGGTAGAGAGGTCTTAAAATACATCGTATTTTGTCACTCATAGTGAGTTGTATTAATAAAGAAAGATGTGGAAAGAATTATGTCATTTGGTACTAAGTAGTATTGTGCATTTTTTAAAACCATTTCAGAGTGGGTATTTTTGTTTAAATTTACTTTGACAAATTAAGCTGATCTGTATGGAGGGTCTGTCACGAATAATTAAAAAATAACTATTTACTTTTAGGAGATTTTAATAGAGAAATGATAAAGATTGTCACTTATATCTAACAACAATATTTGTGCTCTCTGTCATCATAAATCCTAGTTGGGATAGTTTTATATCTCTTTGCTCTTTTTCTTGGTATCATTTTATTTTGTATCATGTTCTTTGAAGACTTTATGTAGGCACAGAAGAAGCCCCCAGAGAAGATAAACGATCTCTCACAAATTGTTGCAGTGTTGAGTGTAATGAAGGAGGTGAAGCTGCTATCAATGCCTGTATTGATAAATGCAGTGGAAGCTGGTGGAAATGTTCTGCTTCCTTATTGATCTCTGATCCATTATGAGCTGTTAGTCTACGGCCGGGTGAATGATGGAGAACGGCCCATCCATCATAAGTCGGCGCCCACGCTGCTTGGCAAACACTTCTGGCTCCCTTTTCTGTTATCCCTCGTCCTCCTCCTCTTCGTCTGTGATCCTCCCACTCTCTTTTGTTGCGGAGTAAAACAAAACACGCGGTGGTAAAGATGAAGCACACGTGCATCTGACAGTTCTGTTCTGCAAGCAAAAGGCACTTTTTATTAATATTCATTTGTTTGTTACCAAGTAAAAACATGTTTAATTGTCTAATAAATCACAAAAATTGCTATCATGGAGAAATTGTAGTTGACTTTCTCAACCACAATTGAAACTAAATCCGTCAGTATTTATAATAATTGTTATTTCTTATTCACATGATATGGCTGTTTTTGTAGTTATGTGGATTTCAGCATCATCATTTATCCTTAAGCTTAACGCTTGTGTTCATATTTTTTTCCTGTAAATATTATGAAAGATGTTACTTTATTAATCTTGGGTCAAAAGGCCTAATTTTTTGTCTAAACGCTCATGACCCCTTTGTTGCTCCATACCGTGAGTTGATTGATGTCTGATAAATTCTACATGCACTCGCCTGTTGTCCTTTCTCAAATGCATCTGTTCCTTTATTTTATTTTATTTATTTTTATCATTTTTATCAGGGACAATTATGTTAGACATTGTGTACATATAGCACTTCTGATTTTTGCAACATCAGTCCCTGACTGGGCTTTTCGAAGACAAACTGAAAAAAAAACACAAACAACATAAAAACAACTCCAAATTGAGCATTTTTGAAGCTATAAAAGAACACTCAGCATTAAAATCCTAAACCAAGGAAAGGAAAACAAAAAAAAATCTACACCTATTATATTCACACAATCCAGAAAATTGCACCTTTTTAAAAGCTAATATTTTATTTTACTTTACTTTGTGCCACTGTCGGTTATTTATCAGGTTTGTTCAACTGTGATGGTTGCAGGATGGAATACCTTAATGATGAGTTGCAAATAGCAACATCAGGAAACATGATATGGCAAATGGCTGCATGTGAGGACACCTAATATGTTTATTACCGCTGAACTATATGGCTGTATCATGTATATGTCATGCATGTCCTACATCATGCCATATATGCCATAAATCTTTACATATGGCTATATCATATACAGTATGTCAACTACCTTACCACCATAATTCATTTAATCTCGATGTTACTCACTACCTGTGCACTAACCTGTCACACAACTTGTCTAGTATATGTTAGTTATGTGCAATATATATCTTGTGTATTTAAGCTTATATTACCACCTGTGAAATACTTATACAAATTCATCTTACTTGCACCGTTGTATTCTACCAGGTTGTTGTTTATTATATTTTTTTTGGACCTTGTAAATATTATATTTCTTTTCCCACTTTTTTTTGGTACTATATTTTGTTCCCATATTTAACTTTTTAGTATTTCTTTTTTATTTGTTCTTTTGTTTTAAGCGATCCAAATCAGGTTTCTCATCGAGGACATCTCATTGCACTGTTGACCGTGTGTTAACCTGCATATGACAAATAAACAACATAACATGACAAAGAAGGAGACAAAAACAATCCGATTTTATTTAAATATGACCAGGAGAAGAAAATTGAAAAATATGATTTTGTTTGTGCATTTAAATCTTCACAATTAACAACAAATGATGTGCTAAAATTAGTTAATTCGTCTGACACCAGTGTTTATTGAGGAAAGATGAGCAGACATAACAGATGCTGCTTCAGGAGGACAAACTACCACATATATAT
>NC_056505.1:14332476-14345975 GCF_014905685.2 Nematolebias whitei
TTGTTGCTCCAGCTGAGGTTGTCATTCATGTGTACACCCAAGTACTTATAGCTGGAGACCACTTCCACCGCATCAAGGATTGTACATAATTTACATATCTAGCTAAAGGCTAATTTGAAGACCCAGTCTTCTGAAACTATTATTAAAGAAAGCTAATTGTTTCAAACAAACAAAACCATTAGAGAAATACTAAAGTAGGGAATGGAATGGACTGTACTTACATATCTTACAAGATACTCAAAGCACGTTACACTACAATATGTGCCCTCAGTTACTCATTCATACAGCACTCTACTATATCTATACAAAGATTAATCAGTGCTTTTATCACATTCATGCACCGATGGGGCAGTGAGGGGTTCAGTGTCTTGCCCAGGAACACTTCAGCATGTGTATAAAATAATACAAATATATATTAAAGAGGGAATTTCAAGGTATTTACCAAAATATTCTGTATAAACTGATGCATGTTAGCTTTCATATATTTGTGTTAGGAGCTTAACAGCTGTCTTGTTCTGTGACACTTTGTAATCAATCAGTTGACCAATCAGAGGTCATCCTAGAGTACGAAGAGCACAATAGGTTCACACTTTTACCTTTAAAAAGAGAAATACAATCCATTTGTACTGCCCGAGTAGCTCTTAATGTTTGCTTTTGTAATACAACTTCCCTTAGCAACAGGATTATAAGTATGGACATAATTTCTCCTGTTTCAACATTCAGGCTTAAAAACCTGATGGTGTTGGCTTAAAAAGACAGCAGCTGACAGTTTAATTTGCTGAAAGAGTTTGAGTTTCTGGGACTTGTAGATAAGAGATTGTTTGGAGTGATTAAAACTGCTGTTTTCTAAAATCTAAAGCTAAATCTTCAGCTTCAACTTTATTTGTAACTGGCTGAAAAATAAAATGGACCAAGTGAAAAAGGCACAGATGCTTTGTGTAGGTATTTCTCTTTTTATATAACAATGTTCTTGACTTTAGTTTGAATTATTATACCACTTATAACACCTATACAACTTTTGACTAAATCTTTTTAAAGTTTAAAGTTCTATGTTGCTTTTTTCCTGAAATTGGTAAATTATTTACAACTAATTGAGAAGTTTACATGTAATCCAAAAATGTATTGACTATTTTCTTACTTGCTTAAATTTTGGATTATGGTTTTGCTTTTAAATGCATTTCTTTCCAACTTTAATTACAAAGATTTATAGCTCTAAGCTTAAATTAGACAATTAACTACTTTACATTTTTCTGCATGTTTATCAACTCAAGTTGTTCTAAGTGTGAATGAAAAGTTGTATACGTTCTGTAAATGATTTATTTCTTGGATTCTTATCACCTTCTCATGTAGTTCGTATTGGATTGTCTGTCTGTTTACCTTTCTGTCTCTCCTCCTCCTCCTTAGTCCTCCTCTTTATAATCTCTGACAGCAATTATCTTGTTTAAGTGTTGATTCCTCCTCTCATTGATTCCCACTTGGTCTCATCGAGTGTCAATTTCAAATCATATTCTTGCTTTTGAAATCGTTGCATTTCTGATGACTCCACGGACCCGCCTGCAGTTCCAGGACAGCGGCGCCGCTCTCGTTCGATTATTGCTCACTCGCTCCCGCTTTTTTTTTTTCTTCTACTAACCGAGCCCTGCCTATGATTATCTTTTAAACCCGCACACTATCTACTTGCATATGAGCAGATAAAAGATAAAAATATCCACTACTTTTATTTACTTCTCTTATATAGCGCTTTCATTTCTCTCTTTTTTTTAAATTGACTTCCACCAGTTAGGATGTGAGGCGGTCTATTAGGATTGTATTTTGTAAATGAAGGGAGCTGATGGTAGAAATGGGCCACCAGTTGCAATACGTTTGATGCTGTAGCGCTGTCATTTTTGTTCAACTGATGGATTTACAGTGAGTCAGTCCTATAGGAGTTCAGCTTTCCCTCTGTGGTGCACAACTCAGCTCAATATTTGTAGCTAAGCAATCTGATAAATCATCTTCTTAATGAATAAAAGGCAAAATAATGTATTCTGCTGGCTCAGTAATGCGAAGCCAGCTAACTGAGAACAAGCCGTGCAACAATTTCTTCACTGGTTTTAAATAAATACATCACGAACCTTCATAAGTCAGAACAAAAATAGAATATTTTAGAAGGAAGTGTGTTTTCTGTGGTCTTATGAAACAGGGATTTACTGTGCATTTTTATTTATAGGTGGTTTTTAGATGGAAGCTCTCTGTTGCCCCTAAAATCTTGACATAAATAGTTTTATTGATGAGATATGTCACATCCCAAAGCTGCATAATAGATCCAGTACATCTTGAGAGGAAGGTTATGTGGGCGTCCCAGAACCTTCAGTGCTTTGGTGGTTGGCTTTCAGTAAAGGAGCAGTAGACACAAGGCTCTACCACACCAGACAGGATCCCAGGGGCAGGCTGTGCAAGGGAAGTGGAAGGGCTAAGATACTGTGGGACCTCCAGATCCAGACTGACAAACAGGTGATGGCTGACCAACTGGATGTTGTGGTGGTTGACAAGCAAGAGGAGAAGGCAATTGTGATAGATGTAGCAATCCCAAGTGACTGTAGCGTCAGGAAGAAGGAGCATAAGACCCTGGAGAAACAAAGTTCTGAAAGTGGAAATGCAGAGTCTGTGGAGAGACATGGTGTCAGTGGTCATTGGACACTCGGTGCTGTGACCCCAAACATCAATTCATATGTTCGATGATTCAAGGTTCAAGGCCCTTTATTGTCATTCTCATTGCATGTGGTACATGAGATGGAACGATAGGGTCCCAGTTATATCCAACAATAGCAAAATATAAAGTGTAAAAAGAAACTGTAAATAAGGATCTAAGATATAAACTAAGATATAGGCCTGTTGCAATAAACAATAAATCAATCGCATGATGAATGAAAATTATCAACCTCATTTTCATTTATCAGCTTTATTGTTTCTTTGTGTCTCTCTTTCTACTGAAGACACTGGATGACAAAAGGCTCAACTCCGGCGTTTTTCACTGACCCCTCCCTTTCTCTTTTCTCTTTAAAATCCATTTTAAATGTCCAAAATTGTGAGTTTGGATCATTAAGGCAGCTAAGCTGAGAAGCTAAGCTACAAGTTAAGCTAACAGGCTGACCTCAGGGAAAAAAATCTCTGTCTTGTCGAAGCTCCAAAATTCATGGTTGAAGCCCGTGCCTTCGTGTAAAAAGTAGTTTTTCTCTGCAAAAAGAAGCTGAGAACTTGTTTACAGATTTTTTTTTTATTAAAAGCTTTGTGTGAAAAATGCTATGCTAAAGAGCTCAAACCACACCGAGCGTCTGCCATTTTGAGAACCGAAGAGAGACAGCCCATGTCACGTCAAGGGACCTCCATCCCATTTTTCTTAGAGATACGCTGCTCACTCCCTTACTATCCATCCTTTGGTTCAGTCTTATTTTGCCATCCGGTGGTTGAAAAAAATGTACTACATACAAAACAAATTAACAAACATTTCTTCTTAAATTTGACAATAATTACTAATTATTGTAATTATAATTAATTATAATGTAACTTAATTTAATTACTAATTATTGTCAAATTTCAAACAATATTATTGTTTATTGCAATAATTTATGAGACAATTAATCGCCCAGCAAAATTTGTTATCACGACAGGTCTACTAAGATATACGCTAAACGAACGCCCAATGGTACTTGAAAAGGTCTAAGCTATTCGCTAGTCACTAATAGTGCAAAACAATACACTGAACAACAGCAACACTATTCTCAAGTTCAAAGGTATCAAAACATCCAGCTCATGCAGGAGATTCCTGCTATGACTATTGGAGTAAGTGCAAGCACAGCGTTTATGTTTTGAAATATTTGGCTTTTTTTTTTTGAATACAGCTCTCTTCAGTCTTCAAACCCTTTTTCTTGTTTAAAACCTTTTACTGCTCATTTCAGCTTCTGTTCGGGGTCAGAGTTTTTCATCTTCTTTCTGCTCTTTTAAGCTTTTTTCTATTTTTTTTCTCCTTTCAGCTTCTTTCTGCTAATTACAGCTTTTTTTTCTGTATATTTTTCGCTCATTTCATAATTTTATGTTCCTGTCAGCTTCTTTTTGGTTTTTCAGCTACTTTTTTATGTATTTTTCCTGCTACTTTTTTCCTTTTTTCTACATTTTCTTTTGCAACATTTTTCACCTTTTGTGCTTCTTTCTAATTATTGGGACTTTTTGCTTCTTTTTGCTAATTTCTGCTACTTTTTTTAGACATTTCAACTTTTTCCTGCTCATTTCAGTTTCTTTTTGGCTGATTTCAGCTTTTTTGTAAACAATTCAGCCTCTCGTTTTAGTTTATTTTGTTCATTTTTGATCTGTTCAACCTTTCCTACACATTTCTGTAATTTTTCTGTTTTCTGCTTTTATTTTCATGCTTTCAGCAAAAGTCAGCTTTTCAAATTCAACTCAACAATTCAGCAATGACACTTTTTAGCCTTGTTTCAACTTATTTCAGCAAAAATCATTCAGCAAAAATCATTCAGCAATAAGCTTGCGAGCCTGATATGACCCGAGGGCTGCCAGTTGATGATTACTGCTGTACAAGAGGATAGATCTTGTGCAACTTGTAGATCTATACTGAAAAACGAGTAATGGCTAACCAACCAGACATTGTGATTTTCAATAAACTACAAAGAGTAAGTAAATGGTAAAGATGCTAAGTGACAGTAATATTAAGGCAAAGGAACATGAAAAGCTCAAGAAGTACAAAGGGCTGAAAGAAAGTCCAGGTCATAGTGGTGGCAATAGGGCCGTGGCCTCCAAATTGGGAGAATGGCTCCCATAGATCTCAGGAGCTCTGTCCTAAAGAAGGCAGTTCTAGGATCAGCTTAGATGTTGTGTAGAAACTTCAAGCTCCCAGGCTTCTTGAGGATTCACATTTTAAAAACAAACGTTCTAAGAAAAGATTAGATATGTTGTAAGTGTGTATTTCTAACTTTTGTGTGTGTTCCTTTAAAATAACCATTTTGCTTATGTTTTAGACAATACAGTTGTTTCGGTATAACGCCCATCTGCTTCTCTAACATTCTTTGTTACTTAGCTTTGAAACGTTGAAGAACACCAGCGGAGTCATCATGTAACTATTTTAAGTGTTGCAACCTGTTTCTCTTTTTTTATTTTTTTTTGCCCTGCATATTTCTTCGTCTGCTTTCTGTTTTCATCTCTTTTATTCATGTGGTTTTTATGTGTTGTGTCTTTCTTGCTCTCACACACACGTACACTCTCTCTTTGTCTTTCCATCTTCTTGTCAAGCTGCTCTTTTCTTCTGGTTGTGATTAAGTCCAAGGTCGGCTCTATCAGAGGGCCAGTGTTTGAGAGCAGCTCTTGGTGCCAGAGAGCCTTCATTTCTTCAGCTTTAGATGTCCCAGTGACGGCTTCCTGTTCACTTGTCATGCCTACCCACATTGCCCCTCCTCAAGTATCAGCCCATCACTGCCCTTAGACATTTCGGGCCTCAGAAGGGCTTTTCTGTGTGTGTGAAAATTCCCACCCTTGGGAGAAAGGCCAAAGACATAACAAATGGAGAGACTGTTGAAATATGTGTCAGAGATGAAAAGAGGTATATTTGGTGACTGTAATAGCTACGTGTTCTCCCTATGATGTGCAGAACTTGGATGTTTCTGGTCCTAATTTGGGGTCTTGTAGATTAATTCAGCCGTTCTGCTCCAGTGGTTTTGTTGTTCTTCTAGGGCAGAAAAAAAGTTGGGACCTTTGATAAATACTCTGAATCTGACAGAACTGGACCATGAGCAATACCTCATTCTGTCTTTGTGTGTTTATGAGCAAATAAAACAGTCTGGTTCGTGACAGGGAAGATGTTTAATTTCATAACTAACATCACATGCACTATCTGTTAGGGGTGCACCGATAAATCAGTCGGCCAATTTATCGGCCCCGATTTCCTTAATTTTTGAAAACTGGAAATCGGCTGATACTTACACAAAAAACCGATTTTACAGATTTTTTTGTAGTTTTAACAATTGTCTAAACTTCATTTATATTTCAGAGCACCACCTCATGGCCAGTTAAAACAAGTTTGTATTGTTTCTAGGATATTGTTCAAGGGTATGTTTTTCAGTAAAATAAGATTGGAAAATTGAAGGTGCATTGTGACCTTATGACACCTGACAGTGTCGCTTATATAAAACAAAAATCGGTATTGGCCAAAATCGAAATTGGCAGGTCAGACTTTTTAGAGATCGTGATAGGCCAGAAAACTGCAATCGGTGCACCCCTACTATCTATCCTTAGTGTAGCACAACGTGCACTTAGAACATCAAATCAGGATCTGAACCTTTGATAAGAATAAAGAAGGGGAGTGGATCACTTTAGTTATTTTCTGTGTTTTGTTGTCACAAACTAAATGTCAGTAAAATAAAACTAAAGGTTAAGATGCAGTTTTTTTAACCACTGTCACCTTCACACCCTTCACTTCACTGCTTCCACCCCACGTAGGGAGAGTGCTGTCTGGCTTTGCTGCAGTCTGTTGGTCCCTTATCTCCACCCCCTGACTGGAGCAGAAAAAAATACATAATCACAGTGCCCTGTGTCAAACTGATAACCCCCCAACACAAACCAAGAAGAATGTGTGTGTATGTCTTATCCTATGTACTGACGTATGACTGTATACATGTGTGTTGTGTCTCTGAGGTGGTAGAAAAGATAAAGGGCAGAGGATGGGGTTTGGAGGAAGAACGGTAATGGGGTTGTGGGGGTCGCTGAATGAGCCCAAATTGTAATAATAATGCTGTATGGAGAAGACTGGGGGATTTATGAATATAATGAGCGGAACAGAGCCTAAGGATGATGTGGGTCTCATGCAAGAGTAATTGAGGAATAATTCATTTGGCTTTGAGACTTTTAACCCAGAGACAGACGGTGGCAGAAAAGGTTTTTTTGACCTCTGGAGGGAGGGATATCATGTCTCATTACTGGCCCCAACTATTGTTACTGTGCTGTGACTGTCATCCAGTGCTGTCACGGTAGTTTCTACATTACTGTATGGACATTTGGCTCAGTGCACCGTAAAGAACCAACTCCCTTCATCTCCTTGAGCCTTTTCTCACCGCTGAGTTTGTTATCAAGACCGGCACATGCTGGATTAGTGCCTGAAAGAGAACATAAAGGGGGAAAAAAGGGGGAGATGAAAATGGAAAAAGTAAGAAGTAGACTGTAGATGAGCCCAGACGAGATGGAGAGGAGTTAACCATTCAAGCACAACGCACAAAAACACAAGGATCAGCTCACCGTTCCATGACTGATCTTTACAATTTATTTGCAACATCAGATCTCTAGTCTTTTTTATTTTTCAAGCACCGGTCTTATTTTAAATATTTATATAAGGTTCCCTGCTCTGGTTTTTTATTCATTTTGTGTATCTTGCTGGAAGTAGCGTATAGGATTAAGGCTTGCCCAGGAATGATTGTTCTGAAACACCTTTCTCCTGTCTGGCATCTTCACGTTTTTTAGGGGGTAGGATTGGGGGTATGCATGAGTGCACACTTGTACTCTCTTGGTATCACCTCTGCCATTTGTCCCTGCTCGTTGCCCCTGCTCTCATCCCATCTGACACCGTCCTCCAACACGTACGGACAACCGAGAATACACCTCAAAGACACTTGGTGACTTTGGCTTCTTGCTGAAGACCTTGAATACCCCTCGAAGCAACTGGCTGAACTTTTCTTTGACTGCTTTAAACCTTTTTAGCTCGGTCTCTGCTGGTCTTTCCTGATCTCTACCTTAAGGCAGGATAGTTTTACTTAAAATCTTCTTTTTAGGAATTGAAATTGGAAGCATGTGCTGCTTCGATCTATCCCATAGTAGAAGCGTTTTTTGTTCACAGACCAAACTCAAATGCTTAATGTTGACCTTGAAGTGGGCATCATATTTACCTCTGCCATAAAACCGCACCTCACATTTTCCAAATCCAACACGAAGGTTGTTTAGGATTAAAACAGTGCTTGCTCTGTTCGTGATTTTTATGTTCCTGCATAGCTCCTTGTGAGGTGGAGACGTTGATGTTGATGGACAGCTACAGCTATGAAATGCTGTTTTGCACCACTGCTCAAAACCATGACATCACATCCTCTGCACGAGGTCTAGAAGGCGCCAGCTTCCTGCTTGGCTTTGAGTAAATGTATATAGAAATATCTGAGGTAGTTATGGCAAGGCTCACACAGGAACAGTCTCTGTGTACTTAAACACTCATGTGATAAATAAACCTTTCCACGTAAATCTGGAGACTGACTGAAGGATCACATCTTTATTACAAACTGTGTTTTTTTCCTCATTTTGAGTAGCGGTCTTGATTTGACCTCTGACTCGGGCTTTTGTTTGTCCTGTTTGAGAGACACTTTTAATTAAAGCATCGGACATCTGAACAGCTCAGAGGGCTCGTCTCGATGTGTGGACTGAATAAAAAAACGCTTTCATGAACATTTGTGCCGCTGCACGTTTATCTCTGATGAAAACCGTTTTTGTTCAACCCGTGTCAGATGTGAAGTGTTTGCTTTTTCTTATCTTTAATGTGTTTGTCCCTCACATTAAATAGATGAGATGAAAGGATAAAGGAGTTGGTTTGTATATTAAGATTCACTTCCAGGATTATAAAAAGCTGTTTTGTACGGTGGTGTTTTTTTGTCCTTTTTATTTCAAGGCAGAACTGAACATTAAAATAGTGGAAATAAATGTAACTGTAATAGTTTTTTTTAAATTAAGTTTAATTCCACTTGTATTATTCTATTATTTTCATATATATATATATATATATATATATATATATATATATATATATATATATATATATATATATCTCTTTTTCATATCAAGATACATTGTAAAAAAAAAAATTTGTAAATTTTTTATAAGAACACAAAAATAAAAGCTGAAATTAAACTATGAAATACCTCTTATTCATGTAAAAAAAAAAAAAAAAGTTAAAAATTCAAAACCCCCAAAGAAATACTGAACAAGTATTGAACATAAATTTATAAATTTTGTAAAATAATGTCAGAGTCTCACAATCTGTATTTATTTCAAAATTATTAATGTCATGACAGTTTTGGGATAAACTTTTAGTGCCTCTTCGTTTGTTGTTCTTTTTAATACAGTAATACGTTTAAAGCAAAATATAGTCATATAAAAATAAAAATAAATGTGGGAGCATAAAGTAACATTTGTGAACATTAACAAAAAGTCCTATTAAAAGTTCTTAAAATTGTCTTTTTATTTTATATTGAATATAATTTAATATTTTAATACATCTGAGAAACTGAAACTTTCTGCCAGTGAATACAATATTTAGAAAATGAAAGTTCACATTATTTTTTGTGTATTTTGTGTGCTCTGTGTCCGTGTGTGTGTTTTATGTGTCCATGTATGTGTGCGTGTGGATGGATATGACACACTTGTCTGTGAGCAGCTGGATTTTGCAGGTTTCACTGGTTTTATGAACGGCGTGAATAATGACCCTGCTCTAGCTGCCAACTCGGTGGAGATGAGACAAACTCTGCCTGGTTACAGACTTCAGCCAACAAGACAAAAAAATAAAATAAATAATCCATGAAATCTTCTCAGTTCACTTACTTTCCCCCCCTGACAGGCTTTCTTCTCCCGGTTTCTGTTTTTTCCACTTTGCTTTATTTATTTTTTTACTCCATCACCCCCCCCCCCCCCCCCCCCCCATCTTGGTCATTTCTTCATTTTTCTGTTACGTTATTTCTTATTGTTGGCTTGCTAAAAAAAACTCATTAATAAAAAAAATATATATACTGAATCAAATTGCATGTATTACAACTAAAACATCCACTTTTGCATGTCAAATTTTGGAAGTGTGACTAATTATGGCTATTCGTGACGCGTTTTACGTCTGTTGAATTGGAGAATTTATTTTCCTGCAGTGGTTTTTCACAGATGGATGCACAAAGTTAGAGACGTGACTGTGCCTCTCCCCCTTTCCATGTAGACATCTGCTAAATTTTAGGGGATTTTTCCTCCAACCTAGCTACACACTCAGCCAATCCAAAGTCTCTGTTGCTTGGCCTGATTTCTCATTGGTTGCCCACATCAATGAAACACTCCTCATTGGCTGTAGTATTTATTTTCCTTTTAATAGCAGAGATAAGCAGTTTTGAAGATTTTGTAGAACAAATACTACGTTTGATGTGGAGGTTTTGAAATTTCACTCCAAGCACATTAATCCTACATAGTAAATGGACAAATAAATGTGTGTGTGACAGGGACTAAGTGTGTGTGCAGCTTTTGGGGGAGGTTGTTGTAAAAAAAAGTTTTTTTTTAAAACCCATGGCAACCTAAAATAGTCCAAACCGTAATCTAAATATAGGTGGAACGTGCTTTTTGGACGTGAGCTGCTTTAATGAGTGTGTGAACTTATTATGCTTCAACAAAATGAGTAATAGTGTACACACACATCCACACGCACTCTTTGGTCAGCCTCCTTCTGAATGAATAATTTAGCCCTTCGATCCGACCACAGGGGGCACATGACAGATTATCTGTATTTGTGTGTTTTTGTGCATACACTTGTTTCTGTGAATCTCTGCGTTGATACATTTAAAAAGATTTCTTCTTTTCATGTGCGTATGGTTTATCGTCTCACTTCTCTTTCAAACCGTCTTTTTACACACAAAGCGTTTTTTAATTTGTTTATTTTTTAAGATTTTATGTATAAAAAAAGACGGGTACAGACTGTTGGCGTGCAGGAAAGAGAACAAAAACTAATTCAAATGCAAATGTCAAAAGGGCACCAGAAAAAGAGGAGTAGTGCAACTGGAATGGTGCTCTTTGTCGTCTTCCTCCTCGTGACTTTTTAAAACATTTTCTTGCAGACCACATGACCTCTTATCGTTGCAGATTTCTCCTCAAACGCCTTCGCCTCTTCAGCCAGGTTGTACAGGAACAGTACCGTCAGCGGCTCAATCCAAGCTTCTAACGCAGGTCCGAACTTTGCGTTGCCCTTCGCTTTAGTTCTAATACTTTTTAGTTCGGGTGCCTTTTTCAACGTTTTACTTTTGTATTTCGTACGAAAAAAAAAAAATACTAAAAACGTCTAAAATTAACTGATTACGTTTTCTAATCTCCCGCTTCTCTTAACATCCCACACAAAACATTTTGTGTGTTTTTAATTTGTATCACGTCGTGTATCTTCAAAGTGCAGTTAAGCATCATGTTGCAAAAAAAAAAAAAAAAAGGTTGATTTTATGCCTAAAGAGACTTTTCTAACAGGACGCTTGAAGTCAACTTTCTCGGAGGAGTAACAAACAAGCCACAGGCTTCGTGAGAACAGAGACAGTTTGGAAAGCTTTTTTTATTATTACCTTCGGTGCCTTGCAGCACCGTACACACTTCTCATGTTTGTTTGCTGCTTGTGTGTTTTGGGCCTCAGTGGGGGCTGGGAAAGAGTGTTTACATGTGTGCTTACTTCACACGGTGAGTTGCGGCCCTCGTCCTTTCCCCCCATGTGTCTTCACGCTGCTTGGTATATGTCACGCCTATGGAGCCAACAACAGGGCTCGGTGATCTTAACACCGACTCTGAGCTTGTTTTCTCTTTAGCCTCGGACATGACATTTACCTTTATGCCTCCCTGGCGGCTGGCTTGAATATCACACCTCTCTTATCTTGCTTCCCATGTGTGAGCGTGTTTATGTGTGTTTGTGCCTTTTCCTTGTATAGTTATGAGTAAGTATCAGAGCGCTCACCTCTTCTGAAAAGCCTTCAGTGAACGGGGACGTTTGCTGAACGGTGTGGGTTTCTGTCAGGTTTTGACTTGAGGATTAATCTAAACCATCTCTTCTGAGATATTCAGATGGGGAAAGTAGGATTATTGGAAGTCAAAGAGATGAAAGGAAGAAGTAACAGTGAGTGCTGTTATTGGTTCATAACCCCTCAAAGCAGGGAGGTGAATGCAGAACAGTAACGATAAACTGCAAACAATTTTGGAGCATTTATTCGATCTGTTTGGTTTTGTGCCATGTCTGCTGATATTTTTAGTGCAGCATGTGGTGAAACAAACAGAAATACAACTAATGCATTCTTCGGGGATACATTAACCTCCACCCCCCCATGTAAATCAGCACACTTTTACACTTTTTTTTTCTCTCATCTGTTGCATTTTAATGCATTTCTTTGAGAACATGAAGAATGCATGGAGGACAGCTTTATTTTTGGTTTACAGTACTCCCACGTTTATTGCAGGGGTTTCCGTTCTTAGCTCTCCGCGATAAGTGAAAAACCGCAAAGTAGGTATAGTAGTATATATATATATAAGGCTTTTAAAACCCTACCCACACTCTTGCAATTTTCTAAACAATGTTTCTATACGCTGTAAAAGAGCACAGCATGTCATGATCTCTCTCTGCCACCTGCCAGCGCTCTTGGCCACGCCCACTTCTCCGCTGCAGAACGGAGATCATGACACGCTGCAGGCAGGAGCTTCTCCCTGCACCTGTGGGCTGCACACAGATGCAGCAGGTGCTAAGTAATTTTAAATAATGTATTTTAAATAAAAGTTCAATGCCGATCGTGCGGCTCATCCATGAATCAGCCATCCGTACGTCATGTCCAACCTTACTTTGAAAAACCATGAAAGAGCGAATCCGCGAAAGTCGAACTGTGAAGTAGCGAGGGACTTATGTATTTTACATTTGTGTGACTTTTTAGTTAATTAAAAAATAAATAATTCTGTATGTATCGCCTCTTTTAGCTGCAGAACCTGACTGTCCTCGATCTGCGGCACATTTCTGAGCTGAACAACGAGACTGTGATGGAGGTGGTGAGAAAATGCCGTAAACTCAGCTCCCTCAACCTCTGTCTCAACTGGAGCATCAACGACAGGTAAGTGAAGTTCATTTGTAAAGCGAACTGGTGCAGCATGCTTGGGTACACCTTCTGACACACAACTTTGGTCGGGACTGACTTAGCAGAGACTTCTGCTGAATGTAGAAGACGACAAAACAGCCAAGTCTGCAACAAAGGCAGGTTGGAGCAGGTTTAATAATAATTCATTTAAATTCTAATAGAAATGTATGGCCTCATTCAACAACACAAGCACTGATGTGTGCAAACTGTTTTATAGAAACCTTTTTCCAAGAAACCTGTGAGCTTTATAAATTTAATTAAAGATGGAATGTAATCATTTTCAATTTGTGTGAGGTTTATATTTAAATGGCAGAACAAATAAATGTATGTAGTATTGGAACAAGCATTTTTCACTGATGTTTGAAATCTGTCACCAACATGTTTCAAGGAGGTTAACAAGTGAACTGCTTGATTCGTGGTCAGTAAATTTCAGTTTTTCAGCGTTAGAAATGAAAAGACTTAAAAACGGCCCAATTTTCAGACAGACAGTTCATACAGTCAAAATTAATGGGCTTTTTAACATTTAGGAAAATTATCAGTGAGCACATTTTTTTAATGCTTTTACAAAATCAACTAAAAACTGTCTTTATA
>NC_056505.1:14350975-14391842 GCF_014905685.2 Nematolebias whitei
CCATCCATCCATCCATCCATCCATCCATCCATCCATCCATCCATTATATTTTACCCGCTTCTTCCATTTTGGGTCACGGGGGTCGCCGGTGCCCATGTCCAGCCATCACTGTGCGAGGGTTGGGTACACCCTGGACAGGTTGCAAGTCCATCACAGGGCTCAAAGATAATCTTGAGACTGTATTACATGCTGTCATAACATCCATGCTTGATTACTGCAATGTGCTTCTTTTTGGAATCACTCAAATCTCCATTGCACGTTTACAACAGGTCCAAAAGGCTGCAGCCCAATTTGTAACTGGTACAGGCAAAAGAGAGCATATTACACCAGTTCTGGCCTCCCTGCACTGGCTCCTTGTTCACTTTTGAATTCAATTTAAAATACTTGTGTATGCTTCTAGATCTCTGAACAGTTCTGCCCCCTATTATCTCGCTGATCTGCTGCAGCCATATGTCCCTCAGCGCTCTCTGAGGTCAGCAGATCATATGGTTCTATTGGTTCCAGGAACCTGTCTTAAGCTCAGAAGTGACAGGGCCTTCTCTGTTGCAGGTCCAAGACAGGAATGACTTACCACTACAGGTCAGGCAGGCTCCTTCTCTCACTGTTGTTAAGTCTTGCTTAAAAATTCACTTTTATTCCCTGGCTTTTGACACTGTGTAGCTTGTTTATAATCCTGTCTGTATTCAACAATGTTAGCCATTTAGTTCTTATCTTCTTTCGTTTGGATCTATGTATGCTGTGTCTTTTGCTTGTTTGTTTCTGCTGTACAGCACGTTGGTTGGCCTTGCTTCCGTTTTAAGTGCTTTATAAATAAAGTGATATGGTATGTGATCAGTGACCAGGAAACACTTTTAGGCATCTGTTATTTTCTCTCTAAATGTCCTTTTTGGTAGAATTGCCTATTTAAATCCTCTTGAAACTGTTGCCGGCTAAAGAAAATGGCGCCTGCTGGGGCTAACGTTAACTTAGCACATTTGCACCTATGAAATATTTGCTATGAACTTCTGCTTTTCTATTACAGTACAGTATTTTTTCCTGACAAAGGACATCGCAATTACATTTTGAGTTTGGGATTGTTTTAAGCCAAAAGACTTTGAGAATCATGTCTTTTGCGAGAACATTGTTTAGTTTATAGTCAGAAGAGAGAACATTTTATTTACCAGTGAACATTTTATATTCAGATTTGTTTGTCACCACTTCCTTCTCTTGCTTGTTGACTACCACAACATCTGGTTGGTCAGACTTCCTGACCAGCAGACCTCAGACTGTCAGGATCCACAACATTGTCTTCTCCTCCATCACCTTCAGCATTGGCTCGCCCCAGGGCTGTGTGCTGAGCCCCCTCCTGTTCACGCTGCTGACATATGACTGCTCGGCTAGACACCCCAGCTGCCATATAGTGAAGTTTGCAGACAACACAGCAGTTGTGGGATGCATCACGAACAATGAGTCCAAATACAGAGAGGAGGTGGAACACCTGGTGCGATGTTCCCAAAGAGACTTAAGACTTTCTAGGACAATGCACCTTTTATTACATTATAGATTTTTGTAAATAGTAAAGTTACTAAAAACTCAAACTCATAACCATGGCACTCAGATAAAGAAAAGAAAAAATCAGAGAGCTGCTTGAATTTGTCCTTGTCAATCACTAACCTTTTACCGCAGCTCAAGCAGTGGGTGTTAAAGACGTTATATAAGATGAAGTCCTTACTGCCAGACTTGATAACAACATAGATGTGACCCTGACCTGCCTGTGATTGGTCTGGGTGAATTACCAAATGGAACTGCATCAGTCTTGTCACAGAAAACTCTTTATTTGTGCCAATAAGGCACAAATGATTTGCTAAGTCTGTAACACATGCCCCACATGCCAGTGTAGAACCATTGCAGCCTTAGTTTTTCATTTGGCTTTGTTAGTTTTCTCTAAATGCCATGGAAAATGTTCGCCCAGTCTAAATCACACATTTGTCCTTGTCTTGTTTCTTCACACTTGTCTGTCAAGATTTAAGGAGTAGTGCTAAAGAGCCTTCCCTTGTCCTTGTACCTTTCTTGTGCACAAGTTTTCACACGTACTGCACAAAAGCGCTTTTCTTTTCTTTTTTTTTCTTCCATCTGGAAACTTAGGTCCAGAATCTTCACTATAGTTGCATCATTTATTAAATTAATAATCCCCTTTTTTTATTTACTCAAGCCTGCCATGTTGGAGCAGATTGGCTGTCAGTGAAGATCAGAGTCCTGCTTAGCAGAGTGAATCCACTAGAAGAACCAGGGTTGCCCTGTTGTCAAACATGACGGGAAGAAAAGGTCCGGGAGGGGAAAAAAAAACAACATAGAGGATTAATGGAGACAGAGTGATTAGGCACGGCAGATGCGCTTGTATTCATGTAGCATATTTTCTCTTCATTTCTCTTCCAGTTATGCCTTTCGTTTCAAATTTGAGTCTCTTTGCTCACCCTCTCTTTCACACTTGGTCTCCCCTCTCCGTGCCCCCCCCCCCCCCCCCCCCGCGCACTTCTTTGTCGTTCTCTTTTTGTCATGCACACATAAAATGAGGCAATTGTTTCTGGCAGGTTGCTTGTGAAAGTGTGCTGTGATAAACATGCTGCCGTGGTTATTAATTTTGAGTAATGGCAGCGTCAGACTCTGGTGCCTTGATAAGTATCAGCGATGGGGAAACATTTGTGGCGCGGCACAGACACACAGTGAAGGCGAGCAGCTGGGGCTCATAGACGAACAGCTTTGTGAGAGCTACAGTGGCGCTCAGGCGCAGGTCCAACAGCATCCTCCTCTCTGCCTACACTCTGGGAAGTCAACCCACCGACTAAATCATATATCGCAAAATCAGTAAAATATATCAGGGTCTCCAGTGTGACCTTCTGAGATGAAGCCAAGTCATTTTGCTGCTTCAGGGTCTTTAGTGTGATTGGAGTGCTGTTAATTCTGGAAGTCACGACATTTGATTTGTGATACTCTGTTGGTGACAAACAACGGCTGACTTTAAGGGGTTTGGTGTAATCTTTGACTTTTGCCAAGGACTCTCAGTGACCACAGTAAGAACTGAATCAACATTTATCACTCTTTGGCAGATGATCTCCATATTAGACGGTAATAATATATGTTTGCATCATCCGCACATGTCTGGGCATGTGTTTGTGTATTTGTCTGTTATTGGAATAGCTCACAAACCACTGGATTAATTTGAATGAAATTTTCAGAAGTAATCAGTGAATGGACACCTAAAACTGATTAATTTTTAGAGTTTACTCAATTTAAGATGGTTGCCATAGCCACCTGATCTAAAAAAAAAGACTATCTGTGTAAATTTAGCAATACTGAGCTATGGTCTAGTGTGGTAGTAGCTGGTACTGATATTCAGCACATATTAGTGCCAACATATTGTGTTGAATCTTTAACTTTTTCCATTAACTATTTAGAGTCTGCTATTGTCTGTTAGCAAAATATCTGATGACCCACAACACATATTTAAATTAAACTTTCAGGACATAAAGGATGGATGTAACTTTACAATGTAATACTTTTTTAAAAAGATGATGTCACAGCCAAGTTACCTTAAAAAAAGCCCAAATTGGCTATAATTCAATACATTTTGCAAAAAGCTTTGCTAAAATTGAGAGTGGTTGTAGTATTTTGTAACACATGCTCTAAGTGCTACTCAATGCACAAGCTCTTTTCTTAAAGCTTCAACATTAATGGTTAGCATCAACCCCATTTGTCTGTTAGCAATCATGAACAACCAAACCAATTTTAATGATACTTTCAGAAATTGGTCGTTGCATCTACGTCTACAACTAAATTACTTTTGGTGTCAATCCAATCCAAGATGACTATCATCTAAAAAATGTCTATAACTCAGTTTTTTTTCCAGATATTGAGCTAAAATGTAATGTGGTAGTAGATGATGGTCATTATACACACTATAACTCATAATGTGTCATGAGATTGCACACAAAGTGTTTAATGTCTGTCTTAAATAGATACAACTATCATTTATCAAAATAAAATGATCATAATCTAAAATTCTGGCTTATGCATTACTTAAAATAATGCTAGGCCTTTATTTTTTTATATCATAAGATTTTTCTTAAGGCCTTTATTTCAGTTTCGTATGTAAATCAAACTTTTTAACTATGCTATACAGCACTTCTCTGAGCATCTAATGTTTTTGGGGTTTTTTTTGGGGGGGGTGCAACCTTAATAAATATATGAGTGCCACTTTTGAATGCCAGATTACTCTTTTGCATGAAATCCTAAGCAAAAATGCATCTTGGCAGCTTTTAAATTACATTGTAGAGCGTCCAAATGTAATCATTACAAGGGGAACTCTGTGTCTCACAGCTGTTAAACCACATTAGACACAGGCCTTGAAGTGCTGTTATCTCACAAAATGAGTCATGAGCCCGACATCAACATTTAGTTAAAATCCATGTTAACCAAATCGTTGAACCGTGACAACAAAATTATTGGTTCATTTTGACCAAATGCCTTTTTTATGGCGAAATGATTTTAAAAATATAGTTTATTTTCTCACTTCTGTCAGGCAGAAAAAGGATTGCTTTAGTATTCGAGGAAAAAAGAGAAAGGGGCGCACTATTTACAAATACATTACTTAAAAACTGGAAGTGCAAAATAATAGCTTATTTTCTTTTTTTCTCTTTTATGTTCTTTTTTTTGGGGGGGGGGGGGGGGGGGGGGTTATTTAATCTTGTGCCTTAAGTTCCAAACCAGCAGTGACTTGATGCTTTGCACCCTGAGGGTTACATTCAAACAAATTTGATTATGAAGTCTGTTTTTAGTTTTGATTTACCAGTAATTTTGTCTGTTTTCAGAACATAAATTTAGATACTTTGACCAGACTGATGTAGTCAGTTTGTCTGTTCTTCCTTAATGTTCCTGTAAGATTTTCAGCCATGTAAACATGATTGTTAAAGCCTTTTTTTTTCCAGCTGAGGCAGCTGTCTAAATCGAAGCCCATACCGTCCAAATGTAACCTTGAGACATTAATACAAGCTTTCATAACATCCATGCTTGACTACTGCATTGTGCTTCTTTTTAGAATCAGTCAGACCACTATTGCACATTTACCACTGGTTCAAAATGCTGCAGCCCAATTTTTAACTGGTACAGGCAAACAAGAGCATATAACTCCAGTTTTGGCCTCCCTTCACTGGCTCCCGGTTCACTTCCAAATACATTTTAAAATCCTTCTCTATGTTTTAAAATCTCTAAACAGTTCTGCTCCCTCCTTTATCGCTGATCTGCAGCAGCCATATGTCCCACAGCGCTCTCTGAGGTCAGCGAATCAGATGCTTCTATTGGTTCCAGGAACTGGTCTTAAGCTCAGAGGTGACAGGGCCATCTCTGTTGCAGGTCCAAGGCTGTGGAATGAGTTACCACTGCATGTCAGGCAGTCTCCCTCTCTCACTGTTTTTAAGTCTCATTTAAAACACACTTTTATTCCCTGGTTTTTGACACTGTGCAAGTTGATTTTAACTTGTCTATATTCTATAATGTTAGCCATTTAGTTATTATATTTATCTATTTGGCTGTATGTATTTTATCCTGTGTGCTTTTCTTGTTTTGTTTTGCTGCACATCACTTTGGTTGGCCTGGTTGCTGCTTTAACTGCTTTATAAATAAAGTGATATGGTATGGTATTTTTTCTTGCTGGGGTCAACATGTTATAATTTAATTGTTTCTTTTTATTTTTTTTTACACTTTTTCCCCACCTCAGTGCATTAGCTGATGCCCGAGTACTTTTTGGACTTCATCCAAGTCATTGCTGGTATTTCTGTGTGAACATTTGTGGATGCATGCTGTGACTCTGTCCTGAACCAAATAGGCCTTTGGGTTTATTGTTGACTCTCACACAGGGAGCATCACAGCTTTTACTCCATAAATAGAATGGTTGGTACTATGGGCTGTGTACATTCAGTCTCCAGCTCAAAGTGCAGGTCATTTAAAAATGATTTCAGACACTCACCGTCAGGAAGAATGGAGTGTAATCATACAGAAATGTTCTCATGAAGTGCTTCACTGGCCAGAAACCGAAGCATTGGTCCCTGGTTGGTGATGCCTTTCTCCATGTTCCTTGTGTTTCTTCACAATCCATGCAGATTTTTTTTTTAAGTATTTTACCTAAATCTTAAAGCTCCCAATTTATTATTAGATGTGGGATTTTTTTTCTCCTTTCCATGAAAAGCCTTCTCTTCTTTCAGTGTGCTTTTAATTGTCCTCCCAAGAAACATTCTGTTAAATTGGGCACAAAATGGTGCAAATGGGATAATAAATTGAGTCTGACACAGTTATACAGACATGAAAAGTTCATAGTGTATGCGTAATTCTCCTTTTGGGCATGCCTGGTTAGTTTTGCTCTTCTAAAGGCATATTTTTGCCAGGATTTCTATACTTAAGTTCAGATTGTTGTGAATACTTTTAGTTTACAGGTGGTACGCAGCGGGGGCTGTTGCTTATTATGGTTATCCATACTGTGGGGTCAGAAAACTGCCAGTTGGATCTAAATGGTAAAGAGACCACGGGGCTTGGCTGTCCTTGTTTCACCATGCTGGAGACCTGGCATTTGGCCTCTGTTTGAGGACCAAAGCTGTAATTTTCTCTTTCTGCTTTCTTTGTAGCGTTTTAGAAGTCTGGGTCTGATGAATAAAACAAAAAAAGCATTTTCATAATAACGCTTTTATATGCTCATCCCTTTATGCCTTATTTCTTTATCATCAAATGAGCACATGTCCGCATGCCCTTGTTCCATCCCAACAGCACTTTTACTATTATTGCTCTATTCTTTTCTTGTAAAGCTGCACTGGTTTATTGATATACTCCCTTCGCTTCGTTCCTTCCTTCCCTCATTTCCCTTCTCGCCTTCCTTTCAGCAGTTCTGTGCTCCCTCCGTTGCAGTGATTTGTGTGATCGCCTTCTTCTCACCCACAGCACATCCGCTGCCCCACAAATGAGAGCAGGGAGAGCAAAGGGGAGAACACGATGCAGGGCCCAAGGAGCAGAGTTTAATGAAGCCTGCCTTAATGAATTTACTGCTTTCCATTGAGCCACACTGTCCCATGTGATGGACCAGAACCTCAGCCATTGTGTCTGAGAGCTCCCTCTGCTCTGCTACCTGTTTGCCTGACACTTCTGTAATTAGCCACCACTATTGATGAGAGTAATTGTATATTGAAAGCATGCTCTGCTATGGGAGTCTCAAAAGTGAACATTTTTATGCAAATTCTCAGAACCAGGCCTAGATTAAGGAAATTACCAAGGGTTTTGAATGTGGTAGAAATACTGGAAGGGCATTTTTTACCAATGAAGAAGAAAATAAACCGTGGGTGTCACAGCATACTAAATGGATGAAGGGGACTATGTGTCTGCTCAGATTTGTTTGGTAGGATATTTGAGTGTGTCTTAGTCTCCCGGGGGTAAGGCTTTCTGCAATGTGGCTGATTTGCTATTTCAAATTGGTGTTTGAAACAGTGCTCAGTGGTGGGACTTGAATAACAAAGTAAATTGGAGTTATTAGCTGCTATTGTCGTTCACCTAGTTTGTATTAGATGTTCCTCGGGACAAATATTTCGCTGATTGTGGTTCCTCCTTGTGTTTTCATATGCATATGCTTATACAGCACTGTTTGAAAACCTACTTTGGACAACTGCTTACATGCAATTCTACTTTATTGGTAAGAAGATATTTGTGTAGGAAGTGGTCTACTTTAGTGACTAATGGAAGCTTTTTAGAACATTTATGTTTTAATTGGTATCTAATTTTTTATCTAACTGTATTGTGTTTTTATTGTCTCAGGATGAATGGCATATTTGCTGTCTGCTTGCAGTTAAGGGAGGGAAGCTGTATTATCAGAATTTTTTTATTTTATCTTTTTATATTATTGTGTTTTACTTATTCAAATCCAGCACTTCTTTTTAATCAACCCTGCTCTGCAAAAGCCATGTAGTTCATTTGATTTGATCAGACTGTCAAATTCTAAGCCTTGGAGTAAGATTGATGCACAATCAATCTTCAGAAAACTTTGAAATACTTTTTTTGCTTAAAGGAAGACACCCCCCCCCCCCCCCCCCAGTAATTTCCAAGTCATAACGAGCTTCTTTGGTAATTAAATGTATATTTGAAACCTAAAGTGCATTGTTTGTCACAATGCATTTTTTTTCCTAAAGGAGCTTTTATGCCGTTATAGATTTGTTTAAATAATGGGGTTGGTTTTAAATGCTGCCTAAAGTCTTCTTGCAAGACAACTTTTTAGTTTTTTGATCAGTTTCTGGTCAAGCAGTAAATTTTTGTCCTCTAGGTTGACAGACATGGCCTTGATTACAACAAAGTACAGTTTCCTGCTCAATAAATTAATATTTCACATATTGTTTTTGTGGTTGTGTCCCTGTTCTCACATTCAAGCTCACATTTGGCATTCTACAAGTGAGAAACCCATTTGACTTTTAAACATTTACTTTTTTGGGATTTGGAGAGGGTTTTGTCTTATCTGATGGTCTCTTAAAGGAAGCTCCTATGTTTTTCTTTCTTTTTGCTCTTTCTGCTGTCGGAGGTCTGCTTCCATTATGTACTAAGCCGTTGTCAGATTGCAAGGCTGTGAAGCGGTCCCCTATCTCCACCGGTAACAGTGGTTTTCAAGTCCAAGTCTATTCAGCTCACGCCACCACCCTTCAAAGATTGGTAATAACTATTTGCTCTGGCTTATACATTCTCACCTCTTGACTTACTTTTTTTTGGTCTTGTTTTCTCCCGTCTCCTCATTCATCTTCCTTCATTTACTAGATCCACTTTTCCTTTCCTCGATCAATTTGTCCTTTCCTCACCCCATTCATTCCACCTTGACGTCATCTTTCCTTTAGTCAAAGGCACGACTGTCTAAACTCTTCTCTGCTCCAAGGTCCTATCAGAGGCTCAAGAAGCCAAACACTATTAAAAGACATCCCCAGAGCTTTGCCACTGTGTGCATTTGTATCAAAGTGAGGATTTTTTATTTTTTTTGTATTTTCCAGTGTGAAGGCAGAATTTTCTGGTAATATGTGTATGCTGACAGTTTCTCTCTTCTTGATCCTGTGAATCATCGATAATATTGTGAACTCTGGTGGGAAATCTATTGGCAACAGATTCAGATGATTATGGAAACTCTGTCCAGTGGGAGGCAGTAAAAAGGATTGTGGAGGTGGGTGGTGTTAGAGCAAGAGCAAGAGCTTGCCATAACCCAGAGAGAATAAAAATATGAATAGAGCGCGGTGTCTGTGACCTTGCGGTATGAGGTTTTGTGTCCCATGGTTTGCTAAATGGGAAAACAAGTCAAGCATTTGCTGACCCCCCTCCACACACACACACACACACACGCACACATATACACAGTGCAAGAAAGAATACAAGAAATGCATTCTGTCCACGGTTTTGAACACACATTCAGATAAACACAACCTCACCGAGCCCACCAAGCTTCTCAGTCAGTGAAACTAAATCTCAATAAAATGGAAAATAGTCTTCTGAGTCCCTGTAATACTCCATTAAATAATTTGGAGATCTTAACATGACAAGAAATATTGCAACATAAACATTTCTGTGTGTTTAGAGGCTGCCTGAGTTCCATTTTGTTACTTTATCTACAATAATAATGTAAATTGTGACCACACAGTAGTTATGAGAGCTGTTTTAATGCCAGCTATATGTGCAACAGTTAAAAAGCTAAAGATATATAATTTTACCATAAAAAGGTATTAAAAAACATCAAGCTCTTGCTACTTTTTCCCCATTCTGTTTTATCAGAAATGCACAAGATGTAATGAGTGTGACGGATCTCTTGTGCGCGTCATGAATAGGTGGTGTATGTATGAGCAGATCTTCAGGAGCATTTACTGCAACTAAAGGGGTTGATGGCTCATTCTCTTGTCTGCCAATCCTCGTTTTACTTTCTCTGCAGTTTCCATTCACGCATGGCATCGATACTTGCTCAGAATGTTTGTCAGGAAGATTTATCTCACCTCCTCCATGTGACATGAAATAATTTCCGCCTCAAACTTTTCGCATTGTGTCCTGCCTCTGAAGTGTTCTAGGCTTTCTCTCATTACTCTCTTCCTCATTTTTCACTACGTTATAACACATCTTCAGCAGATAACTGGGCTGATTTGGCGTACGTGTGTAAACAGAACTGCAGAAGAGGTGAAGGCGTTGTCGCCACGTTCGCCTGAACATCTCTGGTGTTCACAAGTGAAAAGGGTTTGGGTGTTAAAGCCCCAACTCTAAAGGCTTTTGGATTTGAGGGGAAACATCTTCAAAGACCATAAAACAATATTCCAGCAGCTTGAGCTTTTGTTTAATTGCATTAATACAATTTATCCTTGATTAGACTTTACAATACAACTCATTCACATAAATAATAGATTTTCAGGGTATTTTGACCTGACTGGTCCAGGTATCCGTTTAGAGAAAGTGATTTAGAGAGATAGACTTGGAGAGAGAAAGATCTGTTTCATTTGTAAATTGAAGCTGTAAAGTGATGGCTGGTTGAGATGGCTACTTAAATGTGATAGGCCATTAACTATTCATCCCTTCTGCACTTTTAATGCAAGGTATGGAAAATGCAATCATGCAAATTTCTCTTCGATCAGAGCCTTTCATAGAGAAATAAATGCTGACAGCGAGGAGGGGAGGGAGCGTTAAAAATGGGCACAGAAGAAATATTCTCTGGTTTCTCCGTGCTTTTCAGTCTCATATACCTGTCTTTGTCCTTACTCCTTTATCAAATGCACTGCTGTTTAATTGGAAAATGTTATAACTTGTGCTTGTAAAGTCAAGACTTTTGGAGATGATAGAAGAGCTTTGTCGAATCTGTGCCTGTCACCATGTTTTCAGCTTCATTACCAGTCTCTCTTTAGGCATTTTTCAAAGAAAACCCACATTTTTAGGCACTTTCAGTCACAGTTGTACTTTATACGTTTTGCCATTAAAAATATTTTCTCTACTATATTGTATATTATCAGATATTTAAAAAGTTCATGTACAAATTAGACCTGCACACTTACCCATCACATTTTATCTTTTACTCAAAATAATATTTATAATAGACTGCTGATGATCAGTATCCTTCTGAAATTTGCCCTCAAGTTTTCATCTTTTTATATGATGCTCATTTTGTTTTTAATTCAGTGACTGCAAACTACCTGGTCTCAAGCTACCTTAAAGCATAACGTTTACAAGCTATATGCTCAAACAACATGATCTTTGATTTATTTGTCCATCGCAATTTTTTTTTGAAGCTCTTATTTTTTCATGCAAGTTCAATGGTAAACTAGAGTTTAGCTCAAATGTTATGTTTTGAACAGCAAAGGGGTTTTTATGTTTGTCCATCATTCAGATAACACATGTTTACCATCTTTTGGCCTAGAGTTGCTAAAGTTTTCTGCTTTTTGTTAGCTTTGTGTGTGCTAAATGCTCAATTTTTCATTGGCTCCTTGACGTTGCTGGAAAATTTGCAAATATTATGCCACAACCACAACACACTTGAGTGGCAAAAATCTGTTGATGTGGAGGAAGAATACCACGGTAAGAAAAGAAGCTAAAGCAAAACTACGTGCTGCAGTGAACAATTATATAAATATATAAAACCGCAAAGTAGGAATAGTAATACAAGTAGTACATAGTAGTTTATTTTAGTGTATATATAAGGCATTTTAAACCCTCCCCACACTCTTGCAACATTCTAAACAATGTTACTAAACTCTAAACGCTCTAAAAGAGCACAGCATATCATGATCTCAGCTCTCAGCCACAGCTGCACTCAGTGCTCTTGGCCACGCCCACTTCTCTGCTGCACAACGGAGATTGACAGAGGAGGGAGGAGGAGCTGCAGGAGGATGTTTCTTCTGCAATGTGGGCTGCACAAATGTGCAGTAGGTGCTAAACAATTTAAAACAATTTATTTTAAATAAAATTCCATACCGATCGTGCGGCAGCCAATTGTGTGTCATGGCTAATCTTAGATTGAAAAACCGCGATAGAGCGAGTCTGCAAAAACAAACCGTGAAATAGCGAGTGACTATTGTACATTAAATGTAGCAAACTATTGGTTGATTTTCTTTGTATTGCAGTACCTTCACACCTTCTCTCTGCTTGGTTTGCTTTTTGGTTTTTACTTTGCTGCAGCTTACAGAGTCGTAAAACCCTATTTTTGAGTCTTACAAAAGATTGCGCTCTGTTTTGGTGTCATAAACTTCTAAATGCTTTAAATGCTTATTGATCTGTTACTCCTCAACTTCTTGGCTCCTATTTCATTGTCTGACCTGCATCATAAATAAAATGGCCACACAGGCTCCTGCTTTTTAACACAGGGCTCATTTGATGTAATGTTTATGAACAGATAGGAGGGACTCATAATAAGTAGCCTTTTTATTCTTATATTTTTAAACAATTGGCTGGAGATTAACGGTAGTTTTATTTTTTCAATACAAGAATCCAAACACTTGTTTTTTTTTAAAGAAGTGAAGATTTTAATCTCTCAATTGATTCCCTCATCTTCAAACAGAGACTTTAATGGTCTTGAGTGCACCACATTTATATATTATACTTTATACCTCTTCACAATAAGCTTAGAGCACGTTTTTAAACTTGTATACATTTAATTTTAGTAGATAATGGAGGATGGACTTCACATTTTATTCCATTATACAACAATGTAAGAAACATACAATATCTAGTTATGTGAAAACAATATGAAGCTGTATATTGGAGACTCATCATATCGCATATAATTAGTTTATTGTGAAACAAATTTAAAACCCTAATGTTTTAGTTGTGAAAGTTGTACACATGCATCAGTTCAGACAGTTCTCAAATGGTTCATAATGGTTCGTAATAGATAAACATAAAAAAATGTTGCACTAGATATAATGTCATAAAAAGAATATACTGCAGTAATGTGAGCCCATTCATTCAAGTAGTTGTAACAAGTGTTTCTTTCTTTTTTTGTGTGTGTGTTCACAATAAATTACCAGCTGTAAGTTTTCACATGGGTTGATTGTGTATTCCATTGGTTCCCAACACTGGTCCTTGAGGAACACCATCCTGCATGATTTAGTTGCTTCTCTGCTCCAACACACTTGATTTGAATGAATGAGGATTAATAGGCTCCTGCAGAACTTGAAGAAATAATAAAAATCAACAAATAAGGTGTGTTGAAGCAGATAAACAACAAAAACACAAACATGCAGGATGGTGTTCCTCAAGGACCAGGGTTGAGAACAACTGGTTAATCACACACCTTAAATGTGAACTATTTAAAAGGTTCAGCAGTAATCTACAATTTTTTTTAATTTTTTTTAATCGTTTATATCTTTTGTTCAGGGACATTTAAGCTGAGGTTTTAACACTGCCTAATCATTATGTACACATTAGTACAAACTATTCAGGAACACCTCGTTATAGGTGTTCCTAAAATCTGATTTGGGGTTTGAAAATGTAATTGCACATATAATAAGGTCAGAAAACTTGCTAGCTTTGTAATTATGCTGGCAGGATGGGGACACGCTTATCTCTTTAAGAATAATTTACAGTGTGGAGGGAAATCACATGTACACTGGAGAACAGACTTGATTGAATCACTTTGTTTATGTTCGATTAAGAAAAGTGTTTAACTTAATTTAACATTGTGCTTAAAATCTGCCTCCTAAATCTGTCTCCGTTTCTGTCAGCTTCCTCCTTTATTATGACGGGTGAGATATGGTTCCACGTGGCTAGACAGTTTGAGCAATTGAACCTGACAGAGAATTTCCCAAAAATACTTTTACAGCCTCTCGTAAAACACTTCATCGGGCCTCAAAATTGTTGATTAGCATATTCACCTAGGACGGGCTAATGCAGTACACTTTAAATTAAAAAGCCACTAACTGTGCAGCGTTTCATAAGCAGACGAGGCAGAGAGGCGGCGAGGCAGAGAGATGGATGCTTTCTTTTCCACCTTGTGAAATATGTAATACATCTTCATTTTAACAGGTGTTGTAAATGTCAGGACACAGATATTCTCTTAATGAAAAGATCACCCCGTGTCCAAACTTTGACAAATGTGTCTGGTTTGAGCTGAAAACTGGGGGACTCGTCTCCCAGTTCCAACAATTTGGAGCGTTAACAAACTCAAGCTGTTGCTTCCTCCTGTGCGGCTCTCAAGTTGATCGGTTTCAGATTAAACCCTGCTGCATCATTTGATGCTGTTTGCTGTCTGGTGCAGTCACTGGTAAAATGTTGGGGGTGGGGGGGTTAACCTTCGTCTGTCTCGTCAGTAGTCTCGGGCACAAATCCACAAATGAATGACTCAATCCAAAATTGAATCAGCTTCAAATAACTTTGGCCTCCATTGCTGAGCATGAAATGAGCCTCTTTTATATGGTCCAAGGATGTCCATGAAATGTGAAATTTAGAATTTTCTTTCTATTGATTCAATAACCTGGTTGCTAAGCAGCAGCACAGGTTCCTTTTGACGAGTGGACTGGATTCTCCAAACTGACACATCTTTCATCACAGTTTGATGTTGCAACACGCTGAGCTGTAAGTGGTTTAGCCGACCCTGAACATAGAAAACCATTCATTTCAGCACTGAATTATTGCACTTCATTAATTTTATTTTCTGTATGGCATTTTTTTGTCTGTTGGCTTTAATTTTAATGGGGAAAAATGGAGGGAGTTCTTATCCAAGCTCATTAAATACTTCTAATTTCCATTGTTGTTTTTATTTACTGACACTGTAACACCTTAAACATAATGCTGCATATCTATGTTTTAATAATGTGCATGCATAATTTGTCTCATGAAGATATCCATTATAGTCTGAATGTTTTTTTTTCTGTTTTAAAAAGTTCACTTTGCAAATGTAAAAATAAACTAGAGAAACTGCATTTCCTGCGAAAATACAGTGTGAATGCTTATTGCAGAAAGACTTGCTGAAAAACAGCTGAAAATAGCTAAAAAAATACTGAAATGTAGATGAAATGGAAGAACAAGCCTAAGTTAGCAGAAGAAAGTAGAAAGAACACATATTTGCTGAAATTTGTTTAAATATTCAGAAATGAGCAGAAAATTTAGAAAAGTAGCTAAAAAGGCTGAAATTAGCACCAAAAATGTCTGAAAAGTAGCTGAAAGGCAGAAAGAAGCTTAAACTACCAGAAGGAAGTAGAAAAGCTGAAATTAGCACACAAAAAAGTGGAATTAGCCAAAAAGGCTGAAATTAGCATTAAACAGCTAATAGTAGCTAAAATAGCAGAAATAGCGGAAACTAGCATAATTAAGCTGAAAGGAGCATAATAAGCTTAAATTAGCAGAAAGAAGTTAGTTAGTCTGAAAGTAGCAAAAATTACCATGAAAAATATGAATTTATCTTAGAACAGCCGAAAATAGCTTAAAAACGCTAAAAAGGTAGCTGAAAAGATAGAACAAGATTAAATTAGCAGACGAAAGCAGAAAGGACACATTTGCTCAATTTGGCTAAAAGTAGCAGAAATGAGCACAAAAAAGTGTAAGTTATCTGAAAGAAACTGAAATTGGTAACAACAACAACAACAAAAAAGCTTCAAAGTAGCTAAAAACGCAGAAAGAAGGTAAAATTAATAGAAGGAAGTGGATAGAGCACATTTGCTGAATTAGGCTGAAAAAAATTTAAATGGGTGCAAAACTTGTGGACTTAGCTAAAAAAGCTAAAATTAGCCTAAAACAGCTAAATAGTGGCTAAAATAGCAGAAAAAGCTGAAACTTGCATAAATAAGCTGAAAGGTGCATAATAAGCTAAAATTTGCTAAAAGAAATTAGAAGAAGTACAAAATTGTAGTTAGCAGAACGAATCTGAAAGGGTCACAAAACTACTGGAAAAAACATCTGAAAGTAGCTGAAAAAATGTTCATATTTGCACAAGGAAGCTGAACCAGAACAAAATGTGAAAGGGGCAGTAAAAGGTTGTAAACAGATCTAAAGATTTGAAGGATATAAAATGAGTTCAATTAATTTCCTATGAGAAGAAAAGTTGCAGAAAAGGCTAAATATTTCAAAAAGTTAAAGTTGCACCAATACCAAAAGTCTTAGCACCCTTCTCCTGAACGAGCTTAACGTTTTGATGTATGATTTGTTGAAATACCACAAAATAGTGGAACAAGAATGATGCGGAAAAACGTACGGAAGAAAAATGGATCGCAATAGAAGCGTTCACACAGTAACTTGCTGTGACGCAGTCATAACCTTTAGCTGCTTGTGTAGGATGTTCGTAGTTATATCCACCATGCTGGACTGTGATTAAGAAAAGGTTAGCGCATGTTAGAGGAGCTAAAACGTGTTCGTTTGCTCCCAAATCTACCAGCAAAACTTCCTCCCACGGTTTTATGCTAACATACAACAATGTCACTGACATCAATTTGCCCCTAAAAGCTGTACAGCTCCGTGCCATTACAGAGCATACGCTGCCATGTCACTTCCTCAGGGGGGAGTGAGAAGAGGGAGAAAATGAAAAATCAGCATATAGATGTGGCTTTGTTTTCCACACATTTTACAGCAACACAGGTGCAGTGGTTTTGTCATTATGCTCACTGAGAGTGATTTAGAATAAATTATAATAATATGGTTTTACAGTCCACAGGAAAAGAGCACTGTCTGCGCTTTACACAAGCTTCCTGTCTGCCTTGTTATTTTCTTCACTCATTCACTTTATATACATTTCAAAGCTGCCCTCCACAGCTAGGGAAATTAAAAGAAGGTGAATTATAAATGAGGATTTAATTGATCCAGCTTCTGTCTGGGCAGACTGTATCGTTGCACCCTTGATATTAATACTTTGAGTCAACAAAATCAATACGTTCGGCTTTGGGAATCCTTAGAAGAAGGAAACAGAATTTACTGTATCGAACCACTCTAGACAGTTTTTATGCTTAAGTGGAGGAAAATGGACATCAGCGTCACAAAAGGCCAGAGAAAATATAATCACAAACAACATAACGACAAACAAAAAACAGAAATGTTTTATTTTGTACTGTATTTAAAAAAAAAAGTAGAATCAGATTAAGAAAAAGTATTTAGAGGCCAACAAAGTGTCTTGAAGTACCACTGAGGCCTCAACTACATTATTACAGATGGAGTTTTTGGTGTGAAAAATCGATAAAAAAAAAAAAAAATACAAATCTACTTCAAAAATCAATTCTCTAAGTAGATATTTTCAAAAAACGTTTGTTTCTGGTAGATTTGTGTGGAATGGAAATATAGAGTTTTTCAAAAACAGTATAGCGGGCGATTTTGTGCACGATCACAATGACTGTGCCCTGGAAAACATGGAGCTGTTTTTATTGTTTTTCAGGGCCTGTCTCATATGATCCTGACCCTGATGCCATTAAACCCTGACTGTGCGCTAAAATGCCTAATAACAGTAAAAAAGTGCAAGTGGTTGATGAAAAATAAGTGGGGAAAGATTTTTTATTTTTTTTGCAAGTTAAGTATGTTTTTCCTCTATTTGATTTGTAGTTAATGTGGACGTTCTCGCCAACTGGTAAGCATCATGAATGTTTGGCAGTTTTGTTTGAATATACAGACAGAGATTTCCAGGATATTGTAATATTGGGGACTGTATCTCCTTCAAAACGTCTATGGCTTCAATAGATTCCAATGAAAATGCCTACTTAGTAATTTTTCCTCTCACCATGTCCCTGTTAACATTTACTTTTTGTGATGATTGTGTTCAGGGTCCTTCTGAAAATAATTGTTAAATGAAACAGGTAACAGACTCCAAAGCATGTATTTTTTAAATCTATTCAGGTTTCAAGTATCACTTTCCAGCTCAAGCCTCGTGTGTTTACATCTTATACACACTCTGTGGGTTTGGCATTGAGTTACGATTCCTGGCCAGCATCAAATCAGGGAGTTGTGGTATTTTCTTAACCTCCTAGGTTTCCTGGATCCCACAGAAATGAATTTTCTTCTAATAATAATTGTGCTTGAATAAGAGACAGTACTTAGACATTTCCCTCCGTTCTCATTGGGGTCCATCTTTCCTATTGCAATAACCTTAAAGCCACAGTTCAGATCTTTGAAAGTGGCATTCTGTGGAAAGATTAGGAACAAAGTCTATTTGCAGTTATCAGTTGGAGATTTCTCTTAGAAAAACCACAGTTTGGAAAAATAGCTCTGGATAGATAGACAAATTAATAGCTAGTTAGAGCTGGGCTAAGATCAAAGTAGATTAGTAGTTAACCGTGATTTAAAGCTTTATAAAATAGTGTTAACATAAACTGCTTAGAAATTTTTTGAGATTGGAGTTGCCTCAACACCGCAGCAATCCACTTAGGTCTTGGCCCCGCTCAGACCGTCAATTCAAAAGTCTGATGACAAGACGATGTATCTGATGATAACACTGATCTATTGCTACATAAACTCTTTCTCTAAAGTGAGGTTGTTCAAGAGCTATCAACAAAATGAAAGATATTAAATGCTGACAAACATTTGTAGCAATCAATTTAACCCAACAAAAAAAAAAAAAAAAAAACGCGTCTGAGAGTGCAACTGACATGTTGCGCCCTTTTTTAACGTCTGCTAATCGTACGAGCCCACGGCAAAAAAATGAGGATAACCTGAAACGAACATGTGTATCATCATCGTAGTCAACCTTGTTGTGACATGGTACTTTCCCTGTTTTTGTCATGCTTTGGGAATGTGTGTGTGTGTTTAATGGCTATCCTGCAGTACAGCTGCCTCCAAGCTTGTCCATCTATCACAGAAAGAGGAAGAGATGGAGAGGCATAAAGTGAAGGAACCAGTGAGCGAGAGACACAAGTGCAAGAATTAACAAATGTAGTGACCACTAATGGCTTTATTGGAATGATACCAGTTATTAATTACACTACCCCCCCCCCCCCCCCGGAAAAAGAATAAAAAATTAAAAAAGTTGAGTTAAAAGAGGAGAGCAGCAGCAATCTGTAACATGCTGTCACAACTAATAGCCAGAAGTCAGCTTTTACTGATCACCGAATGGCTCTTTCTGTAATTGATGGGACGAGTGAGATGTGTGTGTTTTTGCGCAGACCTGCTTTCAGATGATGTTTGTTGAGTTGAGAATGTGTGTGTGTGTGCTAGTCTTCCTGTGAGTGTGTGCATGTGCATGGCAGTAAATCTAATCACTCTGTGTTTGGTACCGTGAGCGGAAAATGATATCTAATACCATGTCTTACCCAGGCATGTCAGGAGACGACCTGACCTTGTGCGTTTTTCTTTCCTAACTTTGTTTGTCCATGTCTTCTTGATCTTTTGACAGAAGAAGCACCTTTTCTCCTTCAAGGAAATAACTTTTGACAGAGTCAGAGATCGCGGCAGCACTGCATTCGTCTTCCTTTGCTGTCAGTGAAGCTATAATGGGCCTTGAATGTTTTTGTTGGAGGATGACTGTGCATCAGCATTTCCCGCCTGCACCGTTAGGCGCATACCGACACCTGCCAACGTACACAAAAAGTGCTCACGTAATCCTCCTCCAAGTGATTTTATCATCTCAAAATGAACACCACAAGTCACTGCCGTCGTGATTCATCGTGTGCATTTTTTGTCATGTAAGGAATTAGCTTTACGACCCGTGCGCACAGCCAAACCGCTGTGAGCGGTAAAAAGCAGATATATTGAGATTCCCCAGTTTTCTTTTAGATGCGTTCGAGGTTCTGCAGGCCTTCGCATTTCTGTGAAGAAAACGGTGAAACTGTCCAGAGGGAATGGAATGATTACTGTGTCTCTGGATGGAGCTACTTCCACTCTGTGATTAACCTCGGGTGGCTACCAGGCTGTGCTTGGGTCTGTGTGTACGTGTGCAGATGATTGGGTGTAGGGTGTGGATCTAATGGAGCCATAGGGATGATTACACTGACACTGTAAAGGTCAGATTTGACTCTTCCTCCTGCAATTAACACGCCGAAGGAAGAGACAGAATTGAGAAATGATTCAGACAAACAAAAAGATCAGGAATTGAGATTTAGGAAATGAACCAGCATGTTGATCAAGAAGAGAAGCAGAATATATAAATAACTATGTGAATGTTTATGAAGCATTCACGCTATTGTGATCCATTTTACTTCCGTATGTTTTTTGGTGCGATTCTCGTCCCGCAGTTTTCAAGCTATTTCAACAAATCATAAATGTTCAGCTCTTTTAGGATTATTTAATTTAATTTAATTTAAATCTAATTTAAGCTTCTTCTGCCTTTTCAGCTAACCTTTTAGCATTTTTAGCTAATTTTGACTGTTCTCAGATAAGTTCAAGTTTTTTGCTTCTTTCTGCCTTTTCAGCTACTTTTCAGCTTTTGTTTGCTAATGTCAGCCTTTTCTTGGTTAATACCCTATTTTTTGTTCTAATTTATTCCTATTTAATCCTAGTTCAACAAACATGTGTTATTTCTGCTTTCTTCTGCTAATCCAGGCATGCTCTTCATTTCAGCTACATTTCAGCATGTTTTAGCCAATTTCAGCTGATTTTCAGCAAGTTCTTCTGCAATAAGCATTCATACTGCATTTTCACAGGAGATGCAATTTCTCTAGTTTGAACATCAATAGTACTTGTTGAAATTACATTTTCAGACTAGAGCACATGTTGGCAAATATTCCTTTAGTTTAAACCTTACAAGTTATATTCCAAGCACCAACACATTTTTTTCTGATTGTGTAAAAATCTAAATTCATGTTTTGGTGGTTCTTTGTGATTTATTTTGCATTTTTATTCTTGTGTCCTTCCAGCAACAAAAGCGAGTAAGTGCATGCCAAAATATGCCCCTTCTATGTGACTTGTGAACACGTGTTTTGTACACTTTTCAAAGTGTTTTTGAAGTCATTGTTCAAGCAAACAATATTTGTACCCAAAAATTCTCAGCCTGTATAAATTTCAGACAGCCTCCTCTGTCTCTATTGGCAGCCTTTGGCACATTTTTAATCACGTATCAAAGTGAAGAAATGTTGTTTTGTACTTTCGTGTCTCTTGAGCGAATTGTGACATATTTTGTATGGAGTGGTATTACTCAACTGAAGATTACAACAGTTCTGACAGGTGCCATGTTTTGAGTCAAGGTACAGATTCCTCGGTGACTGAAACGAGAATAAATTGGACTAGATGGAGCAGACTGTTGAACTTCAAACCACTGAGTTGTACTTCAAAAGCTGCCTCTTCATATCCTCTGCTCAAAGTCAACACTGACATTGTGTTTAGTCTGTGTTTGAAGGATGTCCAGATTGGTTGTTTTGTCAAGGATTGTTCTTGACTGGAAGGTTTGGAGTTGTGTTTAATATAAGTTGCAAGGTTTGGACTTTTGACCTCGCTGCCTTGCAGTGCAACTTATGAAAGGTGGAATCTGAAGAGTATGAGGTGCAGCCAGAAATAGACAGAGCTTGAGATTCAACTAACCCGGCCACATAGGGGTTTGCTTACGTTTGCATGGCATACTCTCAGATGTGAGGCTATCTTTCTGGAAAGCAAATACAAGGAGCCAATTTCTAAGAAAAATGCAAATTCTGCACTTGAAGGTCTGAGGTGAGGTTGTGTACTGAGCTTTTATTTGTGTATCAAAGCTCAAGTCATCTTATAGACCTTTTTTCTTCTAATTAAACACACCAACATTTACATCAGTTCGCAGCTGTTTTATTCCTTATGGGGAAAAAATGGATGTCTTCCATCAATTATTGTGCATGTAGTAATTCTGCAGGTTGAGACAAGAAGCTGTTTAAAACTGTCTGAAGGCTTAATTGTTTGTTTAGCAGTCTAGTCTGGTAAAATATCTCTGTGTGCGGTTGCTTGTTGTTCTGAACAGGTAGTTTAGTGTTGTGTTGCACAGCTGAGGGATTTGTGTTGTTTTCATACACCGTCCTGACAGCGACGAGCTCATTATTTCCAGCCGGTTCTTCTGGGAACACGTTACAGTTCCCCCTCTTGCATGCACACACTCACCCAGCTCTGGACCACTTGACCTTGGTTGCTATGACAGCTACGGTGAGGGCTGAACTGAGGTGTCAGTGTGTCTCTTTGATGAGTCCCAAGGCCTGCCATCCCCTGCCCACCCATGTTGTGCGTTTGTGTGTATGTGTGTAATGATGATTAATACCTTTGTTTTGAAAGCCACCAGAGAGTTGCTCTGTGTTTGCTTCTAAGTGTTTGTGTGTTCGCCTCCGAGCGTGAGCATGTGCTTCCCCGCGTGGAGCTCAGTGTGTGTGAGCTCTGCCTGTTCGTGTGCATCAGTAGTCTGAGTCTTGTTCCCTCCTAGCTGTCACCGGCGTGATTGTTGTTTATAGTTTTGACGTCGTGCACCTCGCCCCAGCTGTTTATCAGCCCCTGTCTTTGCTTTAGCAAAGGTTTTGATTTAGTTTGGTTTTATCTGACGTTTTATGGTCAGTCCCTTTTTACCCTCAGTCTAGCAGGTTCAACTGAACATGTGTTTTTTTTATTGTTTTGAAAGGTAGAAAGGTGGTGGCTTTAGCTTAACCAAAAAGCAATTAGGGTGACTGGTGGAACTTCTCCTTTAATTAGATGTTTATCTCCCAGCCTTTCAGTGCACTGTACCCTTTGAAGATCCTCATTAATATGTTTTTGTTAAATTAGTTTTGATGACAAATTCAGATTGCTTCGCATAGAGAAACTGTAATTCAGTGTGGTGCCTCAGCAGGCATGTGCATATGTTTGAGTTTTATTCTAGGTAATTTATTGTTCGCATCTGACACAGTTTTCAATCACTGATTGCCTTTATTAGCTTCTCCCCAACCTTCATTCTTTACTGCTACAACGAACCAATTTCCCCCCGTGGGATAAATCATAATGTAGGACTTAGGAAAATAGACTGCTGCACATAAATTGCTGTTTGGAAAAGTGGAAGATTCTCTAATGATAAAGGTGCATTTGTATGTATTCTTTTATTTACCTTAAACACAATTTTGTCTAGAAACACATTCACTCTGTTTAAATTAAAATTTTATTTTCTATAAACTCTAAAATGTCTTGCTTCAGTTTGATTATCCACAAAATGAACAAACTCTTTAAGTATTGACTCCTTAAAAATGGATTCATATTTCTTTATTTAATCTTTGAGGTACATTTTATTTACTACATACATTTAATTCCAAGTCTGCCTGTTTATGATCAGCCATATTTTTTTCTTAAGGGCTTGGTTGACTTGGTGAAAACACTTAAAGGCGAATAATTGAATAAGAAGCGTGGGCAGTAAGCTAAAGAATTATTGTGTCACCACAACATTTGTTGCAAATTTGCAAATTGAGAACTGTTTTTTTTTTTTTTTTTTTTTTTTACAGGAAATTTAAGTTAAAGGAGCTTTAGTTGAAGACATGTTCAAAGTAATCTTTTCAAAGTAGTTCTTTTGTTTGTAGCATATTATCCTCCTTCAGCACAGCAATGTTCTCTTAAGATATCAAATATGCTGCTGTAAATTTTGAGAAGCTTTAATGCCAACTTAACGGTTTAAAGATGCAACATTCAGAGCATTTATTTTAATCTGTTTAGCACATTTAATCTTAGTCAGGTTCTGCTCAGTCAACCATTGACCTCACAAACCTGGTAAATAAAACTCAAGCTCAGAAAGAGGAAGAAGAAAGTTTATATTTAGACATTCAAAACATTCTGGACCTGTCCCAAACTGCAGACCGTTTGACAACCTATTTTTGACACCTTTTCTGGGAAATGTGGAAAAACGGGACCCCCGTCACCGCTCATCTCACTGTTCGGGGTGGTCCCTGTGAATACGTCCTTCAGCAAGTACGAGAAGGATGTGATTGCTTTTGGCCAGGAGACTTGTTTTATGCAGTTGGAAGGACCCACATCCCTCAGCATTTGTACATTGGATATAAGATGTGATGCATCATATTCATCTGGAAAAAAATATAAGATATACCCTGAAGGGTTCTGTGTTAAAAGATTTTGGGACATGTGGCAGCCTTTTCTGTTGAATGTTGAAAACTTAATGCCCGTGTAATTCATTTTAATTCATTTATGTACATGTGACTGATCAGGTGTTGGAGGGAAGGGGTGGGAGGGTGTTTTTTTGTTTTATGTTCTTTATGTTTTACATGTTTAAAATGAAAAAAAAAAATAACAAGAAAGACTTTGATTAATAAATATTAGTTAAGGCTTTGTTTTCACGCACTGATTTATTTCAAGTATTTTTATTTAAAATTTTTGAGGGTGTTGAAGGCCAGACGAGATGGATCTGTGGCCACCCTTTATCCTACAGGTCATATTTTTACCCAATGCATGCCCTGTAAATGTAATGCTCTGCCCCTCCCCCCCCCACACACACACACCTCCCACCTCCCACCGAGGAAGTCCACGGACCTATCAGAGGGACCCCGCCGAATAAACATCGTGTCATCATTTCAGGACTCTTGGATTCTCTCTGGCTCTGTCCTAGGTCGACCTCGGCACCCCCGAGAGCGTTTACAGTTCTCACCAGAGGGAACTGATTGATTATACCATTCTTATCAGAACTCATAGTGCCTCTGGAGTGTCCTTGGACATGCTCACCGCTCTTATCGTCTCTCCTTCCCTGTGGAATGCCTGCGTCACTATGTGCCTATGTGCGAGGTGTTTTTTTCAATTTCAGGCTATCTCTCCTCAGCCATGGAATGAGAGTCTTTTAAGATTTTTTATTTTTTTTTGCTTCAAAATCCTATACGTTGTCACTTTCATTACTTTTTTTGTCTGTCTACAGGTCTCACTTGTAAATAAATCTTCGAGGCTCATTGTGATTTACCTGTACAAATAAAGGTTGAATGATTTTTTTTAATTTTTTTTTTTTAAAGAAGTACATATAGCCACCATCACATCACCCATTGGTTTCTGATTGTTTTCATGGTTTTGTTTTACAGTCTTAACAAGTAACAATGATACCTAGAAATCAAATATACAGTATAGATAGAACAAACACTAATAATGAGTGGACAGATGCCCTTAAAATGACATAAAAGTCTATAAAATATAGTCATAATTATTTTCTTTAAACATTAACTGATCTTATTTGTCTTTTTTTCATGTTGTGGCTGCTGTCACTCCACTACATTCAGGTAAGAAGACCAGATTTTACTTTTCTAAGATTTTAAATTCCTCCTGTGTCCCCAGTTTCATTTGAGTTTTTCTTGTGAAACTTTTTTTTTTTTGTGTGTAGTATTTCTTCAGTCACAGTAATGAGTAAAAACATCAGTATTAGAAACATTTAGTTTCACATCATTTGTAGCGCACTTGCACGAAACACATTGTTGTTTTATAGAGAGGAACTCAGTCCACTTTTTTTCGCCTTTCCCCTTTCTTTTCATCCCCTGATCTTTTTCCCCTCTCTATCTAATGTCTCTCTTTTTGGCCACGATCTGAAAGCTCATATTTAATACCTCACTTATGTTTATTGGCTCCACATGAAAAAACTGTTTTAATAGCTTTTGGACACTGTCCACTCTTCTCTCCAAGCTCTGGCTTAATATGGCTTCCTTTCTTTCATGACTTCTGCCGCTTCTCCCCTCTTCAGTTATCCATTTTCTTCCTGTTATCTGTTTTTTTCATGGCTGAAGTGCAGAAAAGCAGCACGATATATTGAGAAATCACTGTTTCTTTTCCCAGGCTTGTGTGGTTGATAGAAGCGAGGTCATGCTCTGCTTTAGTCAGATGTTGTTCTTCCCTTGCGGCTTGCACCATCTGTAACTGCTCAGTGCTATCTAAAATGATAATTGGCATCTTTTATTGTTTTTGTGTATTTGTTCATTTATGCGTGTGTCTCAGAAAGAGAGTTAAGTGTATGACTGCATGAATGTTTAGTTGGCAGTCAGCACTATATTTTAGAGTACTGTGCTGGCACTAGTGAGTTTTAGTTACCCTGAGTGCAGAACACCTTAGGAGGTAATGCGATTAGAGAGAGCTGGAACAGGGGATTTGTTCAATAAGCATAGAGAGGAACAAGAAATGCAAAAAGTTTGGGATTATCAGAAAAATGAGGGGAAAAAGTGCTCATATATCCCAGCTTCCTTTAAGCCATTATTTTTACAAATAAAAGGGAGGAGGAGTGATGAACGAAGGACATTAGCTTGTGCTTTTTAAAATTTATTTATTTTGTTCTTTGGGTTTTATTCAAGCTTGGTCTTACTTTTTAGATGAATCCTATTCAAGTATTATTCGTCTTAGGTAATCTCCACCAGAACCAGATTTCCCACTTCAGGAAATGTTGGCTTGGTCAATGAATTACGCAGGTCAAATTATGGTAGTGCATCGCAAACCCAATTAAAGTAGAAAACAGATGCACAACAAATTAAAAAAAGATTAAAAACCCTGTTTGTATTAGCCTTTCATAAGTGGGAAAACAACACTGTTGTCTTATAAACTCAACATGTTTCAGCAGTGTAAATAAATGAACACTTAGAGCCTCTTTGGCTTATTCTTGGTATGTAAACTCTTTGTCCTTTCACATGAAGTGGGCCTTTAAATGATTTTAAATGATAGAAACTAAGATGCCATCAAGAGTTCATTTATTCTCTGGGTTTAGTACTGAGTTTAAATGGAAAGGGGTCCAAACAGTGTGTTTGTCAAGGGAATTTCAAAGGTAAGTTTACAGACTGACCATCTTGATTTCTTCCTTTCCAGAGGTCATTGTATTTAATGCTGTTTTTCTTTGTTCTCCTCCAACCTTGTGAAATGCTGTAGCTGTGTTTTCAGATTGCAGTGCAGTCTTTTCTTTTGAAGTCTTGCCTGCTTACTCTTGTCTTTCTGCTTTAGTGCAGCAGAACATACGATTTTCACAAGCTGAGATATGTTCTGTCAGAACGTACGCACTTAAAGTATTTTGGTTTCACAATTAGTTTAAACATATGTTCGTGTCTCCTCGAGTTTGTTCTGCGTCTTTATTTTTGCCTTTTGATTCACCCTCTTCTGCTCTTGTAATCTGATGATGTTTTATGAACTTGCGAGGGAGGAAAAAATAAGACACGTTTGGTGAGCGCTAATGTCCCCTGTGATGTATATTTGTACTCTGTTCACATTCCAACTATAACAATCTGAATCATCAGTTAAGTCCTTTATAAAGACCTCTGGTGTGTTTCCAAAATAATTCTGCGTCTTACCCAAAAATGAGGCAAGGAGAAGAGGCCGAGTTTATAAAACTCCTCCATCAGCATGGGAAAGTATGTGCGGTCTGGGCCTGTGCTGCTCTATAGTTTGTCTGTGTGTGCTCATAAATGTTTAGTGAATCTCCTGTGTGATGAAGTGTGTGTTTCTGCTCGTGTGTAGCTTCAGCTGGGTCTTTTTGGCTATGTGTCAGTGATGTTGCAGTGCCTCGGTTTCTCACGCTGGTCAGGGTAGCTCGTAAAATAGCCAATGAGAGGTTGATGTCATTCACCTAACCACAGATGGGCTATTTGTGTTTCTTTTAATGAAGGAATGGTCATATAGACAGATGGACTTGGTTTTAAACTTCAGAGAGAAGTCTTGCTAAAGACACATTCAGTGACCTGTATTAGTGCACAAAACTCTTTCTCAGTTCCTGGCTGTTTTCTTTTTTTTCTGGGTCAGACTAAAGTTAACATCTCAGCACCTATTAATGTGATTTTGGGCTTTTCATGAGTAGCTGTAATGATTTAAGGAGATGTAATTACATAGTGTCCAGTTTCAGTTACTCTACAGTATCCGCTAAAAAAATCTGTACGTCTTACTGAACAAAACAAATCAAACTGTTTTTTTTTTTTTCCTCACTTGACTCTTCTTTTATATTTTTTCACTATATCTTTTTATGGAACTGGCTTATTTTGTGCATTCATTTCTCTTTTTTAGCTCAGCCTTGACAGTTTTGGTCCTTCATACCTTACAGCACAAAGTCTGTGCTTTCTGTATTGTGTTTCTATGTGAACACTTGCAATATTGGCATATTCCCCACTATCAGAATCTCAAGGGGGATATGATGGTATGGAAATTTCATCAGCACACTCTTTAATAGTTCTGTAGTAATCATAGTCTGTGGCAAGTCCGGAAAAAACTTGAGGAGTGAAGCAGACGAAAGCTGTGGAGACAGGAAAGAAAGAGATAAGAATGTGGAAAACAGCAACACAAATGGCGTAACGCTTAGCATTTAGATGCAACAGCAGATCCATAATTCATGGTACTAATGAAAGCTAGAGGGTAGCCAGGGACTGTGTGTGTGTGTTGAGGGGGTATGCTGATCAGATGGGAGGTAATAGCATTATCATACAGAGAGAGTTAATGTACATCTTCTGTCACACCCCCTTCTCTTCCCTTCTCCAAAAGCACCCCAGATTTTCAGGTTTGGTTCAAGTAAACTTACATACAATTAGGTTTGGGAACAGTTTTTGCTGTTTTAGATACTCCTCCTGACTTCTTTAATGGTTCTATCTTGTTCTTGGTTCTCTTGTCTGCACCGATACTTAAAATTTACCTGTTTTTTCTTCCACCAACTGACGTTTGCATTACATAGAGGAGTTCTTGTTATGCTGGTTGTCACAGGTTGAAGCTAGTGAGTTCTGAGTGTATAACATCCTAAAACAACGTGGAGCAATGTCTTTGTCTTTGACTTTATTTTGTATCGACCCCTGTGCCCAAAGGAAAACACCCCCGGACCATCACAATTTCTGTTTTATAGTGTATACACATGCATTGAGGAATCATTTGTTTATTAATTCAATGACAGGCATGAAACTATGATTTGAACCAAAATTCTTAAACTTTATTCGTCTCTCATTAAAATACTCAATACTCATATGTTCCAGTTAACCTTATTTAGCATATATGGTCTTGTGAATGGCCTCAGTCTCTTTCTTTAGTTTTTCTGGTGAAAGATTTTTTCCTTCTTGAACTAGTTAAGCCATCAAAACTTTCACTACATTTGATAAATTTACAACTCCCTGTCCCAAAAGCTGTTTGAGGCTTAGAAACTTTCAGGCATATTTGTATTTTTAGAAAGTATTGGTGCACCTCTCATCATGCTTCCCCTTTTTGTGTTTCTCTAAATTATTTACTCTTATTTCTTCAAAATGTTTGCATTTTTCCCCTCGTCGTCCAACCTCCTTTCACTTATTTTTAGTCTCCTCTTCTCCTTTTTAGTTTCCTCTCCTTTTCTGTCATGCCAGGAATCTCTGTTCTATTTTGGCCCAACATCCAGCATGCCTTGGCCTCTCACCACAGAATATAGACTGAATGATTTGCTCCTTCTTTGTTGAAGAGATGATATTGGCCTGAAAAATGTTGAAATAACACATGCCATTCACAGGAAACTGGAAGAGCAAAACAGATGAATCTGTGTGTCATTGTGTAGAGTTGCTAGTGTATATTTTTCACCATGCCTGTGTAAAATTATGTGCATGTGTTGACCTGTGTACAGCAACTGGGATTGATATAAGGACCCCATCTGGTAACTGGGCCCATTTGGCTTGGTAGACACATGTGTGGCTTTAGGCCTTCAAAGGCTGTGTCAAAAACCTGGCCATATTTTTTGCTCTAGTGAACAACCTGAAAGATTAAATTCTGTGTTGGTCATAGTGCTTAAAATTTTTAAAGATTGTTAAAAGGAAGCTAAAATCAGGATTCTGAATTTCTAAATTCTAATGACGGCATTGGAGAATAGACATCATGGTCAACGATGCTCAGACTGACCTCTTATAACTTGTATGTAGAAACTGTTATCAAAGATAGTTCAATAGGCTACTTCTGGAAATTCCTACACTCTGCTGTTCTTCAGATAACACCCATTTTTGACTGGGCAAAGTGCAACAAGAAAGACACCATTTCAAGGAGGATATTGCAGGTGTTTAGACTCCTGATCTTTGTATGAAGAAGAAATACTTGGACAGTATTTATGTCTTGAACTTCACTTTCAACACATGCACTCACAAACAGAGGGAGGAGAGTGTCGCTCAAGGGCATATCAGCCAAGCAGAAAGGAAGTCAGAGTTGCGCTTATCATTTCTTTTGCTAAAGCCACAGAAGGCTAAAGGGCCTATAGTTGAATAAGCTGCCTTCTCTTGCCTTTTGTCTGCGGAGACTCTGATGGTCAAAGACCTCGAGACTTCTGGCTTCAAACTGCCTGCATTTCAAAGTTTCCATTCAGACAGCCACTCCATCAGTCTGTCATTCACTCAGCCTGTCAGTTACTCCATCACTAAGTCAATATAAAGATTTTCTCTGAGGTCCTTGTGTCCATTGGTTATCTCTCCAGGCTTTCTCATGCATTAATTTATAAGTGTGGCCAATTCTGTGCAGGTTAGAGTCTGATTGCATTGCCAATCTCAGTTTTCTGAGATGCATTAATCTCATCTCCACATTTCACTTAAGCCTTCTTTAATGCTCCTCAAACTGAGGTGAAAGGCTGTTTGAGGACCAGTTATACTATCTAAACGGTTTAGAGATATCCTAGTTTTTTCGTCCAGTGGATACATGTAGCAAGATTCAATGAGACCATAGAGGTCTCTGTGTTTATAAAAGTCTGTACGTATAAATATATGTGTGGTTTAAAAACTCCATGGTTCTTTTCTTTTTTTACTTGAACCAATCTACGTAATGAAAGGCCTGAGAAGGGGGTAAAAAGATGGGAGGCAGCAGAGAGAGAAGCAGCTCTGGTTCCAAATTATAATACAAATCATATCAAGTCAATCATAAAAGCAGTTGAGATTTACTAGTTTCATTTCACTTCCCGAGATTCTTCAGTTTAATAGGGCAGCTGGGAGAAGACGGAGCAGTATCGCATAGGGAAACGATGTAGCATGTGCATGCATGCATGTGTGGGTGTGTTTGTACGTGCACACTTTCTATGAATAACCTTCCACAAGCCAAACACTGGCTCACAGCCCCCAAGCTGGAGATAGAACAGTAACATGCCGGCATGTATTATTGAAGCAGCTGAGCTGGTAGGAAGGTTACTAAACCCCTGTCCAACTATAAACACTGAATGGGAAGTAAAAAAAAAACTAAAAAAAAACATCTGCAGTAACTTGTACTAATAAAAAAATACAAGCTTCCCAGATTAAAACAACACCAAACAGTTACTGCATTTTTTGTTTTTCATTTATATTCTATATGTAATTTTAAATTGCATTTTGGTCAATAACATATCTCCTTGAGAAATGTATTAAATCTCAAAGCCCCCTTAGTTGCTGCTCTGTACATTTCATTTGTATTGGTCGTCTTCAGAAGATGGAAACTGTCAAGATATTGGGATGCTATAATCTGCAGACGTTTATGTACTTGCCCAAAATTGTCAGTGTTGCTTATATTCTTTTAATATGATATGACAGGTGTTTAGGTTGAAGTAGACTGACAAATCAGAGCCTTCTCTGCAGTATTGAGTGAATTGTTCTGGTCTGTCCTAGTGAAGAAAGAGCTGAACTGAAAGGTGGAGCTCTTAATTTATTGGGTTATCCATGTTCAAACCTTCACCTGAAGTCACAAGGTATGGATCATGCTCAAAAGAACAAAATCCTGCATACAAATGGCTGAAATGTTCCTTTGTTGTTTGTCTGGGCTCAGCCTTAGAGATTGAGTGAGAAGCTTGGCCAACTGAGGGAGTACAGAATAGAGCCACTGCTCCTCCATATGGAAAGGATTCAACTGAGGTAGTTTATTTGTAAAGGATACCTTGTGAATGCCTTCCTCCAGAGGTTTTCTGAGCCAGTTGTAAGGGGAGGAGACTCTGGGACAGACCTAAAACTTGCTGGGGGAGGAATAGTCATTCCTAGTATGGCAAAGTTTTGGAGGAGATTGTTGCTGGGGACAAGAAAATCCGTGTTAACCTCCTGGGTCTGTTACCAACAAAACCTGGCCATAAACAAATAAAAAATGATGAATGAATAAACTGGAAATTGTTAATTCTAAAGTTGTGTACCCAACTCAACTTGCACATGTTTTTGTACTTTATGAGAAAATAGACATCAGTTTTGTGGACTGAAGGCAATCAAAACATCTTGAGCTCTGATGTGCTTAAGCAGTAACATTGTTCTCTTTGTGCAAACAGCAATGCTTTGGAAGATGCTGGGTTGTCATTTGAGAAGCCCATTTTTCACAACAATGTCAAGTTAAGATTACGTTTGCAAGTTTTAAAAATTCAAATTGAATAACTTCTTTTCAAGTGTTTTGGCAGTTGTATTGTTTTGCTTGCAAATTTAAGGAAAAAGAAACATCTGACTTGTAAGCTCTGACCTTGAGTAAGCCAATATCCATTGTTTTAAGTTGTCTTTTCCATGTGCCCTCATTTTATGCATTGCCACAGATTCAAAACACTAAGCTGACTCTGTAGCAGAGTATTGATGTTTGTGTTTACCCATGTATGACAGGCTGTCTGCCTGCCTTATCGCTCTCCATCACTGTTGTGATTGTGTTTGTGCACTACCCTTGTGTTTGGACATTGAGATGTTCATTGTTAAGCTGTCTCAATTGTCTGAGCATGTAGAGATGGACATCAGTCTATGTGACAGCCAACGATCCAAGTGTCATATCTCTCCATAGACACCCCACACTCCATCATGCTGCCATAGAGGGAAGTGATAAAGGAGAATGGGAGGAGAATGGAATCTTAGAAACTTGGAAACTCAAATTGTCTCCTTAGCATATGTTTTCATTATACATGTAAATGATTTAAATCATAATGCATTCAAAAGTTTACCTTTTACACAAATGTTGGAGAAAAAGGTGTAGAAAAGAGATGTTAATTTACAAAGAGACATGCTAAAGAGCACCGTTCGCTTAAAGAACAGTGTTCATCGTTATTACCTTCATTCCTTTTTGCTCACCATGAACTGCTGGTTCATTGATGGTCTTGCAGTGTTCTTGTTTTCCCCATCCACTCCTGATTGAGACCAAGGACCCATATTTTTGATTAAGTGCCCTTAATTACATTTTTCCTATCACTTGTGCTGTATTTTATCTCACGTTTGACATATTAACGCAGGGCTGTACAATAAAGGCTTCAGATATAAACATGTCCCGTATTTAATTTTCAAACCAAGTGTCACTTGGGTTTAAGCCAGAGAGGAAAAAAATGTAAGAAGCCACACAACACCTTCTGTAATTTGGTTTCAGTTATGGTGTGTAGATTAAAATATGAAACTAGTTTCATGCTTTTTAGTTCCAGCATAAATGGACCTTGGGTTTCTATATAGTCAACATACTTTAATTAAACTCAAATTAATGCCAGAGTATGTTCTCACTGCTCTGTGGTGTTTGTCCCATGTACGGAGATGTTTTATTTATAATCGTATTCAACATTTCAATAAAACTGCTTGGTGCTGGCTCCAAGACAAATTGCTGTGTTTACAGTGGAGCATTGACTTTTAAAGTAAAGGTTTATGTTTTCAGGCTATTTTCTGGCGTTTCTGTGCGATCATTTTAATTTTAAATCTTGTCTTCGAGACTGTCATTGTAAATGGTGCTAATCCCTTCTGACTAAACACAAACTGTTTACCCTGAGTAATAAGTGTTTACTCATCTACTAAAAGTGTTATTGACACCGAGGCTCAAAAATCATGCTACTCCTTGTAAATATGCAGGTTTCATTTGAATAGAATTTTTTTTCCTGATTGTGTTTCCATCCATTAGTAACATCCATGGAGCTGAATATCAAATGAAGCATCAGTTGTTGGGGCTTTTTTCATACGAACAAAATCCCAACACTAATTTCTTTGAGAAATAAAAGCAAGTGACCAAATCAGTGATGCTTCAGAGGTTCTCATAACGTGATTAACTGAAGTTTGATTTCAGCGATTTGTCCTAATGGCCACACTCATGTATATACAGGATGAAAGTGTATTGAAGGGTGTACCTATCTGGAAAAAAAAAACATCACGTAAACGGTGTTAACACCACTTGATGAGTTTAAATTAGCAAAAAATTACCTTTTATTTCTCTTCAGCTATGTGGTTTTGTAAAACATTTATTAGAAGTATTTAAACCAACAAAATAACTTTGCATTGAACTACTCAACCGTACCAAAACATGGGGACGATGGTGAAGAGGGCAGGCCCCAGAAACCATCTTATCACCAGCAAACTGGTTGGTCCACTATGTGGTTGTGCTGCTTGAAAGTTTGTCGTGGCTCCTCGGATTGCTCAAGTCATTTTGATGAAGGATGAAACCTCTCAACGTAAAAAGAAACCGTCCAGACAACCTGACTGAACGTTGTTGGATTTTCTGCCTGAATTATTGAGCTTGAACTTTGACGTACCAAAACATGTTTGCAGTTATTTATACAATGAGGTTTAGATTTAGTAGCATTGCTATATGTGTTCATATTCATCAGAGAAGCTTGTAAAAACAGTGCATGATAGGTTTCATGCCAGTTGTAAACCAATAAATGCTAACATTAAGTTTTATCATTTGTAGTACAGTCTTACCCAGTCTTGTCCATTTTTGTGTCAGATTTTCTATAATATTTGAGGGTCATTTTTTGTTTACCTGACTCAGGGACTGGCAGTATTGAACCTGTGAATAAGCCACAATCCAAATGCACTCGTGTGTATTACTTTACGCTGATGGCACCAGTCACAAAAAGTCATACTTGCTCATTCAAGCACACGTCACCCTGACCTTTCTTTCTGATGTGACATGACTCCATTTTCTATGCAGACTCTCACACGCTCGTATTCAGCTAACAAATACTGACCTTTGTTTGATATGTAACTGTGTTCTCATTTTCTATAAAAGCCTGTACTGCAACAGTCTGGAACATGAGAAAACATGGATTCAAGAGCAGTAGACGAGGGTGAAAAACGTTGGAGGTAAAGGTCATGTGCGACACAAGCTGCCCGCAGTGAATTTTCATACATTAGACCAGCTGCGTTTACCAGGTTTTATATTCTTTTCAGAGTCATGATTATTTTACGAACTGCTAGAAACTAAATCTTAAAGAACAGTGTGTGTCATTATTGCCTCCATTCTTTTTTGCTCACCATGAACTGCTGGTTCATTGATGGTCTTGTTCTCGTATCCCTCATTCACTCCTCACGGAGACCAAGGACCCACATTTTTGATTAAGTGCCCTTAATTGCATTTTTCTTATCACCTGTGCTGTGTTTCCATCATAATTAAGCCCAACAGAGGTATTGTGGTCCATGCATGGACCTCAGTAATATACTGGTTCTCTGGGTGCAAAATGACTCATTAGATGGACCATTCATTAGGTTGCTTTACAACACGACCTGCCAGTTAGACACCAGGTGGCACATTGGTTTGACTGGCTATTGCTGAGTACAAATGTTCTAGTATTTCTTTACTGCTGGCAGTCATTTAAGAAACAATTACAGTAAAATTAAATTGTAAATTGGTAACGGTAACTATTTTGTAAAGTATTTGCATTTTAGATACAGCAATTAGTTTTATTTTTTATTTTTTTGCAATTGTTGAACATGTGTTCTAAATTAGTAAACATTGCATCTTCTGTATTCATCACTGAGATGTCTTTAAGAAAATTTGGCTGTTTTGGGGGGCTCTTTGCTCTATAAAATATTATAATTTCTTAAGAATTGTTGACTACTTGATTCAGATCAATTGATGTGCTTTTTTATATATATCTTTAGAACAAGGCTTTCCATGCCATACAGGTGGTCAGTTACGCTACCATCCTATCTGTTGTATTCCTTTTTCTTTCTGTTTTAAGCTTACCTCTGTAGCTTAGGATAGACAAATCATTCACTGGCTCTGGAGTGTATCTGGTCTGGTAGTCTTCGTGGCAAAAGATATATATATATATATTTATATTTATTAATTTTCTACATGCCTTTTGAGGTTGCCACAAAGAGTTTCTAATAGTAGAAATGTTGTTTTTTGAATGTGAAGTGGTTAAACAAATCCTAAAAATACTAATGTGTTGACAAAAAAAAAGAAGGAAATTATGTAAAATTCTTAAACACTGCTATTCCACATGTTCCACACTTATTCTGACAGTGTGGAGTATTGATTTATTAATATGCTGTTTTCTGAATTTTGTCAGTGCTTGCTTTAAACTTTGGACTATTATTATTATTTTGGCTTACATTAAACCTTGGTTTAGAGGCAGTTATTTGGATATTTTATGCTTTTCTGTTTGGAAGTGCTACACTCATATGCTGTCAGTAGTTGGTTCCCCTCAAGCCTACATGTTGATTTGAACATCAATTTTCAGTTGATAGAGCAAATGCTTGTGTGCCATTTATGCTGTGATACTTTGCTGCCATTTACATTTATTTGATTGTTTCCATTTCACTTTGAGTCCCTGTTACAGAAGCGTGAAGTTGCTGAGGGAATGAAAGGAGTGAACTTGTCAGAAGAGTTAGGCTGTGGGCGTTATTTGCTCCCACCTGATGCACAAAAAAAAAAAAAAGAATTCTGCTGCCAAATGACTGTCAGGCTCAGTGAGAGGATTTCATTGCTCTGCTCCATTCTTGTCATTAGTTCACCTGCCTCTTCAGCTCGCCCTATGATTGTTTCTGATTGGACATATTTATCTCTGACTACCCTGACAACCATTAGCGTTGGTGGCGTGGAGAGGTGGCAGTTTGACTAATCAGTTGTACCTGCCCTTGTTTTTACGTAATATGTAGCTCTCTGCATGTGTGACTCCTCTAAGACCAAAAAGTTGAGATAAATTTGATGTCATTCTTGTTAAAAGGTATAAAAATTATATGAAAAGAAAATAGGATTTCATAGTTCGTCAAGGTGGAGCCAGTTTGTTCCTACATCTACCTCTTAGCTGCAGACCAATGTCTTCCTTTTATTCTGCCTCTCCCTTCAGCCAGGACAGACCCTGGAAGGTTATTTTTCCACTAAACCCAGACCTAAAAATAGGGATATCCGATATTGGATTTTTGGCCGATATCCGATATGCCAATATGTTAAACTTATTTGGCCGATACCAATACCAATATATTTTCCCTAGACCTACTTACAGAGACTTCATTGCTTTCTTTGCTGTGGAATTAAAATACTACATTATTCTGCATGGTCTTTGTCAGTTTGACCTGTTACCAAATACAGATGCCAAAAAGGGGGCAGACAATGATGCAACACTTCAACTTGGATTATGTTTAATGTCAAATTTATTCATGACATTTACTCCTAACACAATGACAACACTCGAACAGTGCAAATTTGTAAACGTTCACAAATCTAAACTCAACCTGTTCACAAGCGACAAGTGAAAAGCTCATTAGTAGAGCATTAATATATATACTTGACAGTTTCTTAAATTAAAAATTAACTTTAAACAGAAGCCTTTGATATCGGTGAGATACTTTGATGGAATGGCCGATGTCCGATATTTAACTTTTATCGCAAATATCGGCCGATACTAGGGGTTGAACGAGTATATCATTTTTAAGCTCAACATTAACATAATAAAACCTGAGTAGAACTCGAGTATTTTATGACGTCATAGGTCTCAAGATACAAAAATAAATAAATAAATAAAACCGCAAAAAAAGGTAATTATTTACAAATAAAAAAGACCAACAAAACATTGGGAACGTACAGTATATTATGCTCCTACCATTTATCATACTGCAAATAAGTCACAGGAAAAACTAAACCTGTTACTGTTACCTGTTACTAAACTGTTATTATTATTAAACTGCAAACGTGCAAACGTGAAGAAACGCAGCACGTCAAAAACGAAACTTAAACAGAAACTGGTTCTGGTTCGGTGGATAGGACCCGATGTTACACCATACTCTGTGACCTGCAACAGTGCAACACCGCCCCCTACGGTCATACGTGGTCACATAATATGACGTCACTACGGATACCCGACTTTACATTTTTAACATCGATAGATGTCCTAGCAATCGATGTGTAGATTACTCGAGTACTCTGTTAATGCCCTAGACAATACTGATGCCATGCCGATATTATCGTGCATCCCTACTTGAAAATATTAAATGAAAAAGACAACTGCTTTTTCTTCTTTTCTTTCCACACACTGCAAAACTCTGACTCTTCACAATCGCAAAATAACAAAAAGAAAGCAGATGGTGATAGAGGAAAATGGAAATGAGGAGAGGGGGAAAAAAGGCAAAAATGTGGACGTTGATAAAGAAGACAATGACGTGTAATGATAATAATAATAGGGCAGAAAGACAGTAGGAGAGAAAGCATCTTTATTCTAATGTGGCCCTGCCTGTGCCTCTGTACAGCATCCTGAAAAGATGATTTTGCTGCTGTTATTTATATTTATGAATTCACGCTACTTGGCCCAGTGTGAAATGATGGGTCATTCCCTTGCAACAAGAGGAGCTGGTTCTGAATTTAGAATTACCCCTCGCACGCCTCCCCTCCTCCACCTTCCTCTTTTCTCCCCCAATATTCCACATTTGGATTTGCTGAATATGGATGGAGGTGGAGAGATGGGAAAGAGAGGGAAGATGGTGCAGAGGAAGAATATTTCTCTGACTGAGGTTGCTTTGGTCACCAGTTTCTCACCTACGGAGATGTGGCACAAGAATTAATGGCATTGGGGAGCACAGTTAAATAGCTGCTGGCAGGATTGGTCTGTGTGTATGCAAACTGCACGAGTGCAGCAGGTGAGAAGTGGGAATTTATCCCCTTGAGAGTCGCAGTCTGTGATCCAGCAGATAAAATGTTCAGTGAATGTGCACGCCTCTAAATGAAATAATTAATCATTTTGGAAAGACTCTTTATTACCACCTGCGTCCGTTTAATATTTGCTTTATTTAAAACTATGATTCTCACAGAGCTGACATGATTAAGCTTGCAGCTTAAAAACCATTCTGTTTCCATTGGAAACAACAGAGATAAAGAAGATCTTCCCTGTGTTAACGGTGACATACTCATACTCCTATAGATCAATGGTGGCCAGAGAAGACATACTTTGCACATATGTTTTTATTTATTTTAACAAGGCTTGTCCTGTGTTTTAAATTAAAAGCACATTTACTTTAGGAAAAAAAACACCTTAAGAAAGGCAAAATGCCTTTTAACTGCTATTTGTTATTATTTTATTTGGAATATGCATAGTTTTGGGATAAATTTAAAAGATTGTGAAGGGCTGAATAATTGATTCTGCACATATTTGCTTTTTTTCCTAAATGCCTATAACAAAGAAACTTTAGAGAGTATTGAAGACGTTAATGTAACAAAAGCGAAAGCTTTAAAAGTCCTAAAAGGCACCACCATTATGAGTAACATGTGCCTGTGTAACTTTAGAGGTAGAGTTGCACAGCAGAACAAGCCAATTGGAAGTGTGTCAAAGGCTTTAGTTTCTCCACAGAAACATGTTACCTCAGTGCCCTGCTGGATTCATCATAAAAGGGCTTTGCAGGGGTTGGTAAAATATTTAGCTTTAGCTCAGTTATCCCTGGAAAAAGCCGGTGGTTAAAGTCAAAACTAATATAAATAATATCAAAGAAGCCGTTGCGTGGTATTTCTGCCATTTTTACAATAAATGTTGCAACTGATTTATAAAAATATACATATATAGACTGCCATGTATAATAGAGCATGTGTGTGCATGAACATAGATTATAAAAATGTTCTGATAGTTTCTTTTTAAACACCTTCTTTTTACCCTTACGTATATCTCAGTTGAAGTCAGCCTTCCAATAGATGTACGTAATTTAAAAAGTCATTTTTAAAAATTGAAGTCGGGTACTATAAATTGGGTCGAGGAGGAGGTCCTTCCCCAAATGGAGGAGTTTACTGGTAAGTATCTTGGGGTCTTGTTCACGAGTGAGGGAAAAACGGAGCAGGATATCGATATGCAGGTGTGGCGTCTGCAGTGAAGCGGGTGTTGTACCGGTCTATCGTGGTGAAGAGAACGCTGAGTCAAAAGGCGAAGCACTCGATTTGCCGCTGCTTCTTCACGTCGAGAGGAGCCACTTGAGGTGGCTTGTGCATCTGGTTAGGATGCCTCCTGGACACCTCCCTGGTGGGGTGTTCCAGACACGTCCCACCAGGAGGAGACACAGAGGAAGACCCAGGACACGTTGGAGGGACTATGTTTCTCAACTGTCCTGGGAACGCCTTATGATTCCCCTGGAGGAGCTGGCCCAAGTGGCTGGGGAGAGGGAAGTCTGGGCCTCCCTACTTAGGCTACTACCCCCATGACCTGACCCCAGATAAGCAGAAGAAAATGGATGGATGGATTGAAAATTGATTTGATTGGATTTAGTGTAATTTACATTTAAAAAAACAAACAAACAAACAAACAAAACATTTCTTTCCCCAGAAGGAAACCAGTAGATCCGAGATCATCTGTTTGTTTGGAATATTCATCTATAAATCTTGTTCTTTGATGTTGATCTTGTGAGAAGTAACTTAATAGCTGTATCTCCCCCCCTTCATTTCAATGATTCTATTTTCCCTAACAAAATATTTACGCATACACACTCTGTAAACTTTCTACAATGACACGGACCTACTCGGCACAGCAACAGTTGAAATTGCTACTGTCCTTAATTGGCTCAAACACGTGTAATTAACAATGATTGCAATCAGCAGAAGCAGCCCAGAGTTGAGCAGCTCAGTGTTAAGGTATGTTATTATAGTCATTAGTGGCTGCAATCACTATTAAACTGCTATGCACTCTTGATGTTAACCATAGTTGTGCATTTACTGCTTTCCATCAGGAGGTTTCTGTTGTGCCTGTGACTTTATTATTCCATGTTTTTTTTTTGTTGTTGTTGAGGAAATCTATCTGTATAGCTTCTACTGTCAAGTTACAACAAACAAAGACAAATAAACTTATCCAACTTTCACTGCATTCATGTGTATATTTGTTTTTGTTTTTTTTGTTATTTTTCTTGGTAAGGGACTGTTAGCAGTTGGTACGCCAGCCTGACTTATTTGGGCCAGCTGGAAAATAGGCAGTAGTATATATATATATATA
>NC_056505.1:14392242-14450710 GCF_014905685.2 Nematolebias whitei
TATATATATATATATATATATATATATATATATATTTTTATTTATTTATTATTATTTTTTTATTCATTTTTTTGTTGTTGTTGCTATAATGCAAAAGGAGAATACTGTTTTATTTACATATAGTTCTACAGTGTTGTATAAAGCTGCTGTATGAAGTGTTGCAAGTATGATTTTTTAATTTTTTAATACACACCATATTTTTCTCCCCTATATAAATAATTATGTTATACGATGAGCTGAGAGTGAAAGATTGATTAAATAACATTACGTTTGTAGAAATTATTTTCTTGGTTTTCATATGAGGACCTTAAACAACAAATCAAAAACCTGACTAAATTAAAACAAAATATCTCCCAACACTCCCACTGCCCACCAGCATCATTATGTAAAAACAAATTTGAACAAAGCCTACAGAAATTGAAATAAGCCTCTCTTGGCTTTGGCCTTGAAATTAGTTTATTAGAATCTAAAAGGAACCTCAAAAGATTTAAAACCCCATTTTCAGAGGGAAATTAGTTTTCAGGAAAAGATGCATTGTTCACATTTGGAGATGATGAGTTGGTTTGCCCACATAGGGGAAGTTTTCTCCTTTTTTTTTTTTCATTTTAATCCTAAGTGTAGACCTTAATCAGATGAATGATAGGTAGTGAGATGTTGGATCTGATTTCTGTTGGTCTGGGTTGATAAAGCTGAGAATAAATAGCTCTTGGTAAGTTTAAACCAGTTCTTTTTACGTTACAAAGCAAAGTTATAATATTAATCTGTACAAAGTTAAGCCCATATTCTGCTGAAGTTGTCTGAATTTTTATTTTCCAGATATAAGCATTTTTCCCTGAAGCAAATAAACAAAAAAATAATTAAGGCAAGTTTACTTAATTTAAACCAAATTAATAATTTACGTAAGGATTGTATATATCAAAGTTCATGCTCAATAATCCAGTTAAAAAATCCAACAAAGTTCAGTCAGGTCATCTAGATGGTTTCGTTTTTTTGTTGAGACCATTCATCCTTCATCCAAAGGGCTTCATCAATCCGAGGAACCACCAAAAATCTCATTCCCACAAGCAGCACACTCCCATAGTGGACGTTGATGTTTTGAACCACTTTGGCTATGGCTGCCTCAGAGGAGTTGACGGGGGAGAGAGCGGGCCCCAGAAACCATCTTATCACCAGCAACCTGGTTGGTCCACTGTGGGTGTGCTGCTTGTGGGACTATGTCTGTTTGTGACTCCTCAGATTGATGAAGTCCTTTGGATGAAGAATGAAACGTCTCAACAAAAAAAAAAAAAGAAACCGTCCAAATGACCTGACTGAACTTTGTTGGATCTCCGAATGCTTGTTTTCCAGAGATAAGCATTTTTCCCTCAAGCAAATACGCAAAAAATAATTAAGTCAAGTTTCCTCAATTTAAACAAAATTAATAATTTACCTCAGGATTGTGTGTATGGTATTTTTTTATTTATTTTACATGCCACTCCTGTACTTCCAAGCCTTTTCTAAAAAAAGCAATTAATTTAAAAAGTGCAGAAAGTGTCTTAACATCAAACGACATCATGCTCAAGTTTATGCATAGCCTGTGTGATTCATGAGCAAGCTTTCAACTCTCAAGAGAAACTCTTCATGAATTAACATCGACTGCTATTGTTTAAGGTACAAGATTTGATTTTTAACACCATGAAGTCCTACATCTCTCAACTTGTGTTGCTTTTCTTGAATAAGATGGATGGATGGCCACCTGTATGACAGAGGAAAAGAATGTAAATTGGGTAGAGTAATGAGCAGTGATGGACAGATGGGAAGATAAGATTGGAGTAAAAGGCTGAGAGGGTTTTCAGGTGGATGGACAGATGGATGGATACTAGGACGCAAGAATGCAAATGAATGTGTTGCATTTTTAGGTGCATCACGTTCAGTGAGGAGTTGAAGAAACGCTTAAGGGTGAAAGAAAAAATAAAACGCGTATATATGGGTTTTATTAAACCCTTGTGGCTTCCTTTCACTTCTCTTACCTCATGAAGTTGCTTTTTACAGTTAAATAACAGACCATCTGATGAACACGCCTTCATTTTTTAAAAAGTTTTTCATTTGTATCTGATTACAGTTCTTTAAAAAAGTATTGGTTGGAGAAAGTTTCATGCATGGGAAGCAACTTAAATGCAGACCACATGAAAAATATTGAATTTAACAATACGTGTCTTGTGGGCTTTATTAACGATGATTGATTGATGAAAACGTCTGCATCAGTTCCTCCAATAAGTCATCCTCTATTTCCTGATCTTGTCAGCTAAAGTGCATCAGAGTTTGATGAATCTGATGAGGATTGTTAGGATGAGAGGGTGACACCTGAAGACGAATTACTGATGGGCAGATTGTGAAAATGATTGAAAGGAGGAGATGAAGTGAACTGCGGCTGCAGTAGTTGGCTGTTAGATCATGCCCTCAAGATGCTCGATGAAGACTGCAAGGTGTGGCTGTGGGACATTAATTCACACATTACCATACCTGCCTCGAGCGTCTCACACACCCACACACTTTTGTACACTGTTGGACCACTGCCATCTACCATCTCTGTCTTGCACTCCAACAGTTGACGAACTCCCTGAAAGAAAAGTGGTATTGACAGAAGTATGTAGTTAGTGAAGTGGCACATGTGTGCGCTTGTGTGTATTCAATGTGCTAAAAGTGGGTGTATCTGCTCGTGATAGGGGCCACACTCCCTGTTGTCATTTTGTAACAGCTTGTAGACAAACTCATTACATCCAGCACCTGCTCCCATCACGTACGCTGAGGGAATGTAAATATGTGTGGGAGGCATGCGGTCTTCATAATTTGACTGTTGTCGTTTTATGTTTGAGTTGTCTTCAAGTGACAGCCATTCTGTGGTAGAAAGACGTTACTGACATTTGATCCAACCACTGCTGCTTTTCCTAATGATCAAGGGTCATTTGGTGTTCAGTTTGGGTCCATGCAGCAGAGTTGCAGTTAAACTTGTTGAGTTTTAATCTTCTTTATTAATAAATTGTCTTTACAAAAAGAGTTTGTATAAAAAATATACACGAATAATACATAAAAAAAATCCCTATCTTTGTGTGTTTTTGTGTGGGCGACCAAACAGTTGCACTCTTTATCACTCCTTTGCAAGCAGCACGGTGGGGAAATGTTTTGTTTTTTAATTCAAACAGTCCGAACTCTGTTTCTGCTTTGTTTCATCCAGTGCTACATCTTCAAGCTCTCAGACTAACCGTGTCTCATTATTTCAGTTTGTGTCCATAAAAGCACCACTGCATTTCATTACAATTAAATAAGAAACAATCTTGCAATGATACCAGTCTTCTTGGACCTTGATCATTGCCACCAGCAGCAGTTTTTGTTGTTGTTGTTGTTTTGTTTTTTACAAATGTGTCATAATTGTATTTTTTTCTCCTCCAGGCAGGCCATCTTTTAGGGAAATTGTCAGGTTAAGAGTCAAACTTCTATCTTCTGACAGCTAAAAGCTTTGCAAATCACCCACAGCTAACACACTTGATCAAACCTCCACTCACTGGCCACTGTCACAGTTTTTCCTTTTATACATTTTTGCTAGAAAGGATGTTAGATTTGATCTGTCCTCATTTAGGGTGGACTCTCTTGGCATTATGTAATTGTGGTAGAAAGTAGATGAAATGGTTTTCATGTGTACATATTTGGCATAAACTATTCTCTTTTGTTCTTGAAGCTGTTGCACAGTCATAGTTGGAGGGTGATCACAGAGTGAATACATCTGCAAAATCTGCAGAACAACTCCCAGAAATGTATTCATGGACAGCGTACAGCATGGCAGTTATTGTTTGTGATATATGAATATAGTATTTTCTTTTGAGGTGCTGTGTAACCGAGGGGACTGTGATGTATATGTGGACTGGACATAGTCACCTGGAGGAAGTGCCTAGACCCTAGGGTTTCTTCCCATCCCTTCAGGGATATGCCTGGAAAACCTCCAAAGATAGCTCCTTAATCAGGTGCCTGATCCTGAACCAAATCAACTGATTATTTTTGATGTGAAAGAGCACCAGCTCTAATCCGCACCTTATATCTAAGGCTAAACCCGACTACCCCAACCCTGGCCCATTTGCATTTTGCTTGGATCTGGGATCTCATTCTTTTGGTAATGATTTATACCTCATGGTCATAAGTGAGGGTTGGAACGTAGATGGACCAGTACATTCAGTGTTCCTTTCAGCTCAACTCCTTCTTCACTATAGCTATGTTTACATGCGCAAAATTATTTGACGGGATTGAAATGTTTTCAGATTAAATTATTCAAATATATTGTTTACATGGGCACAATCCGTTCATGATGAGCGTTTACATGCAGAGGGCTTTGTTCTGAACAGAAGTACTGACATGCGCAGAGTGGTAAACTCTCCTTAAAAATAACACAGAAGAAGAAGTTCTACTTCCGGTTTACTTCCAGGATGAACGTAAACAAACCTGAGCACCCAAAATGGACCCGCGACAGGTTTTAATGACGGTGGAGACGTTACTGCACTCCCTGACTGAGCTACAGGTGATACAGATAATTTTGAGCTCTTTCAAAGTTTCTAGTAGACATAACGTGTCACTCACCGACCAGTTTTGCTTCTCCAACATGCTAATATTATTAGCATTAGCCAGGTGGAAATGACATAGTCGCACATATGCAGTCAGGTCAGTTTTTCACGATCGGAAAAACATGAACAGGTTAAGCGTTTACATAGCCACTGTTTGGGTTGTGAATTGGCGTAAACCACCCGTTTTGTTCTGATCACAAATTCTTACAGATCGAACTGAATCAACAAAGAATAACCCTGAACAGGGTGTTTACATGACATGTTTTTATTCCGAACGGCCGTTTAATCCGATTACTTATGTCCATGTAAACATAGCTTATGACAGACCATCCCATTGCTCTCGTAACCTTGGATGAAGCCTTTAATCCATCAGTATCCTGCACAATCCTACCATTACATAATAACAAAAAGTTAAATCATATCATCTGGAACAGTCTCTAAGAAACTGGTCCATATGACATGATTTAACCTTTGTTGTTGTTATCTGCCTGGATGATTGAGCTCATAAACCTTTTTCCTACCATTACTTGTTAACAAGACTTCCAGATACTTCCAGAAGCTCTCACCCAACCCAGAGAGAGTATTCTACCCTTTACTGGTTGAGAGCCATGCCCTTAAAATAAGGGGCTGACTTTCACTTTGGAAGTTTCACATTTGACATCAAACTGCTCAAAGACACCAACAGACCCACATCATCCGCAAAAAGCAGAAACCAGACCCTAAGGTTCCCAAACCTGACACTCTCTTCTGTGCTTCAGGTCCTATCCATGAATATAACAAACAGGAGACAAATGACAACTCTGGTAGAGTATCAGTCGCAACTGAAACAGGCTCAATATTGTGACAAGCAGATATTTCGAAACGGCAAAGCACTTTTTTTTTTTTTTTTTTTTTTTTAACATTTACTGTTGTTTTAACAAAAAAAACTGTCTGTGAAAAAATAAAACCTGGAGAATTTATGAAAGACTGAGAAGAGTGAAGAGATGTTAGTCTACATTGCATTTGTCACATAAAATGCTACTGTGATTCTATTTTCTGTTTAAACTTCTTCATTTGGTTAACTTTCAAAGAAGAAAAATAATAAAGTACATACGTTTTGCTATCATGAGCCCTGAAATCCAGGGTTTGGATTGCAGAAATGGACGAAAATAGAAAAGCAAGTTCCTACTGTACCCTTAATGTTTTAGAAGCTGAGCTTCCCCTGTAATTTAATGGGTGGATTAGAGGGATAATCCTCCGTGTCTTTTCTTTTGCTTCCGTCCTCTCTTCTTTTACATTTCTTCTCATTTTCCTCCTGTCACTGTTCTGTCTCCCAGAGAGACACAGACAAGACAGGGCTAAAGAGAGAATCAGTGCAACAATTAGTGAGCGTAAGTGTATTGCATTGTGAGATCAAGTCCATTTGAAGAATTTGTTAGGCTGAGAATAATTAACTCCAGTTTTTTGTCAGGTGATTAGCCTTGATACCATCTTTTTAAAAAATTTTTATAAGTCTGCACGTATAGGTGTGATTTTGGAACATCATGATATGTTTCTCAGTGAACGATCATTTGTGTACAATGAAGCCAGGTTCTAAATAGCTGACATTGAGGTCAGTGCTATCAGACATTGTGGTTATGAAGGTTTTTTTTTTTTTTTCCGTTGCCCTTGACCAGTCTCTTAACACAGAGCAGGAAGATAAGAGAGGATTTACACACAATACGGAGGCCATTAGCGTCTGGCTTTCTTTCCCTCTCTCTTTCTCTCTCTTGGGTTTGTTCAGTGTTATCAGATCCAACGAGATGTGTGGATGGCAGATTAAATGTCCACAGCCATGGAAAAGGCCAAAAATGTCTAACCTCCTATTCACACACTGCTAGCCTCCTCAACAGAGGACTCTTTGTCCCACAGCAGTCAACGAGATGGACAGTACAAGATAATTGCATTTGGACAATAACCGTCTCCTGTTTGTTTGAATGTGTACAGTCTCTTTGGGACAAAATGCTAGATGAATGCGTCTGTGTGGAAGTAAGGCGGGGAAAGAGGTTAGAGTGACTCTGTTTGAATCAATCTTTGTGCTCGTTCAGCTTTTCTCTATCTGTATGCTATGAATGAGTGAATGAACCTGATGAAAGATTTTTGAAGCAGTTTCAAACAGTGAGCCGTCATCCTTTGCTAAGGACGAGACAGTGAAGTCATAACTTGACTGATACGATTCTTCAGGATCTGCTATAGAATTCAGAAAGCAGAGGAAAACACAGCAGGAAAACCAAATCGATTTGAATGACTGAGAGTGAAGCTGAATGGCAGCATCTGAACTTTTTATCAACTACAGATGCACATTTCCTGCCATGATGTCATTTTTCTGTGATCCAGGTGCAATGTGTTGAAATGTGAGCGAGCATCTGCATGCTCTTAAATATGTTTTTGTGTTTTCAATGGGTTTCTTTTTTTATTTTTGAAATGGCGTAAAATGCCTGGATGTTGCACCTCCTTACATTAGACTTAAATATACACGTTTGCAAAAAAGAAATTATTAAATGATGGGTAAACAGATTATGGTCTTTGCTTGGAGCATTTCCTTCCCCGTGGTTGGAAAGCAACTTTAAATGACTTGCCAAGAGGTTTGGCTGTGGTCAGTCCAAACAGTTCTGGTTCTGGTGTTTTTACTCATTTCAGCTACCAGGTGTTGTGGAGGAGGTAATTCACAGGTGTGACACAACCCACAAGGATATTTTATTTTCTAATCATCAGCTTTAATAAATAACTTTACTAAAATAAAACAAAATACATTTTGTAAAGATTGTTTGAATTGGTCAGAATACATCTTATTGACTGCATACACTTAAACAAAACATTGGTTTGAGCTGAGGAAATAAAAATAGAAGAGACTTTAATTGAGGGTAATAAAGCTTTAATTAAAAAAAAAATCACCTTTTTTATTGATTACAAATAGCTTCATAACAAGGCTCAGGAAAATATTGTGTGAATAAAATAATCCACACACAAGTTTTATTTGGTACTAATTTATGCCATATACCAATTTATATCCAATGTAAAATTACATACAACGTAAACATTTATGAAGTTTTCCCAGAACATATCTTGTAGTCGTATCAATTAGCTTGAAGAAAATTATCATCATTTTCATCATGCTGCTAATGGGACCGTGCTGCTAACATTACCAAACTGCTAACAGTACCACACTGCTAACATTACCACATTGCTAACAGTACCATTGCGCTAACAGGACCATGGTGCTAAGAGAACATCACTGCCAATAGAACCACTCTGTTAATAGGACTATATGCTGCTAACACAACCACACTGCTATGCTATAGATTTATTTCTTTTTCACTTTTGGTGCCTTGTTTTTGTATTTTTGTTGCATGCTTTGGTATTTCTTGTTGTTTGTTTGGTGAGTCGAGACGGTTCTTCACATCCTGAGCATACCATTGCATTGTTGACCTTGTATTGATCTGCATATGACAAATAAACCTAAACATAAACCTCCTCCATCTCACTCTGTATCCTCTGTCCTCACTCCAACTACCTCCATGTCTTCTCTAACTGCATATATATATATATATATATATATATATATATATATATATATATCTTCTTTGTCTTTTTCCTGGCAGCTGCATTTCTGACGTCCTTCTACCAATATACCCACTGTCCCTCCTCTGGACATGTCCAAACCATCTCAGTCTGGCCTCTCTAACTTTATCTCCCAGTTGTTCATCCAGTGCTGTACCTCTGATGAGCTCATTCTAAATCTTATCCATCCTTGTTACTCCTAAGGAGAACCTCAGCATCTTCATTTCTGCCACTTCCAGTTCTGTTTCCTGTCTTTTTGTCAGTGCCACTGTCTCCAGACCATACAACATAGCTGGTCTCACCCTTGTCTTGTAAATTTTGCCTTTGACTTTTGCTGCCACCCCTTTTCCGTTAATCACTCCTGAATACATGTTTTGGTGTGTTGATTCAAATGGCCTATTGCCATGGGGTTATAGCAACAAACACAGATGCTCAATATTAAATCATTTCTTCCTTTTCACCTGTTCAGTGGTTGTCACACAGAGACACAACACTGGAGCATATATGACCAGAGCATTTTTGCATTCAAAATTTTTACAATCACCACCTTCTGTGTAAAAGTGTTAAGTTTACTGTAAAACATTGGACATCTTATGTGTGATGTCCTATGTGGTGCTGCTCCTTAATCCAGTTTTTAAGGCTTCCCAGCTGAGAGTCAGGCGGATTGTTTTGGGTTTATGATGAATAGAGTGGTCCAGGGATAAAAGTCAGCTTTTCTCAATTATCACTGTTCTGTGTGAGTCACGCTTGACGGAGAAGAATCAGAGCTGGCGCCTGGATCACTTTCTCACCCACTATGCTTTTTCTTATTTATTCTCTGGAGTCTCAGCTGAGTCCCAATGTGCTGCCATCTCTTGCTTTCTTGTTCATCTTTCTTTAACACAGTCACCCACCTACTTTGGATTTGTTTTCTGCTCTTCTTTTACCTGAGAGTGTAACACCGAAGGTAAAAGAATTGCATAGGCATACTTTTACTTATACTTTCTTGTATCTTATTTGTGTTTCATTACATTCCTCTATGTGTTCCTTTCCATTTTCTCCTTCTCTCTTTTCATCCATTCTATTTTTCCTTCCACAGAGGGTGTAGTGGGGTTGACAGGCAGTGAGCTCACAGTTGTAACCTTCCTGCCACCACGCCAGGCAAGGCGCCACTTGAGGGTTTGGCTGTAGATTGAATAGCTCCCAAAGATGTCATATTCAGACAGCCTCCCTGAATTACATTTCCTGGTCTTCCCTGCCTGGCTGCATGCATGCCCTCCACCAATCAAACAGCAAGGAGTTGCCATATGGCTGTCCACTCTTTTTGTCTCATTATTCTTTTCTTCTGCGCACCTCTTCCACCCTCTCTCCCCCAGCTTCCGGCCTTGCCATCTCTGGGGTTTGTCCCTCACAGAAATTATTCCTTCACCTCTCGTCTTGCAGTTCAACCAGTGTAAGGCTGAACAGCAGATGGGCAATCTGATTGGCTGTCAGCTTGTGTTTATTTCCTTGTTGTGAGGATGCCAACTGAGATAAAACATTGTTCTGCTGCATATGTCATGTTCTCTCTGTGGGTTTTTTAAAGAAATAAGAAAAGTTTAGGATACGAGACATGTGGTAGAACAGATTGGGACACCTCTGACAAGCATGAACAAATGTGCAAAATATTTCAAAACACATTTTTTATTTTTGCTTTCGTTCTTTTTGACATTCTCTTGGTGTTTTAGAATGGTTGTGGGCAATCATTTGACATTTTAGCAACAAAATGTACAGTTAATTATTTTTTTTCTCTGAATGTAGACATTAGAACTCAAACTTTCTGTTGAAATAAAACTGCATATGAATGATTTTGATCACAGCAGTACTTTTACTTTTGAATTATCTGTTTAAATCAGATGAAACATGTTTCCTTTCCTTAGAGCTATTCAGATGTATCATGAGAATTTGGTGTTACTCTCTATGACCTGATTTGACACGAAGGTGGTTTTGTGAGCTTCCCTTATAAAGGAACTCAATAAGTTTTTTTTTTTTTTCATTCAACCTTTATTTATTCAGATGAATCCCATTGAGCCTCGGGGACTCATTTACAAGAGAGACCTGAATTTTAACAGAGTGATGACAACAATGGACAACTGTAGTGGACTAGGCCTACGTCGAAACCCAGTCTAAGGTCAAAACTCTTGACCTTTAGAACCTTGTGGGACAGGAACTGTCATTTCATGTATTTGAATACATAGATACAGGTTCACCCATCCTGAGACTTTCTTTCTTGAAGATTCAAGTGAAAAGAACACTCTCTTTTTATTATCATTACTATCTTACAAATGTTGATAATCAAAGTGTCTTAGTTCAAACCATTTTAGATGTTGCAGTGAACTAATCAATTTTATTAACTGAGTAATGATTTTTATTCTCATGTTAAAAGCTGTGCAGAGTAATTATGCATTTTTCTGATTTCTGCTTTTGAATGAGCAAGTGTGTGCGTTTACAAGGTTACAGTCAAACGAAAAACAAGTTGTTATGTTAAAACTGTCATGTTTTAGAATCCTCTCAGACGTAAATAGAGATGTTTTGCACCTGTGTCTTAGGCACGCCAAAACAGAACCCTCTCGGTCTGTGAGAACATTTCTGAGCTGTCTCATAACAATTCTCGCTGTCTCTAACCCCTTACGTCACAAAAACACACCCCTTCTGGTCGTTTCTGACCAATGAAAAATCCCAAAAAGTGAACCGGGAAAGAGCCTTTAAAATGTCAGTACTTCCTGGTCTACACAGACTCACGGAGTTACAGAGTTGGAGAGTTGTCAGACTTCAAGAGTTCTGTGGGAGTTCTGTAAACTACACGAGAGCTAAAGTTCTGATGGAGTGCTGTTGGAGTTCCTGACATGACAGCAAAGCTCTTCCGAGTTCCATGGGATTATAACATTTTCCACTGAGGTGAATGTGTGTCGAACAGAGCCTCGCCACTGCTTCTGACGGGCAACAGCCATTCTAAGGAGACGCTGGACCGGTAGCGTTAACGGAACACCATATCTGCTGATTATCATCAGAAAGGTAATGGGTCAAGTTTCCTACCAAGCGTACCGAGGCGAGCTGGGCTTCTGATGGAGAGTGTCGGTTCTGGCGAACATTCCTCCCCTCCCATTCAATCTTAACTCCCTCTAAACTTCTTCCCATCTTTAAACTTTTCTATCAAGTAGAAATTCTTCCAGATATTTAGAAATGTCTGTGTAAAATGCTCACCCACATTCATGTGGGCAAAAGATCATAGTTGTACAGTTTTATAAATGTCTGTGGTGCAGCAACGGAAAAATCATGGCCGTATGATTTTTCCTGATTGATTGCTTATATTGTTATTTTCATAATTTGCCAAATTAATGTAAATGTTTGATGTTAAATTTGATTCTGTAAATAAATGACCGCATTCATTTTGATGGGTCAAATTTAAATGACGTCTCACTTTGCATTTCCTTAAATTCAGTGCACGTTTTATTCAGTCCAGAAAAATGAGGAACTCGCGTTAAATGATGAATACATCCCAGCATCTGTTCATCTACACAACAATAGACAATCATAAAGGATGCATAGAAATTATTATTTTTTTTAACAAGTGAAAATAAAATTATAATTAAAAGGATAATTAAAAGGAAAAATAGCGAAAAGTAGCGAAGATATACTGGTGTGTGTGAGTGTGTGTGTGTGATATATGTATGTATGTATATATATATATATATATATCTGTCCCTCCATTAATTAATTGAGAATCCTCTTCCACTAAAGGGATCCCACATGCTAGTTCCACACCAGCTTGTACTCACGACTTGTTAAAATCAACCCACAGATCAAATCTTTCCTACATTCAATGTACACATTAGGTACAACCTTTAAAGTGTAACAAGTTTGGCTTGCACAGTAAAAAAAAAAATAAAAAAATAGGTGGTCAATTACCCACAACCCCCACCCCACCCACACACACACATGCATAAACATGCACACGTCTCAGGTGGTGGAGGGAGCTCCCATGCTGTGTGGACGTGTATCAAAGCCGAGACATAAAACTGAACTGGCAGAATGGGAGCTGCAGTACTCCAACCTTCCAGTCTGGTAATTTGAATTGTATTCTCATGAAAGTGTGTGTGCACACGGCTGCTGGGAAGAAAAATCTAATTAAGGAAATAGTTTGTTTAGTTGTTTGTTTCTGTGCAAAGATATTTTGCTTTGTGTATAGTATTTTTACCTATCAACCCACAAGGTTTTTTTTTAGACTTTTCTCTGCCTGGCCTTAACTATTACTGTAGCTGGATGCTTCAGGGGTGTTGAAAAGTTGTTGGAATACAGGGGATATTATCATGGTTTGATGTATGTTAGTCTTTATGTGGGGGCATTATCGCCCTACCCAATTAGGATTGTCTGAATTTATGCTGTATGACATCATCTCGATTAGTGTGAGGTGATGAATGAATCATGGGTAAAATGTTTTTTTAGTTTTACTGTAAGGGTAAAGAGAGACTTGTGTGTGTGCCCAAAAATTGTTGCACAATAAAGTGGAACACACATGAACTTGTACATCCATTCGGGCAGCACATGTCACGTGTGCAGACTGTACAAATTTTTCCAAACTTGCTCATATGTTGGGGTGAGATGCTTATTATGACTGTTTATGGAGATGGAAATTAACATTCTCTATGGTTGTTTTCCATTTGGGAGGGGAATTATATGGGCCATAAATTTACTTGATCTGTGTACAGTGTCAAGGCGTATTACACGCTCTCTTACTGTGGCTTCGTCCTGCAGTGATAGCGATACCACATCATTACGTCCACACTCAGACACGAGCACAAACTCCCACACATTTGGTGTGGCAAACCCAAGCTGTATAACCCCCTCTGTTGGCTGTGTCCAGCCCATGCTGAGTGTATAATGAGCAAAGCTTGAGTGAGATTAAGGCAGATATTGTATGGCATGGGAGGATTGGTTTCACTTAGAGCCTCAGCGTTGTGGCATGACCAGCAGGATTCCCACTGCTAGTCTCCTGTCATTTGTCACACTGTTTTACTCAACACTGCTAATGGATTTTAAAGCAAAAACACGCTACCGCTACCGCATACTTTTCTTTAGAAACACGAAAACTGTATACTGTAAGAAAGCATGCTGGGCTGATGGCCATAAACAGATAAGAGGCTATGGTAAAAGTGAAAAGATAGTAAGGATCGAGAGCAGAAAAGAAAGCCTCAGATATGTGATGTGTTTGGATGGCTGCTTGTGAAGTGCAGGACAACAGAAAAGAGGGGGAAGTGATTGTGAGCAAATGGTTTTACGATGAGGAAAGAGATCAAAATACTGAGGGTTTAGAGAACAGAGTGTAGAAAAGATGGCAAATGGACAAGTTCAACAACAGAAGAGGGGGGAAGCAGCATACAAGAAAAAACACTGTAGGAGTGGGAGAGAAAAAAGAGGTTATCATCTGGAATCAATATAGAGTAGATGGGCAGCATGAAGAGGCTATAATCACATCTATCAACAACGCTGTCTATGAAAGTTCATTCTTTTTCTACTTTGTTGGACTTCCTCTGCCTCGCCTAACCACCGCCTATGATCAATTTGCCAGCACGCTAAAAAGAAGATGATCACTCTGCTGTCAATAGTTATGGGAATGAAAAAGATCAGAACTTTGGTTCTGGTTCTCTTTTTCTTAAATATATCTCTATTCTTTCCTCGTGTTTTTAGATAACTAGACTTCTATGATACGGTACTTATAAATCATTGACGCAGGAAACGGACTAACTCTACAAAAGAACTTGCATTATGTGCAACTTACATATTTAAAAAAAGTATAGATGACAACCTTATGTGAGTGCTTTGAGTGGAAAACGGTGTCTAATCTGGTAACAATCATACACACTCGATCCAAATTAAAGTTTGAAAAATACACTTAATCAGACAAACCCCTTGGGCGCTGTGTGTGTGAATCACAAAATGTCTCAATATTATTTATTTCTATAATTTTTCTTGCTTCTAAATTTTTAACTAGATTTTCCTAAATACGTACACAGTTTACATGTTTGGACATGTATTGTAGAAAATGTGTTACTAATTGAAATTAGAGTTCAATGTTTGTCTGTAGATTATTAGGGATGCACAATAATGTTGGTATCTTCCCGGTTTTAAATGGAATATGGTCATTTGCCAAAACCTGCAGACACAGCTAGACTTGGTTGTGGGGCGACTGTGGCTGAGTGATTAGAGCAGTCGTCCTCCAATGCAAGAGTTGGGAGTTCGAGTCCTCTAGCAGTCACTTGTCGAAATGTCCCTCGGCAAGACACTGAACCCCTTATTGCCTCCGTTGTGTTTCCCATCGGTGTATGAATGTGATAAAGCTCTGATTAGTCTTTTTAGTAAGATTTGTTCAATTAGCTTTGTAGAGATCTAGTAGAGTGCAGTATGAATGGGTAAGTGAGGCACAGATTGTGGTGTTAAGTGCTTTGAGTGTCTTGACAAGATAGAAAGGTGCTATATATACAAGGTACATTTACCATTTATTCCCAAGATAGAAACGGAAGATGTTTTCTAAGCTTGTTAAAGTAGAATGAACTCAACGTGTGTTCAAAAAGCATAAAAACTTAACATCAAAGTTCATGCTCAATAATCCAGGTAAATAATCCAGTCAGGTCCTCTAGATAGTTTATTTTTTGTTGTTGTTGTTGAAATGTTTCGTCCTTCATTCAAAGGACTTCATCAGTCCGAGGAGCCTAACTTTGTTGGATTTTTACCTGGATTCTTGAGCATGAACTGATGTTTTGAACCACTTTGGCCATGGCTGCCTCAGAGGAGCCAATGGGGGAGAGGGCGGACTCCAGAAACCATCTTATCACCATCAAACTGGTTGGTTCACTATGTGCGTGTGCTGCTTGTGGGACTGAATTTGTTGTGGCTCCTTGGACTGATGAAGTTCTTTGGATGAAAGACAAAATGGCTCAACAACAACAACAAGAAAAGAAACCAACCGGACAACCTGCCTTAACTTTGTCGGATAAAAACCTATTTTACATACAAGGTTTTCTGCAAGTGACTCTAACTTTTGGCCATTTTGTTAGAGGAAACAAAAACTTCAGTCCAGAATTGAAGATTATACAGACTCCAGCTTCAGGTCAAAGTAAATTTAAAAAAACAAAAACACTATCTAATAAAATAGGGACTTAATCATTACCAGAAATAGTCACTTCTTAAGATTTGTAAATAATGTTAATATGTAATTGTGTATTACAATATCACCAGCTGGTGCTAATTCACTAAGAATGTTGCCGTCATAGATCCCTTTGCTTCCAAGTTAATGAGATTTAATGTCTTCAAACCTGCAGTCACAATGCATGCTGCATTATGATGATGCATAATGAGGAATAGCCGTTATATGAAGCACAGGATGTGACAACTTCAAGGGAGGACAAACTACACTCGTTCTTTGTTTCTTTCACCATCCAGTCCTCGGCGCTTCTCCTCCGCCCGCTGCTCATCCTTCTATTCCCTCTTGGTGAAAATTTAAAGATCTCCTCACTTTTTCTTGGCATGGGATCAAACGGTGCGCTCTGTTGGGAAACTCATTTAGGTTTCTGGTGTTTTCTGGGGGTGTTCGGGCCAATGGGCTGGTGAGCCGTGCAACATCTGTTTTCATGAATACCTAATGACTGTGTGTCACCAGAGTCAAGCGAGCGCTCTGAGAGATGCTCCCACTGCTATTATCATCATGGTTATTTAGCCACCAGTTTCTCATTAGGATGTTTTTCTCCTCGGTCTCTGCAGAGGAAACAACCAGATTAGTAGCCAGGTCTTATACATTTACACAATTCTGTACCACACACTAGACTTATTTTGAGTTCATTTGTAGTATGCCACGTGGCCTTAATTTATAAGGTGTGACCAAGGCTTTGAGGAAAGCATTTTTTTTGCAATAAATAAAGAGGAAAAATAAAAGTGATAATATCCTGTAGGTGCAGGTGTTAGAGTGAGAAGACTGACATCAAATTTGTTGTAGAAACTGTAAGTTTTTTTTTTCCATCAGTAACTGTTTGATTTGTTGAAGTTCCTTCTTTGCTTATTTTACTGTAGACAGTAAACGAGGAGTGTGAAGTTTCTCAAGTCTTGTCAAAGGTCAAGAGTAAGCTCCATGACCATGTTTATCTATGATAATTGTTCAGTTTGTTTAATCACGGTTATAGGACGGTCTAAACTCCTACGTTCACGCTCAATAATCCAGGTAAAAATCCAACTATGTTCAGTCAGGTCATCTGGACGGTTTCATGTTTTATTTTTTTCTGTGAGATGTTTCGTCTTTCATCCAAAGGACTTCTTCAATCTGAGGAGCTACCAAACAAACTGAGTCCCACAAACGGCAAACTCCCATAGTGTAAAAAAAAAAAAAAAACAGTTTGCTGGTGATAAGATGGCCACCGGGGCCCGCCCTCTACCCCGTCAACTCCTCTGAGACAGACAAAGTGGTTAAAAACACCAAAGTTCATGCTCAATAATCCAGGTATAAAAGCCAACGATGTTCAGTCGGATCCATCTGACTGAAAACTGACGGTCTAAACTATTTAAAACGGAGATGTTGCATTAAGTTGCTTCCTTTCTTGTTGATTTTTTGCTGTAGTCACCATTTGGAGCTTTGTTCATTTCTGTAAACAACATTTTTCAGATTTACTATTTTTGTTGTTCAGATTTACGATTTTTTTTTGTTAAAGTGTGCTTTTTATGACCATTATACTCGACATGTTGAAGCAGTTTCATGCCTTTTGAAATGATGACAAAGCGCGTCGATGTGATCTGGAATAGCTGTGGTTGGAATGTGGTTGATGCATTCAAGCAGCCCTTCGATGCACACTTTTCCTTTTCTTCCTTGCTTTCATTTTGCTCTGGTCTTGCATGCCAGCGCTAAATATTCATGTAGCTTTTGTAATAAATTGTTTGTATTAAGCATGCAGTCATAGCTGGGTATGCTCATGATGTTCAGGCTTGGAGCTTTTAAGGAAAATGTAGTTGGCAGCTTCAGCATTCAACCCCACGTTTTGAGTAGAAGGAAATTTAGGATTATAGAAGCCGTGCTGAAAAGCAATCATTTTCACCATTGATCAGTAACCAGGTACAGTTGTTTCCACAGTTTCTGGGGTTTTAGAACCGTGTGAGTCTATTGATTAGGCTTTGTCTTCCCAGCGCATGCTGGCAAACCAGTGATCCTAATGAAGTCAAGTCCATGTCAGCCAGCTGCAGGAGAGCTTAGCAGTAGCACCAAAAACCCAACAGTTCATTTGTTCTCAATAGGAGCTGACTTATGGGCACATTCACTGTAATTAAAGCCGTTTTCTGTTATGGAAGCATTGCTCTCTCTATCATAGTAGCAAGAAAATTACATGCTGCATTATGACTTGTTGGGCTATTGTAAAAAAAAAAGTGGTAAAATTCAATAGCTTTCCCATCCTTTACACCCCCCCCCCCCCCACACACACACACACACACACATACACCACCCTCCCTCCACTCGTCTGTTCTCTCTTCATCCCCCTTTCTCCTTTCCTCTTCATATCCATTAGCCTAATGAACACCCTCCAATTTCTTGCCACAGGGACAAACATGGCACACAGTACTGTTCTCCTTACTGTGTGTGTGTTTATACTGTATGTGTTAAAGAGGAGTACACACTCTGCTGTGTGCGTTTATCATGTTTGCATGTGCGTTTGACTGAGAAAACAGGATGGAAAGAGTGGGACGGTAAGCTCTCATTAAAATAGATGGCAGTAATCAAAGAGCAGAGCAATTAGCCATGGTTGAGTGGGTGGAGGGTGTACGTTGTGTGCCACTGTGCCGGGCCCACCAGTAAACATTGTGGTACTTTGCCTCGTTTCTACATGTGGACTGGGAGCGGGAGGGTTACGATACGTAGCCCTGAGGGGTAAGCTCACCTCCATCTATCACAGTCAGACCAGCTGTTGTCTTTAGCGGTCCAAAATAAAACTTCATTATTAAACCAAGACTCTCTGGTTTTATTAGCTTTACTGGAGAAATCACCTTTAAACGTCTCCGTGGGCTTTACGTACTAAGATACCAAGAACCTACTAATGACGTTCAATGAATTATTAAATTAATTAAAAGTCCAGAATTGTTTAGAGGACTAAAGACCTACTTAGACTAAGATCATAATATGATGTAGAAACAGCGATACAGTTGTTTTGGTCAAACCTTATAAGTGATGTTAACACAGTTTTATGTGAGACCCATTGTGTTCTGTTGGGTCTCAGAGTACGCATTCATGATTACTCTGCTTCTTCCACATCACATTTTTTGCTTAAAACTAGTCATTTTGTCTGTGTTGTAGCCATTTTTATTTTTTTCCAAAGGTCAGTTGGCTGTGGCAATCCTCTTTAAGTAGGTTGACTCCAAAAGATAGTCAGTTGTATTTGTACACCCAATAATTACTTTCTGAAAGTTTCATTAAAATCCGTCCATTGTTTCATGAGATATTTTTTGAACATACAGTAGGTTATATTAATAATATTGAATGATTGTCTAAGGTGTGTATTATAAGTTTTAAGTCTTATTATCACGCACGATTTTAGCTCTGTTACTGTAAGTTTGACTGAATTATAACTTGTTTCAGAGTTTTTAGCTGTGGTGGTCATCTGGAGTTGTGTTGACTCCAAAAGTTCATGTTTTAAATAACCATCTTATTACTTTCTGAGAGTTTTATATATGTGCAGTGGTTAATTAGATATTTTTCTAACATGACCGTCAACTGAACACACAGGAACATGGGCAAAAAGATCGCCCTTTTGCCTTGGGCAGTGGGTGATAATAAAACTTTCGAGTGATCATGTTTACCCATTATGTACATGTTTACAGCTGATACTTTCAGAAGAAGTTTTGACTTTAATCAGTGACGTGAAAGTGTTCATTAAAACATTTATTTATTTGTTGTTCTTGTACTATATATGGTTTTTGAAATACTAAACTTTAATTAAGTTATAACTGAATAGAGATATAATGGGGAAGTGTCAGCAGCTTGGATATGGTTGAACACTGACCTCATACTGCAGCTTAAAATCAGCAGACTTGAATAATTTATTGATTAGTTCACATTGGTCCAGTCATTATAGTTTTAGGTGTGTGTTGTCATTCAAGATTGTTTTATTATAATAATAATACTAATATGGTTAATATGAATTTATTTATGCCATTTTAAATTTAAAGTAATAAAAAGTTTTAAGTTTAATATGTTTAAAATTTGACTTTTTGATAATCCTAACGGTATGTCCCAACTTGCTTTGGACACAACATAAATGACATGACACAAATGTTTGTGTAAAAAAACTAATAAGTGATCATTTATTTTTAAATTGTGTACATTGTAAAACACTATATATGCAAGTTACATAAGCTGGTTCATTACATGAAGTCATGGAGGCAAGAAACCTGCAGCACAAGCATCATTCTAAATGAGCATTGTTGTAAATTAGATAAGTTTTATAAAAATCTGTGTTTACAAATGTCAAGAAGTCACAAACAATGGGGCGTCATGCCTTGTCGCATGTTTTAAATGTTTATTTATCGAGTTATTTATTCATCAAATCACTGTAACTTTATTATTTCACCCACAAAAAAAAAATTTCAAATCATCACAATGTGGCTGATATCAGACAGAAATATCTCAGGATTTTAACCAGCAGCTGTCAGCTCAGTTGGTTGGACAACAATAATAAAACATTTCAGGCTCTGCACCAAAGTCCATGCTCAATAATCCAGGTATAAAATCCAACAGTGTTCAGTCAGGTCATCTGGACAGTTTCTTTTTTTCCAGGTGATTTCAAGCTCTGGGTTTAAGATTATCTTTATACTTTTGGCCACAAGGGGGCGCCAAAGAGGACCGTGTCACAAAGCTTCAAGTAATGAACCCTTTTTTGAAAAAGTTTCAGTGCTTCAGAAAAACTTCATTTGCCCATCACTGACTTCTAGACAACTTTTTTAAGATGACTATTTAACCCTTAAAAATGATAATTTTGTGCTTCAAAAAATTACACATCTTAAAATATTAACAATATCAATCATTAATACCGTATATCTCTTCAACCACTTTTGAACTACCCAGATTACTTCATCCTGTTACTGCCATTTAAATTTCTAATTGTTCATGACAGTCAGGAGATAATGATGTCACTCCGATTTCCTGTGCAACGTCTGTGTCTCTAGAGGCCAGTCCAACTTCTCAGCAGATGTTGTGCTAACGGTCAACAAAAACTTTTATATGGATGACCTCCAAATACTTTTAGGCCTAAATGTCTGCTGTTTGAATACTTCTGCAGAGGCATGCTCACAAACAGCATCAAACATTGACATCATGCATTTCAATGCACACTTATATTTTTGCTAAAAAAAACTATTTATTATTATCATCATTATAATCATCATCATCATTATTTTTTATGATTATTATCATGTCAATTTTGGCCTAATTTGTAAATTTTATCAGTTCATCCAGAGAGTATGAGTTTTCTCTTTTTATATAATTTATTTTTCAACTGATACATTTACCTTTTGAAATTAGCTTATCATTTTAGTGTATTAATATCTCCCTCTATGTAATAAGTATAAAAATAATAAAATGTTCTGCTTCAATGAACATTATTGTTTTTATTTTAAAATGTATTTTTTTTTCTATCTTTTTCCACATCTTAGAAAAAAAAAAAAACAAACCAAAAAAAGTGACCACATCCCATATTTTATTTCCCTACTGTGACATCTATCATGGGCAGCCATCTTTGACCTAAATGTTTCACATGGGCAAAGATCCACTGCCTTTTCCCTCTTGCCTGGATTCAAACATGCACCTGAGCGCGCTCGTGCAGCCACAACCAACACAGTCTCAGCTCAGACCTGAGGCTGTTAGTGTTATCGCCATCTGCCACGGGGCACTGCTCATCCTCTCCTGAGTTATTTATTGTATTTTGGCTGCAATGGACTGACCGTGGAGGCAGATAGGAGCATGACATTACTTTACAAAAAGCCAGTTGTTCATTTATAGGTGAGGGTATCTCACTTGCATGTCCTCAGGGAGACTGTGTGGGCGCGCTAGAGAAAGGGATAGCAGAGTCAGAGTAAAGAGACGTATGACGGCAGGCCAGTTGGACTTTTGTTGGCAACCAGATTCTTTAAAATGCTTTTTGTGCATGAGCATTACGGTGGCCTGACGGGGTTGGCAAGGCAACAGGCTGTCCATTTGGATGAACTTCAAGTGAATAACTGCCACTTAACCTCACAAAGTGCTTAGTTGCCTTTTTTTTTCTCCAGTTTTCGATGTACAAATCGACTGGTTTGTAAGTGATACTTGTTTTTGGCATTGTTGAAGTTGCTGGCACATATTGTAAATTCATAATAAATGTTCACAGTCACTTAATGCACTTTTGAACTCAGTATAATTTAATACAGTCTAAAAAAAATGCCAAATGAGTCTTTTTTTTTTTTTTAACTTGTCACCATTTGGAATGCAGGAATAAGCAAAGAACTTGGTTTAACATCAACGCAAACAAGATCTTTGTTGTTTTTTTTCCTTGGGTTTCCTTTGTAGTGTTCTTTGGTGCTTTATCTTTCACAAAGAGACAAAAAAAAAGCTCCGGTTGAATAGGGGGACAGAGTATGATGGATATTCATGGCTCCAGTTTTGACCCCATCGGCACATTCTTTGAGCAGGCCGATGACAAGCCGCTGTATCGCCCCTCCGGTTTGCAGAGGCGTTTGAAAACATGATTAACTGAGGTAGAACACAATAGGAATGCGATTCTCATTTGAGCAGTGGGTACAGCAGGCCAGCCTGGGAAATCATCCAGGCCCTAATTGCCAAAGCAGACCCTGATTCAGACAGCTCTGGAATTCACACACACATGCACACACAGGTTCTTGTAAACGTTTTTTGGGGGACTTTGCATTGACTTCCATTCATTTTGTATAGCCCTGACCCTTTCCCTAAACCTAACCAGTACTAGTACATGCCTAACCCTAACCCATCCGCAATTCACACCTTAGTCCTAAACCTAAACCCTACCCCCCCCCCCCCCCCAACGAGTCTTCTCCTTATGGGGACCTGGCTTTGGTCTCCATAAATAGCAGTTCAGTCAGAGAGTCAGAGTCAAGAGTTTCTTTATTGTCATTCGCACCTCATGTGGTACATGTGGTGGAGCGAAATTATGTACACAGGGTCCCAGTTACATCCAACAATAAAATGTAATAACAGTAATAACATCTAAGATATGAACTAATAAAAACAACTAAGTATACACTAAGCACTCATAACATAAAAACATTACGTCGAACATCAGCACAAACATGAACATGAGTCTGTGAGAATGAGCACGCATGAACACATCAACATTGAAACAGATCAGCAGCAACATAAAAAAGATCAGCAGCAACATTGAAACAGATCAGCAGTAACATGAAACAGATCAACAGCAACATGAAACAGTTCAGCAGCAACATGAAACAGATCAGCAGCAACATGAAACAGATCAACAGCAACATGAAACAGATCAACAGCAACATGAAACAGATCAACAGCAACATTGAAACAGATCAACAGCAACATGAAACAGATCAGCAGCAACATTGAAACAGTTCAGCAGCAACATTGAAACAGATCAACAGCAACATGAAACAGATCAACAGCAACATGAAACAGTTCAGCAGCAACATTGAAACAGATCAACAGCAACATGAAACAGATCAACAGTAACATGAAACAGATCAGCAGCAACATGAAACAGATCAACAGCAACATGAAACAGTTCAGCAGCAACATTGAAACAGATCAACAGCAACATGAAACAGATCAACAGTAACATGAAACAGATCAGCAGCAACATGAAACAGATCAACAGCAACATGAAACAGATCAGCAGCAACATTGAAACAGTTCAGCAGCAACATTGAAACAGATCAGCAGTAACATGAAACAGATCAGCAGTAACATGAAACAGATCAGCAGCAACATGATGCGATTTTTTTCACAGTGATTATTCTGGTTAGAGATGCATGAGTCTAACAGCCTCAGGGTAGAAGCTGTTCCTCAGTCTAGTGGTTCTACACTTAATGCTCCTTAACCTCCTTCCTGACGGGAGTGGGTCAAAACGTGTGTGTGCTGGGTGAGTGGGTGAGTTGGTTCCCACAATGCATTATTGTTTGTACAATTGGTCCCTACAAGGTAACCTGAAACAAAAACACAGGGAGGCGCATACATGCACACAAACTGAGACAACAAATTCACAATTAAAAATTACAACGTTAGATTTTGAAGTCACGGTGTTGTAATTTTAACAGAAACATGAAGAATGCATCATATGTTCCTACTTAATAATTTTAGAAAGGAATTTACCATGTATTTACTATTATGTTGCAGTAATTACAAACAGCATTTTTTTATTTAAAAGTGTAAGGTATACCTTTAAATATTTAGTTTAAATTCAGTTTCAAGTAAATAAAACACAACAGTCTTGCCATACTTACTTTCTTCCCTAAAGGTCAGCCATTTCAAAAGGCATATTGATGGCCTCTTCCATTCTATACATTTTGTGTTGCTTCATTTTAAGATTGTTTCTAGTCAGCAGTATGAAATATTAGCTTACTAAAGAGCTCTTTTGAGATATTGGATATTTTATGTCTATTTATATTATCCCAATGAAAAAAGTCCCAAAGGTTTTTTTTTTTTTTTTTTGTACAGAAGATTTTAGAAACTCAGATGCACATGTCTTAGAAAAGCAGAACCCTGCTTTTCTACGCTTGCATATCGATTTATGGGTGATATAAAGAAAATTTACAGCAAGAATCATTTTGCAAGCGCATTCCTCACAGAAGTGTAAACCATCTTGCCATGGCTCTCCGTCTCTTCGCTGCTCCGCCCTTCCATTTCATTAAGTCAAAAGACAGACAGGGTAGACTGAAGTCTTCTGTGTCACAACCGATGCCCTCCTCTGCCTCCTTTTATGTGTTCAACCTCTCCCTAAACATTCAGTCGCGTTTCCTTTATATATATTCAGGCTTACTTTCTTCCACACTCATCCTTGGAAAAAAAATCATCTCTTTTTATTCCCTTGCCCCTTTTGTGTGGCCAGACAGCCGTGTAATTGTGGACTGTGTGAGGAACGGGATGGGACGGGGGCTTGTGTTGGTCGGCGTTGAGCAAGCATATCTACCTACAGTCGTTCTCCCGGCCACTTCTTTGTTCCTGCACCATTGTGATCACCCAGCTAAAGAGAAGGGGTACACATGTTGCTTGGCTGCAAGACGGTCTGCAGTCTTTGTGATAAATATGGAACTCTGTTTTTTTTTTTTTTTCAACTATTGTTGCTATTCTCCTTTGTGCTCCCGGTCTGCATGGGTACCTCTGGTTGTGTCGCATAAAAGAAGATTAGCTTCACCTCTAAGGAGCACATGCACGCACTCACACATGTGCAAACAACACACTGTGTGCACACACAAACATTAGGTTTCCTTCATTCGCTTTATCCCTCCTTTTTAGTCCTGCATTCTTTTGCATTGCCTCACTGCAAACTGTTTGAAGTTAGTTGCAAGTGGACTCAAGGTTTACAGACTGTGCCTATTTTAACAGTAAGCTCCACAAACTTAATGTTTTGTTTTTTTATTACTCTGTTTAAATGAATGCATGCATCCCCAATCATTAACGATGTAAAAAAAAAATCAAGAAATGCCTATTTTCTAAATTTTGATGTACAGAACCCCAGCATCAATAGAAATTAATAAGGAAAGATTAGCCATTTCAGTACATTTTTTAGCTGCACCTCTTAAAATAGCATTTTTTTTTTTTTTTTTTTTTTTTTACTATTTACAGTTGGCCATGCAATGTTCTCACAGGAGGATCAAATTTGTTCGGACCGTGAGCCAGGATCAAGAACTGATTACTTGGCTTTGTTAAGGTTTGACCTCAAATTGTTCAACAAAAGCAAAGTCATGCACAAAGACCTTTGGTTTTATAAGAGATCTTTCAGTCAAGTGCCTAAAACTCAGAAGCTCCTGACTTTGCTTTGAAACTCTGCTCAAAGCTGCGAACTGCCTATGATACCAATAATTTGTAGTGTCTGAAAGATTGCCAGCTTTGTGAGATGATAAGACATGTAATAGTGATTTTATCCCTTTAAAAATAGGAAGTAGTGACATCTGAGTGATTGTAAAACCTAGGATGTTTTACAAGTTAATATAATGCATGTAGCTTTAAGTGGCAGTGGGCAAAGATTTGTAAAATTAAAATCATGTTTAACAGGAGACTGTTTAAATTGATGTTAATAAATCACCTAAATCCTCAAACAGAGACATATTTACCTTAAACTGCACTAATTTATTTGTCATACCTTTAGTTTTCATTTGCACGTAAAAAGCCTTGAACAGTCTTGAACGATGATTTCAGATAAATTAAAGATAATGTAGTTACCATAGTTACATGGTTGACATAACATTTTTAAAGAACAGTGATCAAGTTTCATCACTGTGTTAAATCCTAAACTAAGATTTAAAACTTTGCAGTTCAATTCAGTTTATTTATATAGCGCCAATTCACAACAAAGTTGTCTCAGGGCACTGTACAGGAACACTCACATACATAGAAAAGCCAATTAGTAAAGTTCTCTATCTAAGGAAGCCAGCAGACTCGTTGAATCTTCACTTGATTGCAGTCCCCCATCCTGAGCAAGCACAGTGGCAACAGTGGAAAGGAAAAACTCCCTTTTAAAAGGAAGAAACCTCCAGCAGAACCAGGCTCAGGACAAGCGGCCATCTGCTTCAACTGGCTTGGTTTGAGAGGACCGGAAGGAGAGACAAATAAGCACAGTATGGCAGGTCCAGATGTAGATGCAGGTGTACCTTGTATTGGAAGAATGACAAAAACATAAATCAAGGATAGAAAAAAATACAAATACAAAACAGGTTAAGCAGAGTAAATAAAGACAGTAGCACAGTGAAGAAATCTGGTCACTTTGTCCTCCAGCAATCTAAGCTTATAGCAGCTTAACTAAGGGATAGCTCAGGAAACCCAAGCCAACCCTAACTATAGTATTTATCAAAAAGGAAAGACTTGAACCTAATCTTAAAACTGGACAGTGTCAGACTTATTGATAGAAACTGGAAGTTGGTTCCACAAGAGAGGAGCCTGATAACTGAAAGATCTTCCTCCTGCTCTGCTCTTGGAAACTCTAGGAACCACAAGTAAACCTGCAGTCTGAGAGTGAAGTGCTCTTTTAGGAAAATATAGAACAATAAGATCTGTAATATAAGATGGAGCTAGGTTGTTGAGAGCTTTGTATGTTAGAAGTAAAATTTTGAATTTCATTCTGAATTAGACAGGGAGCCACTGGAGAGAAGCTAAAACTAGAGAGATAACACTGCCATGCCAATAAAAAAGTCGCCACCAAAAAAAAGGTCACACACTAATATTTCGTTGAACCCCCTTTAGATTTGATTACAGCATGCATTCACTGTGGCATCGTTTCGATAAGCTTCTGCAGTGTCACAACTAGGGGTGCACAATATTATCGGCACGGTATCAGTATCGGCCGTTATTAGCGTTAAAGTTCAATATTGGACATCGGCCATTCCATTAAAGTAACTTGCAGATATAAAAGGCACTGGTTTTGCCTGCAGCAGCACAACGTGATGACGTTGCAGCAGCAGCACAATACGATGACGCCACGTGTGCCTACCTGATCTCATGGCGGAGAGGAAAATTCAAAATGTCTGCGGTGTGGAAGTTTTATTTATCGTTTGCGATGATGTCAGATTTCGAAGATTTATGGACTACGTTGAGCCTCACTACATCGTCCCCAGTCGGAGATATCTTTCCGACGTAACGTTACCTGAGTTACAAGCCGTCATTTCTGACGTCATTGAGAAGCTAATAGCCGATAGCACGACTTGTTGCGTGATTTTACCACAGACATGTGGACGTCGTGTTAGTCCCGTTAGCATGATCAGTCTTATGGCACAATGAATATACAAAAACTTTTAACTTAAAAAGGTTGTCCTTCATGCACAGGAGTGCAGAGGATCCCACACTGCAGCTAGGAACCTGGAACAAGCCTCCATAAGTGAGACAGTATTGCAGGTGACTAATAAATAAAACTATAACTAAATAAATAACATTTAACACTTTTCATTTAACATAAGTTAAAGTTCTATGCATATCATTTGGCTGTTACTGAATATATGTCACCAGTTTTTACAGCTTTTGCACAATTTTTGTAGCAAATAAGCCTAAATAAGAGGGCTATGTTCTGACAAAAGAACATATATAAAATATTGGTATCAGCATCGGTTATCGGCCAAATAAGTTTTAACATATCGACATATCGGATATCGGCCAAAAATCCAATATCGTGCATCCCTAGTCACAAGATCTATTTCCATCCAATGTTGCATTAATTTTTTCACCAAGATCTTGCATTGATGACTAGGCACTAGGCATGATGGGTGCATCACTTCACCTGCCTCTCTTCTTACCCTGATGCGTCCATCACTCTGGAACAGGGTAAATCTGGACTCATCAGGCCACATGACCTTCTTCCATTGCTCCAGAGTCCAATCTTTATGCTCCCTAGCAAATTGAAGCCTTTTTTTTTCCCAGTTAGCCTCACTGGTTAGTGGTTTTCTTAAGGCTACACAGCTGTTCAGTTCTAATCCCTTGAGTTCCCTTCACATAGTGTGTGTGGAAATGCTCTCTATTAAACATAGCCCTGAGTGCTACTGTTGTTTTTCGTCGATTTGATTTCAGCAAACATTTAAGTGATCGCCGTTCACAATCATTCAGGATTTTTTTCCGGCCACATTTTTTCCTCGAAGACAATGGGTCCCCACTATCCTTCCAGTTTTTAATAATGTGTTGGACAGTTCTTAACCCAATTTTAGTAGTTTCTACAATCTCCTTAGATATTTTCTCTGCTTGATGCCAATGATTTGACCCTTCTCAAACGGACTGACATATTTTCCACAACCACACGATGTGTCTTTCAACATGGTTGCTTAAGAAATGAGAAGCAACTCATTGCGCCAGTTGGTGTTAAATAACTTGTTGCCAGCTGAAAGATAATTGCCCATGCAGTAATTATCCAATAGGAGGCTCGTACCTATTTGCTTAGTTAAATCCAGGTGGCAACTTTTTTTTTTTTTTTCATTTATCAATTAAAAGCTTCTCAACACCTCTGGGATGCCAAGAGCCAAAGAAAATGTTTCTTTTGTTTGTGTGAAAGTGGCACTTTGGTTTTACCTCTAACTGTTGATGCCAGCAGTGCAGTGATGGTAACCCCCCCGTTGACCCCTGATGAGGCCTCTTTTTCTGCTCCTCCATCCCTTCCTGACAGCTGGTAATGCTTATTGCTTACACATGGAATACTTTGTTGTCATGAATACAGTTTTATTGTCATTAAAGTGACAATAATAACCGTGAGCTGCACCTTATCTGGCTACATAATTTAATCCAAATGTTCTTGGATTTATTTTATACACAAGGGGTGTCCTTAAGAGGAGCATCTTACTTTTTTGATGCATCCTTGTCACTGTTCACAATCCTTTATCCCTTTTGTTGCGTCACTCTTTTCTTTTTCTGTAATAGTTGAAATCATTTTTATTAACTCTCCTTTTGAGATTAATTTTCTTTTCTTATTTATCTTGTGTGCTTCCATTTGTCCATCACACCTTCACTAAGGGCGTATTCATGTCAGCAAGATCTGGGGAAAACTCACACAAAGAGAACATGCAAACTCCACCCACAAAGGTCTCCAACTGGGATTTGAACCAGGACGACCTGCTCGCTGAGAGGCGGCAGCTCTACCAACTTCACAACCGTGCTACATTTTCTAACTCCTAATTTCCCAATTTTCTAAATATTTCTATTGTCCCTTGGTGTGCCATGCCCCAGCATCACCAGCAGCTTCACCAGTCAAATCACCTTACATCCCATAAGTATTTGTAGCATTGCAGGCCCCAAAAAATGAATGATCAAAATTAAGATCCATTCAAAATGTACATTAAGATTTTCACATTGAAGCAGCAGATCACTAATTCATGTTGGTGCTGTACTGGATGCATGTTGAAGGGCCTGCAGTTCCCTTACCTTTTTCCCCATCCTCCCTCATCTTCTTAGCTGTCTCACCTTCTTCCATTTCTCGTCACTCTTGCCTTGTTAGAGGTCCCACGTTCTCTCTTCTTTGTCTCCCTTCCCTGCTCCTCCATGATGCATCCGTTCTCCGTCTATATAGAGATCTCTCCTTACTGTTTCCTGCTGTAGTTCCTCTCCATCTCTCCCTGCTCCTACCTTCATTCATTGATGTCTGATCTAATTGCTTTTGCTCTCACCCTTGGGACCAGAGCACAGTGTAACAAGGTCCCAGAGGATGCTCTTCGCCTTCGTCGCAGCATCCTGAATTGCTACTATTCTTTTTATCTGTTTCCTCAACCAGCTCCTCCCAGGGCATTCATTCATTAGCAGTTCTAATGCTTTAGCCCCAAGACACACAGCCTGATATTGTGATCCTTCAGGCTTAACTGAATCTAATCTAAAGCTGACTGTGGCTGAAGGTTGCTCTAGGAATGACCGATTGCAACAGGTCGTCTCGTTATTTAGAGAAAAGGTTTATTATTCACATGATACATCACGTCAGGGCCACAGATGGAGAGTAAGAGGGTTAAATAGAAAAAAAGAAACATTTGTAGGAAAGAGAAAGAGACAGAAAAATAAATAGAAAGACATGGGAGAGGAGGGTGACAAAGTGGAAAATAAGATAACCCGATAATGTGAGGAAGATTGTAGGGGTGCAAGGGGAAAAAATGATGGAAAAAGCAAAATAAAAAGATTCAGTCCAGTGGAGTAAAGCAGACAGGCCTGTACACGTTTTTACAACTTAGAATACACTCAGTCACAAAGTTTAGAAATGTGACACACAATCTAACTTTTCTGTCACTTGCGGCTTTCCTTCCTTGATCCTGCAGTGTGATATATCACACCTCAAGTGGCATCTGTGGATTGTGTCACCTTAAGTGAATCCTGGAGCAAAAACACTCTCAAATCAAGCTTTATTTATTTATTTATTCTGGGGAAGTTGTTCTGTACTGAATTCCCTGTTGATCTAAGTCCTATTTTCGCTCATGTTTGCAGACAGTGAGGATGCCGGATAAACAGCATGAAAGCAACAAAGCTCATATTCTCGCAACAAGTCCTCATGCTTGCGTGGGCTGTGCTGGGATAAGCCGTACGGTCGTGTGCCTCAAATAGAAGAACATTACCTCAGTTGTCAGTCATGTTGTGCGTTTCATAAAAGAACACACCACAGCAAACACTTCAATAATGTTTCGATGTCTCCACTTTGACATGAAGCTCATCGGCAGCTTAAAGCCGAACGCTGCAATCTCACTGTGTGTGTGTGCATGCTCATCTTTTTGTCTCATTAATTTTCATGACACAACACCAGCAATAAGATCAAAGTATTTCTCCTGAAGGTTAATGGGTCAAATGCAAAGATCAAAATCTAGTTGTTGCATGGCACTCCTCTCATTACGGGTATTTAAAGAGAATCATTTGATACAGATACTCTGATCTTGCCTTTGGGCCTCCCTAGTGTATACTTTCTCACTCTCACGCACACACACACGTGCACACACACTTTGACGATCCTTTGGGCTCAGGCAGTGGGCTGAATCCAGATAGATTGCTTTGAAGTGAGCAAGTGTGTGAGACAGTGTGCACTCATGCACGAATACACACATACAATCCCGCTGCGTTGATGCTTGCTTCTTTAATCAGATCAGCTTTTTTAATTATTTATGTATGCTAAAAGACATAGACGCAGAAAATGTGAACATTTGTGACCCTGCAGCAGTACTGTTTAACCTTTGTAGTTGAGAAATCCTACTTGTGTGGGCAGGGAAAAGGGTGTTTGAGTGAGAAAACTTCTGCGTGTGCATTGCGGCGTAGGCAAAAGCGAAACGTATCTTCACGCCGATTCCATTTTAACATTTACTTTGTTTTTCTGTTTGTAGGTGTGTGGAAATCATCGCCAAGGAGGGGAGAAGTCTGAAGGAGCTCTATCTAGTGTCTTGTAAAATCACAGACCACGGTAGGATACTTTCTGCTGCCGTCATTTGCCAACATTATTACCATAACCATCATTGCCCACATCCTCAACAATGGAGTCATTTGTTTTTATGGCTCGGCTCTTATGAGACACACAAACGGTAAAAACATGATGAAAAGTTCCACGCAGATGGAGCTAATGTTTCTCGTTGCTGTTCATGTAGTAGATGAGCGTGCTCACGATTGACGTTCACCTTCAAGTCAGTAGTTTTCAGGTGGAAATGAGCCGAACGTGATGGTTACTCAAAGGATGGCATGTGACAAGTCTTCAGCGCAGAATCACTACTGCTCCCGGCAGGGTTTCCATGCGTTTTCTTTTGTTTGAGGATTAGAGATGTTTGTAATGTTTGACAGGATGTATACATGCTTTTCTATCCTTCACAACACTCACGCTGGCAGATTGTGTATCCCTCTAGCATCATCTCTCGTTCTCGTTCTGTTTACACTACCTTTGCTCCTCTGCTTGAATCCATTCAGCCATATGTTCAAGTCTTTCATCAGCTGCAGTACAATACACAGTTGGGGTGCTTCAGTGCTGGAAAAATGAGGAGTGCAGTGCTGACTATCACCGCCTGCATGAAATATGTGCTTCTTTGTGTGGTAGTGTTTATCTATTCAGGTGTGGTAGTGTGGACTCTTAAATTCCTTTAAACTCTGATCCTCTATTTGTCAGTGACTACTCTTTTCAAGAAAGACTATAAAAGAATCAGGAAATCTTTTTAATATAAAAAAAAGTCTTTCTTTTTATCAAATATAGCTTTAATTTCTGGTTTTAGTTGGATTGTTTGGAAAATGTTTGGTGTTAGTTTAGTTCCAAGTGCTTTCATACTTTTAATAAATTCAACTGAATTTTGCTGTTGTAAATGAGGAACAACATGAGTTTGGTTTTATAGTTAAGCTTTACATTTGTTTAAACCTTTTGCTTGTTAAAAGTAGAAAGTTTTCTGGGTTTATAATCAGCTTTTAGGGATCCAGGTCTGCTCCATAGGTGTTAATTGTATATATTCTGTAGATTGAATTTAAAGTGGGACCCTAATTGTGTTAAGTCTCTCAGATAGTCTTGTGATTATGGCGTAAGAGTGCAGACTAGAAAAGTTTCTTTCAGAATCAGAATCAGAATGCCTTTATTGTCATTATATGCAAGTACAATGAAATTAAGAGCCACTCCTTTTTTCAGTTCCAAAACATGCTTAAGAAAAACACACACTAAAAATATAAAACTGAAATTCAACTTTCCTTCGTAAGCTGAAGTTCTCTGTTTACATCACAGAGTTGCAGAAATAGTACCGTATTTTCCAGCCTATAAGTCACATTTTTTTGCATAATTTACATGCCCTGCGACTTTTTCACCGAAGCGACTTATTTGTGGGTTTTTTTTTCATATTTATAAACCAATTTTTGCCTGAGATATGACCGTTTTCATTCAATCTGACATTGTAAATATTGAACACTACCATTTTCAGCCACTAGATGGCACTCGAATAGTATGGCAGGCCATTGTGTCATGTAATAAGTAAAAGTGGCTATTAATGACACTATCGGCTTGCCATAGAAGCCACCTTCATTCCAGCTCCAGGATCATGCCTGGAGCAACCGTCAAATCAGCTTCATTTTTTTTGTGCTGCTCCGGTGAAATGCAGCTAATTTTACCTTTGAAGTGCATTTATTAAGTAAAAGGTCAACTGAGACACACCTTTGCTATAATGTCGAGCAAACAAATAATTGTTTTAGGTGCTTATCTTGTTAAAATTTGAAGAAATGTGCAGAGCTCCTCCTTCCTGATTTCCTCCCTCTGTGCACTCCCGGAGCACCGGGGCAGCGAATACTTTGATTTGACCATCAAAGTGCATTTATTAAGGAAACGTTAAACTGAGACACACCTTTACTATAATGCCGAGCAAACAAATAATTGTTTTTAGGTGGTTATCTTGTTAAGTTTCGAAGAAATGCACAGCGAGTCGCCCTCTGCGCGCTCCTGCTTCCGCAAATTGGCTTTTTAAATACAGCTGTTTTGACCGTCAAAGTGAATTTATTAAAGAAAACTTCAACAGATTGCTATAATTTCAAGCAAACAAATAATTGTTTTTGTGTTAATCATTAAATTCTTGTTAAAAGTTCTCCCGTGCACACTCCCACGGCCGCCATTTCTCAGCCAATCAATTTTTGGCACAGCACTGACCCACATTTCCAGGTTGTCAGCGGTGACACGTAACAAACGTGACGAGTCAGTGGTGACATATAATAGATGCGACCTATACGGCAAAGCGATATATTTGTTTTACTTTGTTAGACATATTTGGACTGATGTGACCTATAAGGCGGTGCGTCGTGTACGGCGGAAAATATGGTAATGGCCTTGACCTCTCTGAACAACTTTAGCTATGCCTGCAAGAGTGTAAAACATTTTGTGTGCACGTTTTTGCTGGAACTTGAGTTATGACTCCTGAATTACAAAAGTACTTTAAATCTGAAATGTACACAGCCAACACTTTATACTGTATATTCTTCTCTTCTCTTTACGCTTCTTTCTAATCATTTTGACCAAGATGAATTAGTGATATCTGATCTTCTCCTTTGCTAATGATCTCTTTTTCCCTTTTCGGCTGCTGATCAGATCTGTGTCTGTTTACGTTTGCATGTTCGTTTGTCCTTTAAGGATGAAGATGCTTCCTGCAGGGAGCTCAGTGCTGTAAGACAGTGATTGGTGGATTTCCTGCTTCAGTCGCTAATAAATTAAATAACAGAAATGAGATTTTACATCTGCCAACTGCGCCTGTGTTTTTCCGCCCATCTCCTGCGCTAATTATTTTTATTAATGGCTTTTCTGAGTGCATTTGAGATGTCCACAAGCATCTTCTGTTTGAGTGGACTGGTTGTCTTTTACTGCTGCTTTTGCTTCCTGGTGGAATTTTAGGAGTTTTGAGGACATAAACAAAGATGTTTAGAAATGTGTGGGGTTTTTTTTTCTCATGCCTTAAATGGTTAATAAAATTATGGAAAAGTCGGAGAAAAAACAAATGGAAAAAGTGAAAATGAATTTAATTCCTTAATAAAATTTATTTATTTTCAAAGTTCTGAAATTCTAAAATGAAAGTCTGAATTTTGACGTGAATCTCAAAATTCTCGCTCTCTTTCACACGCACACGTTAACACACGCATGCGCGCGCACACACATGCTTTTTTTTAATATACCTTTTTGTTTGTTTATCATGGACAACAAGATGGGAGAGTTACATTTTTTTCTTGTTTGCAGAGATACGAGTAACATTATTTACAAAATGGGTTTGAAAGCTAATCCGGATGAGAAAATCTACTTATCTTCTCTCCCATTGTTAATCAGATCTCGCCACCCTTTCTCCTCAGTGACCAACACAAACTGAATCTTCAACACACCTGGATAGACAGGGACACTTCCTTGTCTCCTTTTACTCTTCACTTTAGCCGTCTGTGTGCTTCTTTTGTTCCTTTGTGTTCATGATTTGCATTAACATGAATCCATTTATGTCTCCTCTATGTGTGTGTGTTTGTGTGTGTGTCAGAGCTCTTATCATGTCTCTTGTAGCCCACCTGCTTTATCCAGATACAAAACAAAGAACTTGGCACTGCCATTCCTTACATATGATAATGTTCCTCCTTTACCCACACAACCCCCCATGATCCTTTGCATTATCAGTCATGGCTTCTTGTGTACATCTGTGGAAACATTAGACTGAGTCAGACACCTGTGGGAGATTTTGTACACCTGAGAGGAAAGAAAAGTGGAAGCCTGGTCTGCTTTTAAAGGACTTAAGCAGATCTGGTATAGAGTTGCAGAGTGGAAAGATTTATATTTATGCTTAGGCAGTGATGGAAGTCAAATTCCTTTACCCCTTTTTACTTACAGTGTTTGGTGACTAATGTGTTTAACACTTCAAAGTTTTGGTCCTGTAACAAAAAATGGCAATTATATCAGCTAACAACAAGCAGATGTTAAAAATTAAGGTTTGTGTAAGTTTCTACTAATTATTAAAAAAAAAAAGTTAATTATTATTGTTACTTGAGGAATTATTCTTACCTATTCTGGTTGGGTTTTGTGTTGTGCAGTCACATATTCTTTCTGTGAAAGAAAGATGGAAGTCCCATATCTTGTATATAATGGTCCCCATATCTACAATAGTTCCAATATGCAAGAAACCCCAAATTTCCTATCTAAGTGACTACCGGCCACTCGCTCTTAGTCCAGTGATGATGAAGTGTTTTGTAAGCTGGCCATGAGTCACATCACTTCACTCCTTCCACACATTCTTGACACCCACCAGTTTGCCTACAGAGCTAATAGGTCAACTGAGGATGCCATGGGCACAGCCCTCCATGTTTCTATGTCCTACCTGGAGGAAAAAAGAGAGCTATGTGGGGATGCTCTTTGTAGACTATCGCTCTGCTTTCAACACCATCCTCCCCAACAAATTGGTGCAAAAACTGGGTGAACTGGGTTTTCCACACTTCACCTGCACATGTGTAAATAGATTCTCGTCAGACCTCAGTCGGAAGGTTTGAATGGGCCGTCACACATCCATGGCCCTCAGCCTTAGCACCAGAGTCCCCCAGGGCTGTGTACTGAGCCCCCTGCTCTATGCCTTCTACATACATGACTGCACCCCTGCTCACCACATCAACACCATAGTCAAATTTGCGGACAGGGAGAGTAGCTGATTACCGTTTCCTGGGAGTCCAGGGGAATCTGACCTGGAGCATGAAAACCTCTAGGTTGCTGAAAAAGGTCCAGCAGAGACTGTACTTCCTGAGAGTATTCAGGAGGAACACCACCACCCAGAGACTGCTGGTGTCTTTCTACTGATGTTCCATAGAGAGCATCTTAACATACTTCATCACTGTGGATTATCTTAGCTGCACAGTGGTTCAGAGGAAAGCACTCCAGAGAGTTATCAACACAGCCCAGAAGATCGTGGGCTGCCCTCTTCTCTCACTGGAAAATCTACACAGTTGCCGCTGCATAGGAAAAGCGCACAACATCTTAAAAGACATATCTCACCCTGGCCATGATCTGTTTGAACTGTTACCATCAGGGAAAAGGTACAGATCAATCAAGACAAGAACAAACAGATATGAAAATATTTTTTATCCGTCAGATGTTACTGAACTTAAGAGCTTTAATAAGAACTGAATAAGTGCAATAAGGGACAACTAGTATAATATTAATTTGCTTGTGTTGCACATTTGGAGTGTTTAACATCTGCAATTTTTACCTTCTATACAGTTTATATTTATAAATGTTTTGTTTGTTTTATATTAAACTGTTTTTACTTTTTCTCTGGGAAGCAAACTCATATTTTATATTTTGGTACAATGACAACAAAGGTCTATTCTATTCTAAGAAGACGGAAAATGGGACAATATAACTGGGTGTGTGGCTCATTAGCTGTGATGTCTTTACACCAGCATACAGTCTGTACTGTACTGCTGAGATAGAAACATTGTGGTGGAGCCTTATTTATTTATTTATTTATTTTTCGCAAAGAAAATTATTAGCATTGTCAGTCTTTGCAGGTCAGCTTTAAGCTGGGCTTGGCTACTGGCAATTTTGTGCCATTTGCAAATTTTCCAACACCGCTTTTTGTGTTTTCAGTTTTTTGAATCCGTTTTTACAGGATTATTCTTAAATCCTTTCCAGATAAATTATTATAATATATTAAAGTTGGAGCTTTGTTTGCTAAATACTATTCTCCGTAACTGTTTATTTTCTGAGATTGTGGCGGCTGTGGCTGAGTGGTTAGAGCAGTCGTCCTCCAATGCGAGAGTTTGGGGTTCGAATCCACCAGCAGTCACATGCTGAAGTGTCCCTGGGCAAGACACTGAACCCCTTCATAGCCTCTGATGTGTGTCCCATCAGTGTATGAATGTGATCTAAAGCACTGATTAGTCTCATTAGAATGATTTTGTTCAATTAGCTGTGTAGTGATCTAGTAGAGTGCTGTATGAATGGGTAAATGAGGACACAGATTGTAGTGTAAAGCGCTTTGAGTATCTTGAAATACGATAGAAAGGCGCCATATAAGTACAGTCCATTTACCATTCACTCTTTAGAAAGCAAAGAATATAAGCATCATTTTATACCATTAAAAAAAAGTTTTTTTTTGTTTTTTTTTCTGGATCAGATGACCATATAAACTAAGAAATCAGTGCCAGTTATAAAGCATTAATTTGGTTCACATGCTCTTTGGTAACCTTTTCAAACATTCATCGTGTTTTAAACTATGACCTAGCTCCGCTTGAACTTGTATATTTTTTCTATAATTTAAAATATCTTTGAAATGGGAAGCAAACATGTTGAGTCCTTTATGATACTGGCCCAAATAAAAAATGTGATGGCGACAGACCATCATCCAGACTGCTGTGATTGCATTGTGTAGTTTTATAAGAAGCATTGAGCCGCTCAGATTGTGCGTTTTATTGTTTTGTCCATCTGTATTTACCCATCTGTCAGCTTGTGAGATTATTGTTGTCATTCAATTTCTAGTCTCTTATTGCCATATTCGATCACCCCCTTTATAGCGCTCATGTGGTCAGCATGAATTTCCATTCTTCTCACTCTTTTTTCTTTTTTTTTTGTTGCATTTAGTCCAGTTCAAAGACCAAACTGCTTTCCTTCTCTTTTCCTCTCTCATTTCTCTTTCCATTCATCTTTCAGCTCTTGCTTTTATCTGAGGTGCTTTCCTCTAAATGCACTGAACATTGATAGATGGGGCATCCACAGCCCTTCCCTTTAGCAGAACCGTAAGAATGAAGTATGGCTGTATGTGCATCTTTACTTGTGTGTGTGACTCCGTTCTTGTTTACATGCCTTTGTACGTGCTGATGTGTACTTAAACTGGTTTTCCTGCCACCGGGGGAAATTGATACACACTCCCTCCCCAAAGTATCATAGTGCTTTTTATAAGATAAGGTTACTTAGCATAAAAGCAGCTGATACAGCACAGTAACTACCGTACTGACAATGAAAATGACTTGTGATTATTATTGTTTCTTATATAGTCTAATGAGGCCATTCCAGTATCCTCAAAGCTCAAGAGTTACTGTGTTTGCTTTTAACCTTAAGGTACTTTTTATTATTCCGCATTGTTTGTAGGATTGATGTGCATGTCAGAACATTCTGTGCAATATCATTTCAAGTCCTCGATGCAGAGCACGGAGTCATTTTTAAAATGCCACACAATGCAGGGATCACAGCCTTAAAGAAAAGTTAAGGGGACCAAATTTAGATTAGCAGTTATTTACATGCAACAAAAACAAACATTAGGGTCTATCTCTTCATGTCTTCTTCTTTAATCACGTTTTTATTTTGGTTCAAGCCCGGTTTTTTTTTTTTTCCTCTCAGAAAAACAACAATTTAGTTCATCGCTATACACTATATAAATGTTGTGCCATGTAATAGTATGTAAATGTTTATTGTGTAGTAGCAAACAATCTATTACAATACCTGTGTTTGGCTCTTAGAATTCTTTCAATTATAGGTTTTGTCATACACATCAAAACATGTTTTAGTTTACACCAGGTCTTAAAGTCAGGTAAATACAATCGTAAATAAAGAGCTTCACATGATTGGTGAACAAAATGTACGACAGGATTGGAAGTACACACAGTAGACCAGGTGGGGCTAATTAAATGAATTGATTCACTGATCCTGAGCAGGTGTGAGCGGCTCTATAAAAGTTGTAATTTATTTTTCTAAAGTAGTCAGGTGTGTTTTAACAAAATGCCAACAAGGAAAGACGTTAGCAATGACTCACAGAAAAGCACCTGTTGCCACCCATCAACCTGGAAGGGTTTATGAACTTAATTTTCAAATGGTTTTACAATGTTTGAGACATTGAGAAAGATTATTGGTAAGTGGGGAACATTCAAGCAAGCCACCAGTAGTCTTATACTGGTACTGTATGTCAGAACAGCATAAAGTTAAAGAGAAAAAAGAAGCTTCTTCCTTTAAAGTTATTGCTTAATAACTGTAATGTTGTTTGTAACTAGTTTGATAGATAGGCTATTAAAAATATTTATTAGATTTTTTATTTAATTGGTAAAATGGCCATGATGGGAACACATTTGCATCTTTATTGCATTAAAATGTGTGAGGTTTTTTTTTTTTTTACTATACAAATCTGTTAGGTTTGTTTAAATCAAGGAACCACTGTATTCAGTTGGGGACTTAAATGTTGAGGGGTGTAACCATCACAACACGACTTGACAGGAGAGTAACCCAGGCATGACCTACCTGACACCAATTCCATTAAGTGTAGAACAACGAAACTGCAAGTAGCCAGGCCCATAAGCCTTCTCCCATGACCCCTGTCAGTGTCATGCCATGACCCTAAAAAGCAATGAAGCAGTAATAAACAAAAAGCACCCACCAGGAAAATTCATAACCTGTGTGTCTTGTTTGAGGTGCAGCAGGGATGAGGGGTGGAGGAGCAAGAGAGTGACACATGCTGTAAAAAGGCTGAACACGGTGAGGACAAAGACTCACATTATGCATTATTACATCAGTAAATCAATGGTAGTGCTTGGACCTGGAGGGGGGAAACGCCCAGGACTACGAACAGCTCAGATCTGGGCTTAAGTGTTACTGTAAATCCATTTTCATACTAAAGGTTTTTTTTTGTTTTGTGATATTGTTGACTCCAATATTGTAGCTTAAAGTCACCTTAGTGTGCAAGAAGTGTGTGTGTATATATATATATATATATATATATATATATATATATATATATATATGATTTGTCAAAGTCATTAATTTGGTGCAGTTTGAGAGGGTTGAATCATGAACACTATAAAAATGGATTTTAGTTATATCTAAGTTGTGAAGTCATGAGTCACTTTTGCAAAATGGTTCCAAAGTAAGATTGCAAAGACAAATCCATCTTTAAAGCACCCCTGCTCTGTCACAATGCACCAACTGGATTGACCATGTCCCACAGCACTGGTTTGTTACACTCAATCCAATATGGTTACACCGATGAGTGATAACAGCCTCTTTGGTTTGGTTCGACAGCTGTCCGCACACCATCCAAAACTTTACACCTACTTACCATCTCAGCTATGTGACTACCTCCCTTAGGCATAACAGCCACCGGTTGACTGAGTCATCATGTCACCTGTGTTGTAACAGAACTCGCATAAAGGCAAAATTAGGCCTACTTTGAAAATGTTTTGTAAAAACTTCTACAGGTGCTGGTCATAAAATTTGAATATCATGAAAAAGTTTATTTATTTCAGTAATTCCATTCGAAAAGTGAAACTTGTATATTTTATTCATTCATTACACACACACTGATATATTTCAAATGTTTATTTATTTTATTGTTGATTATTATAACTGACAACTAATGAGAACCCCAAATTCAGTATCTCAGAAAATTAGAATATTGTGAAAAGGTTCAATATTGAAGACACCTGGTGCCACCGTCTAATCAGTTAATTAACTCAAAACACCTACAAATGCCTTTAAATGGTCTCTCAGTCTAGTTCTGTAGGCTACACAATCATGGGGAAGACTGCTGACTTGACAGTTGTCCAAAAGACGACCATTGACACCTTGCACAAGGAAGGCAAGACACAAAAGGTCATTGCTAAAGAGGCTGGCTGTTCACAGAGCTCTGTGTCCAAGCGCATAATAGAGAGGCAAAGGGAAGGAAATATATGGTAGAAAAAAGTGTACAAGCAATAGGGATAACTGCACCCTGGTGAGGATTGTGAAACAAAACCCATTCCAAAATGTGGGGGAGATTCACCAAGAGTGGACTGCAGCTTAAGTCAGTGCTTCAAGAATCACCATACACAGATGTTTGCAAGACATGGGTTTCAGCTGTCACATTCCTTGTGTCAAGCTACTCTTGAACAAGAGACACCGTCAGGAGCATCTCGCCTGGGGCTGCTGCTGAGTGGTCCAAAGTTATGTTCTCTGATGAAAGTCAATTGTGCATTCCCTTTGGAAATCAAGGTCCCAGAGTCTGGAGGAAGAGAGGAGAGGCACAGAATCCATGTTACTTGAGGTCCAGTGTCAAGTTTCCACAGTCAGTGATGGTTTGGGGTGTCATGTCATCTGTTGGTGTTGGTCCACTGTGTTTTTTGAGGTCCAAGGTCAACGCAGCCGTCTACCAGGAAGTTTTGGAGCACTTCATGCTTCCTGTTGCTGACCAACTTTATGGAAATGCAGATTTCATTTTCCAACAGGACTTGGCCCCTGCACACAATGCCAAAGTTACCAGTGTCTGGTTTAAGGACCATGGTATCCCTGCTCTTAGTTGGCCAGTAAACTCACCTGATCTTAACCCCATAGAAAATCTATGGGATATTATGAAGAGGAAGATGTGCTACACCAGACTCAACAATTCAGAAGAGCTGAAGGCCACTATCAGAGCAACCTGGGCTCTCATAACACCTGAGCAGTGACACAGACTGATAGACTCCATGTTGTCAGTTATAATCATCAACATTAAAAGAAATAAATGTTTGAAATATATCATTCTGTGTATAATGAATTAATATAATATACAAGTTTCACTTTTTGAATGGAATTGCTGAAATCAACTTTTTCATGATTTTCTAATTTTATGACCAGCACCTGTATATTCAACAGTGATTAGGTGGAGGTTTTGATAAAATGCTTGCATTATTCATTTATTTTTACCTTGAAAGAACTTTACCATAGGAAAAACAATTTAGATAACCATATACACTCTAGGAAATCTAGGTGTTACACCACAGTTACAGCACCTCAGACGGAAACAGACAGTATCAAAGCAAAATGTAATTTGAAGTTTTTCAGCAACATATTGTGCCGTTCATCAGGAAAACCAAAGCAAAATTTATTCTGGGCCTATCCAAGTTTTAATAATAATGTATCAAAAGAAACTGTGTTCTTTCTTTTGTTTAAAATAAAAACGTGGTTTGACTAAAACGACTTTAAAATGTTTTATTGGCCCTCTCCATAAAAATGACAAAACATCTTTTATATTTCTGAAAATGCAACTAATAACTTTCCCGTACTTTGAGCTTGGAAAGTTCATCAGATTAAATGCAGGAAACCTGAGAGGGTGACAGGTAAGGAGGGAGCAAAGGCAGGTAGAAATGGTTGTATTTGAACCTACACAGAGGAAAAGTATTTAACTACTTGACCGCTACTCGAGTAAGTACACGTCTATAGGATTCCAATTCTTTATAGTGTGCAAGTTGAGATTTCCATTTCCTTACATTAGCCTGTGGTGGTATTCACAGATTGGGGAGCAGAGCAAAGAGGTTGAAGTTGAATTAGTTTCCATATATTGTCCTCCCTTCCTCTTTTTTCTCCACTAAGCCCTGTGGTCTATCCACTGTTTGCCTTATGGGGGAGAAAAGTGAGGGGGGCTTAAGCTCTGAAGACTCAGGCTTACTCTTTCTTACTTGTAGCACACGCACAAACACACTCACACAGTTTTTGTACTCAAGCTGCTTTACAGACAAGTAAGCCTCATTTGCGATCTCACACAGACACCAAGAAAATCACACACACGGTGCACAAAAATTATGGATGGACTCCTGAGCTCAAACTAATACCTTTGTCCACTCACAGTATCAAATAACACCACACATATTTTGTGTTAACTTTTGGAAAAAAATAATATTATGCCTCTGCTATTTCAAAGCTTAAATGTGTGCAAAAAATGACCATCGATGGCTCAAATGTGCATTTTTTATACAGATTGTTGTGTTTGTCTGTGTCCTCAGGTATTTGCCCTAATGTGCAAAACGCTTGTGCAGTTTCCAAAGATGTAATCATGTTTTTAGCTGCAATGTTTCTGCACCAGGTAAATGTAACAACAGGCTCTGTGTGTATTCATGATGTTTCGACAAAAATGGTCCACTTGATCCATCCCTATCTCACTCATACAATCTCTTCTCTTTTCTCTCAGGTCTGTAGTTCGTAATAACAGCAAGCTTTAAGTATGCCCATGGGACCCAATAACACCAAGCTGTGAAAGTGTACATAAGATGCCCCTGTTATTGCTGGCTATAAGGCATTTGTTTATAGAAGTGAGACATCACATGTTCTTAGTTTTCTTATTAGTTCCATTGTGGGGCTATCTGTGTGTGTCTGAATATGACGCGTCTTTCTCTTGGGGCATCGTCACATTTGCTGTGTTATTGCCTTGAAGTAGCACTGATACTGTCCATGGACAGGTGTAAAATGTTCAGAATCCTTTTTTCTCCCAGTGGCTGTCTCATTTCATTTTCTTGAGCATCGTCACCCTTCATCTCCCTCAGCGTCATGCTCTGTCCCGTCTCTCCTCCCCTCATCTCTCTCAGGTGTGAATGGAACTGTCTTCTGGGTTAAGAAGGTGCTGATGTAACACAGGGATCAGATTTAGGAGTGTTTAATAGTTAAAGTACCCTGCTGGGACTTCTAAAGTTAGCCTTCGCTTCACAGGGTCTTTTTGCTCAACTTTCACAGCTACTCAATGGTGGAGAAAGTACTCAAACACCGTGCTTAAGTAAAAGTACAAATAAACAGACAAAAATGTACTCTAGTAAAAGTAGAAGTACCACATTAACATTTTTACTTAAGTAAAAGTAAGTAAGTAATTGCGTTTAAAAATGTTTAAAGTATTAAAAGTACTTGCTGAATGTATTACCTAATGCAATGGTCTACAATATCATTAAGTGTGCCTACCATATGTATATTTTCTGTAATACATTAATAGTGTTGTGTCATTTTAATGAACAATGCTGCAGATAATATATGTTTTTATTGTGTGACACAGTTCACACTTGGACTTGTGATTCTGTGCATCAGATTTTCAGGGATAACATGCAGAGTTAAGTTAATTAAGCAAAATAAGAAAGATGAATTATTATACCTTTGAAAGTTGTTATTTAATACAAAGCAAAACCAATGTGTCATTTTAACTACAGTAAAAACATTTAAGTAAAAGTTGTCTGCCTGAAAAAAGGAGCATTAGACCTAACAAAGGAACAGACACTGATCATTACAACTGCAGTTTGTCATAACTCTAGTTAAAATACTGTCTAGTCAACGTTGTAATGGGTCAATACTGAACAATATTTTAACTTCCTGACACCATTTTCAAAACTTGGACCCGAGTGTCGAGTCATTTGTAGACATCTCTTGTCTCCTCTCCTAACATCCCATGAACTGACACATTTTAATATTGCAGCAAGAATTTCTTGTTCAAGTTCAGAAGAAGTTGGTTTTCAAAGGTTTTTTTTAGTCCAATCTGGCTCTTTTGGGAGAGCGAATCTGTCCTGCTGTACTGAATAATCTTTCAATAATCTTTCAATAATCTTTCAATAAGTCCATGGGTGGTACGTATCTTCTGGCTGACTCTCAGCGGTGGAATCCATTTTGGGTGTGTTAGTGGTGCTGCGATGTGCCATCTTGATGATGCATATACTAGAATATATGTAATTGGCCCAGCTCTTCTTGAAGGTGGGTCTAACGTTACCTGTCCACTTTGCAGTGATTCAGTGGACCAACTCTCCTCTCACCATTGATTACTTTCAAACTAACGAACAAATCAAAAAACTGCACCATGAATGTAACGTCTAACGCAATGCATTATAGAAATATAGTGTAGTAGAAAGTACAGATACTTAATATAAAATGTAGTAGAGGGACAGTCGAAAGTACCCACGTTTAACTCTACTTAACTAAAGTACAGATACACAAAAAATTTTACTTAAGTACAGTAACAAAGTACTTGTACTTGGTTACATCCCACCACTGCAGCTACATTATTTATTTTGTATTGTTTTCATGAGATTTTTTAGTATTTACTAGGGATGCACGATATTATCGGCATGATATCGGTATCGACCGTTATTAGCGTTAAAGTTCAGTATCGGACATCGGCCATTCCATCAGAATATCTCACTGATATTAAAGGCACTGTTTTTGTATGACAACCCAGTGACAAGGATGTCTACAGGGGCAGCACAACGTGATGACGTCACGTGCGCCTACCTGATCTCACGGCGGAGAGAAAAATTCAAAATGTCGGCAGTGTGTAAGGTTTTTTTTGTTGGTGAGGATGTCAGATTCCGAAGATTTTTGGACTACGCTGAGCCTTGCTACATCATCCCCAGTCTGAGATATTTTTCCAACATAAAGTTACAAGCCGTCTTTTCCGATGTCATTGAAAAGCTAATAGCCGATAGCACCATGGTGAGTTTTACCACAGACATTTGGACGTCAAGTGTTAGCCCCGTTAGCATGATTAGTCTTACGACACAATGGATAGACAAAAACTTTGAGCTTAAAAAGGCTGTCCTTCATGCACAAGAGTGCAGAGGATCCCACACTGCAGCTAGGAACCTGGAACACGCCTCCACAAGTGAGACAGCATTGCAGGTGACTAATGCTAATAAATAACATTTAGTACTTTTCATTTAATATAAGTTAAAGTGCTATGCATATCATGTGGCTGTTACTGAATATATGTCACCAGCTCTTACAGCTGTTATACAATTTTTGTAGCAAATAAGCCTAAATAAGAGGGCTATGTTCTTACAAAAGAACGTATAATATCGGTATCGGTTATTGGCCGAATAAGTTTTAACATATCGGATATCGGCCAAAAATCTAATATCGTGCATCCCAAGTATTTACTGTTGAAAAATCTCAAGAAGTAATGATTTAACTTATAAGCACCTTTCAGTGATTACAGGTTCATGTTAATTCAGATCTAGATGTAACAGTACAAGTCACAGTAAAAGAACCCCCCCCCCCCCCCCGCTTGTCTAAGTTAATTACAGTGACTAAAAACTGCATAAAAAGTATTTAAACACACTAATCTAACTGATGAAGACAACAGTTGCTGACATTTTTGTAATACTTGAAGCAGTACTAGCCAGAGCAACTCCACACGTGTGGAAGTTTCTAAAATTGTTGTTTTTTTATTTATTTACTTACTTACGTACAGAAATAACCAAGTATTAATACAAAATAAATCAAAACCAAGTCATTTCATGCCAGCAGGTGTGCATAGATTAAAACAGTTTAATTCAACAACTATTGATTAGTTGCATATTATTCTTTCAAGGTGATTAAATGGTAATTTTATATTGTAGCTCAGCCCTGTGAAATTTTTGAAGGTAAGAATTGCAATATTAAAAAAACAAAATCATAATTTAAAATGTGTTTGAAACAGATCATTAGTAATCCACGAGGTTTTATGAGAACACATTTAAAGTTTTCATAATCCATTAAGTAAACAAACGAGTTGTTATGGTTATGAAACGATTTGTTGTCAAAGCTTACAATTAATGCAACTAATAAAATAAATTTCCTGACTTTTCAAGCTAAATTATTTTTGTCTAGACGGTGAAATTATGTACATCAAATACTACACTGTGTGTGTCTAATTTTATATTCACAGCATATTTTAACAACATTACTTTCATTTGTCTTTTTTATTATTAATTGTTGCTGTTTCTGCAAGATACACAAGTTTTTAGCTTTTTAAAAAGGCTCAAAGCCAAAGTAACAGCAGTAAAATGCCTGAGACTGTGGAGAGCTCTTTAATTGAGATGTCTTGTTCAGTTTTTCACAGCAGTTACTTCGTCTCTAATGTATAATGAACTGTATGTAAATTGACCTAAAATGATCATTTCGACAGTGTTGTACAAAGTTGGATTGCCTGTACTTTTTAAAAGAGACTCCTTCTATTTTGCCTGCAGTATTAGCTGAACTTCCAAGCGCAACCCCCAAACCTAACACTGTTGTTTAGATTACATCTTTCATTTTGTTCTATTTGGAATTACAAACTTTCTGTCTTGAAGGTCATTCACGCTCTCATTTTTCTACGTGTATATTTGAGAGATAATGCCACTGCTAATCCTTTGCAAGGTCAGTGCTTGTACTGGATGATAATCTCCCACTGTTTATTCATACTTCCTGCTGATGTCATTTCCTCCTGCTGGCTCTGACCTTTGACCTGTCATTTACCTCCTATTGTTGCTGTGGTTTACTCCAGCATGGCGACCACGCTCCAAGAGAACATCCCTGTTTTTATCTCGGTAGGATTCCTGCTTACAGGAAGGTTAGTAGAGAATCTAAATGCAAAATCTGTTTGTATTTAAAGGTCACTTTTGTTTAGATTTTAAGTATCTTTCATTTTTTCCACTTTCTTTTGGCTTGTTTAATTTTTGTCTTTTTGTTTTTGTTTTTTTATCCCTCTGGCCATACGATGTCCTCTCATGCTGTTACTTCATTGTTTAACAAAAGCGTTGTACATTACTCAGTTGACAGTTTCACTATAATACTAAACACATTAGCCTCATTTCAAAAGATTTCTTCATCTTTGGCAGTTCAGACAAATATTAGCACATTTTCCCTCGCAATTTGATGAATCACACTTATAAAACCGAGCAAACCAGCAGTTTGCGTGTGTACATTTGTGTGTGTGGTCAGGATTATCCATCCATCCCCCCCTTCCTTCCTCCTTCCACTTATTCTGAAGTCGGGTCGTGGGGGCACTAGCTTGAGCAGGGAGGCCCAGACATCTCTCCCCGCAGTCACTTCTTCCAGCTCTTCTGGGAAGAGTCCAAATCGTTCCCAGGCCATCCAAGAAGCGTAGTCTCTCCAGCGTGTCATTGGTCTTCCCCGGGGTCTCCTCCCAGTCGGACATGCCCGAAACACCTCCCTTTTGGAGGAACCCATGAAGCATTCTTACCAGATGCCCGAACCACCTCAACTTTCTCGATGTGGAGGAGCAGCGCTTCTATTCCAAGTCTCTTCCAGATAACTGAACTTCTCACCCTATCTCTAAGGGAGAGTCCAGCTACCCTGCGGAGGAAACCAGTTTCAACCGCCTGTATCCACGATCACATTCTTTTGGTCACCACTCAGATTTCATGGCTATAGGTGAGGGTAGGAATGTAGATTGACAGGTAAACAGAGAGCTTAGCTCTTCATCACAACGGACTGGCACAGAGTTCGCAATACTGCAGATGCTGCACCAATCCGTCTGTCAATCTCACGCTCCATTCTTCCCCCACTCATGAACAAGATACTTGAATTCCTCCACTTAAGGCAGAACCTCACCCTCCACCTGAAGAGAGTAATCCACCTTTTTCTGACTGAGGAAAAGGATTAAATCATAACAAAAATATAAAGTGTTCTTTAACCATGAAAGGCAGCAGGATGTTGCTAAATTGGCATACTTGTATTTCATTGCGAAACATCACATGCTTCATTTAGTACAGTATGTCTGTTTTGTGGACATTTTGTATGCATGGGATTTTTTGACTGGCAACAAGATTGTTGCTTCTCCCATGAAGCCATAACTTTCTCTCATAGGAGACATGGCATATTTTGCTAACAATGTTTCTATTACTAAATTCCCGAATTAACAATTTTGGAATATCCTGTCAAATATCACATTTAGGGTCAGAAAGCTTATTTTCATGTTCATTTCTATGTTTTAATTCTAACATTCAGCTGAAAGCAAATGTTGCACATCACAAAAATTACTAGCGTATTACTCATTACACCAGTTGCACCGAGCACATAGTTTAAATGACCACAATCTATTCACTTGAAAACATTAAACTATAGTTTAATTTATGCTCAGTTCTTTAGGGCCAAGATGTACACATTTACATGAATGATTCTTGTTTTAATATTTACTAAAAAATTCTAAGTAAATGCAAATCAAATAAAAAAATATACGAGTTGGTATGTTCGAGTATATCTAATATGTATGTTTTTGAAATGATGTTTTTATCTTTTAGATTTTTAGAGATCTCACAGTTTTTTATGTAATCTTGCCTCTGGAGTTGCTATAAAATATAGTTTCCTGATATTGACAGCAGCTTATATTTGTTGCTTAATAGCACCCTGGTGCTTGAAAAGGTGGGCATCAAATTTCAATATTATTTACATATCTCCACTTGCCAAGTGTTTATTCCCATCAGAATTATATATTGTATAAAATGATCTATTTATTATTTATTGCTGTCTTTGTTTCATCACAGCTGCCCCGTCATAAAATCACGTTCCTCTCACGCTCGTCTCCTCAGCACTCTTATTTGGTAGTCAAGTCAGTCCACATCTTGCCTCCTTTGTACATATTGCAATCTTTCTTTGTATATTGTTCTGCTCTTATCTTCTCTTCTTCTGTTATCAACCTGTCCTACAAAGCTGCATTAACAGAGCAGCCATACTCACATGTGTACTGGCAGAGAACAGCTTGTGAGAACAGTGTGTGACCTCAACATAACAAAGGATTAGCAAAAGGGAAGTGCATAATAAGCCCTCAATTATATGCCTGACTCCCAGGTACAGAAAAAAAATAAAAACGCTCAAGAGTTTTATTTGTGTTTTGTTAAAAAGAAACTGCCAATTTTGAGTGTTTTTGATTATATATATATTTTTGACTTTATATGCGTCTCCAATTGTTTGCTTGAACGAGGAACAAGCATTGGATCTATTGTCTTGCTTTAACTTTGATTTAGATTTATCAAGAAAGGGAAAATATGTTGCTTTTCATCCCCCTGTCACAGATTGAAAGGTGGAATTGGAAATGCCCACTGTCTGTTCGCTCATCTGTCCATTTGTGAATGTTGTGAGCATGACAGTTTGTAAAATAAGAGGTACTCACTTCCATTTTGGTATGTTGTCGCATCTAGGTGTAAGAAAGGTCCCTTTCAAAAATGGGGTTGCCTCTTTGAAATCCAAGATGGCCACCCACCATATAAATGTATGTAAATTGGCCACCCTATCATCTGAGGAAGTTATGCTTTCTAGTTTTATATTGCTTAAAAGTATAGTTTTGTCAAATAATTGGGGTGGTCCCCCTCTCTCTGCCATTCCACCTGGTGGTGGATACAATTGCTCCCTTCACTCACCAGAACCAATCACTCTGTGTCACCTCGGGCAAGAAAAAAGTAAACCCACCTCTGTTCTTCTACACAGTGTAACTCCTATCCACTTGAATATTTTGCACCAAAAACATTAAGGTTTACTTGCATTCCCTCTTCAGCCACAATCTGGAAAAACACTCATCTTAAAAACTTCAAAAACATTCACTATTTAAATCCTTCAGCGATGGGGGACATCGACGTAGTGCTTGTTTACATACAAATTTGTAATTTTGTGAGTCTTGCAATGCAAGAAGCCCTTCAACTGCAGCATCTTATAGCACACACAAACATTACAAACCCTGTATAACAAAACTGAACTGGAATTTTGGTATATTTACATTGATTTAAATGTTTGCATAAAAAAAACCCCGCAGCTTATAAAATAGAACATAGTATGGTAATCCATCATTATTTTTCACGTCTCCACAATATTCATCTATTGTAGTTGTGATTATTCTCAGATAGGGCAAATAAATTGTGATGTGTTGCAGCTCAATTTTTGAATTGTCACCAGTAGTGAATGTTGTCACATTAGCCAAAAAAACAAAACAAATTGCAAGTCAGAAATTCACTACTAGGTGTTGATAAAGTCAAGCATCTTGAATACATTATTGGTTTTGAACTGCTTCAGAATGACTCAGAAACATTGTTTTTTCATGACCCGTCCTGAGGATCTTTGTCCATGCGCTGACTGTTTAGAGTTACCAAAGTAACAAAGGTGTTTATAATGTTATGGCTGATTAGTGTCATTAACAAGTTTTTAGCTAAAAACCGTAGTGCAGCAAGCAAAGGAGATTTGCAACCAGCCCCCATTCCTCTTTCAAGGATCTTTAAGGCTTCGGGTAAGGCTCTGTTGCATCGAGCCTGCGGAGAGCCCAGACTTGAATCAGATGAAGAGTGAAAAGGTGAACCCAGGAGAGCGCACAGTAAATTGTATTTGAACATTTTTGCTTCCGGGTTTAATTCTTCAAGGCTGCCTACCTCTTTAGATACAATATTCATCTGTCCTGAAGATGAATCTAACCTTTGGCAAAAAAAATATCCCAGGCAAATCAATGTTGCGTTCCTGCCTTAATATGTAGTTTGCAATAAGAATAGCTACGATGGATTTGATGCTGCTGATATGAAACACCTGTGTTGACCTCCAGGATTTAAACACAAATAAAACATAGTTTAAATTTTGATTAAAGAGTTGAATATCTTAGACTGAAGGTGTTTGTCTCAAAGCTGTAAACTGACATTGCTGCAAAGAGTGCATTAGTATACTTTGTTAGACCATGCCTTAACATTTGTGGCTGAAAGATGTGATTAACTTTGGTTGAAGTCAATGATTTGGGTAGAATGAAGGAGGAAAGTTATGTTTTTCTGTCGCAAATGTGCCATTTAGCAGTGCCACAAAGGCTATTTACAAAAATATCTAAGCGTTTAAATGATATTGAGTCTGCATGGTAAGCAGTATAAACCAATTTAATAGACCATAAAATAACATTATCTATATAAACTTGGGTTGTTAGTCATCAAATTTGAGACATTCTCTACCTTTAAAATAAGTTTCATGTTTCCCATGCAAACTACATAAATATTGCCAAATGAAAATATAAGGGCTTTGAAATAGTATCAGTGCTAATATTAAAACAAACTAATGCTGCATTGCATTAATCAAATTTTAAATATAATTTAGCAACTTAAAATATAATTTAAGTTGGCACAGTTGTTTATGGCGGTTTAATTATATATTGCACAATTTACTGCTTTATGATAGCATTCTTGCACATCTGTTTTACTCTGTGATTTGTGTTATGGTCAGTAAAACCTGTTATGTAGTGGTTTTTATTATTTTTATTATTATTGGGTTTTTTGTCATCAAAATCCAATTTGACCTCTGATACTGAAAGGTGCTTTATGGTTTTAGTTAAGTTAACCCTTCAAGTGATTTGCCTAAACATTTGCCTATATTGCACAAAGACAGCCTTTCAAATCATTAAGTTGGCAGGAAACCAACTATCACAAGCTCACAGTTGTGCTTATTACTTCCTATTAGTTAGTATTAAACCTCAATGGAGATTTTAAATAAACACTCACCCACATACGCAAGCTCGGAGGAGTGTAAGCTCAACAAAATGGCAGTTGGGAGCTTGACTCGTGCCTGTAGACCAGCCCCGGGGGGAGCTCAGCTAAACGAGTGCTTCATTTGTGTGTTTATCGTTTTGCTATAGGGTGTGGCATAGTTGAATATTTTTTTGCATCTTCTATCCTTGTTTTATGGGTTGGAAATTGTAGATCATATATAAAGGCTGTTATTGTTTGTTCTGTGACGTTCAAGGGACATGGAATGCAAGTAAAGCCTCAAAACTACACAAAAAGAATACGTATGACTGTAAAAATACAGTTCTCTATGAATGTTTGTTTCCTCTAAAGATTTGATATGTGAGACTCAAAGGCTTAAAAAAATATTTTGAGTGTTCCCCATAATCCTGTGATTTCCTTTCAATGATAAAGGAAAAGCAATTGAAACAACAAACAAGTCTTTAATATAGAATCAAATGCTTCCTATTGGCATACTATTAAGTCTGCTCTCTCCTGAATGCAATTGAAATGGTCTTGACATTGACTAATTCAACTGGTATAGGCATAATCTTAAAGGCATGCACAGACTGGTTTATCAGCACCTTCACAGTTTGTTGGAGAAAATACAATATGCTGGAGTGAAGCGGGTTTTATCAAATGAAAAATTCAGCTAAAATTAGGTTGTGTTTGTGTCTTTGTTGTTTAGGCAAAAGAGGTTCAGGAGGCGTCTTAGTACATGTCTGCATAGACAATGTCTATTAATATCAGACCCGGCTTTGTTCAAAAAATCTTCCCATTGCGTTTTTCAATAAAGGCAAGTTAGAGAAGAAATAAGGGTAGAAATATGAAATGCTCAATAGAATTTGGCATCTACATTAACAGACAAAGCAATAAAATGCACCTTGTTCTCCTTCTTACTCCCCCACTATCTGCCCACTTCTGCTTTACTTGTTCTTTCCACTTATTATTCACAGACCAGTCCACTGCTAAGTGCAGGTGAAAAAAAAAGCCATCGAGTCACCAGCAGATGAGGATTGCATGATTGTGTGTGTGTGGGTCTGTGGGAGAGAGTGACAGGAAGACAGATTGCTGCCCATTCTAAAACATGACACTCTAATCGGTGTGCATGTTAATTAAGAGACTTTATTGAAATGTTTCTAGTGGCTGGAGAAATTGGAGGCTTAATGAAAACATGCAAAGAGACTGTGTGTGTATGTGTGCGCACACAAGTGCACAAGTGAGAGGAAAATGGAGAGAGTAGTAATATTGCTTGCAATAAGGAAAAATCCTTAGACACTGTTTAATTTACACTTCACATCCAGCCTGTTTTTCTTTGCACATTTTATAACTCCTATGAGGTTACTTTCCTGGTATTCTCTTATTTTTATTTTAAGGTTAAAATTGTTTTGATATTCAATGTGAGTTCTGCAGTTGGCTTCATTTCACGTTATCTGTTTTTATTCTTTTTTCAACAGGGATTTAGTGGTGACACTTGTGAACAGACTACACTGACATTTGGAAAAAGTATTACAAATCTACCATATGCTCTTACTAAAGGCACTGTGGGAATGTGTGTGCGAGAGTGTTTGTCATCTGGGTGTTTGCACATGTGTTTTTATAAAGAAGCACAGAGAGTGAAACAACTCCAAAATTTGGTATTGGGATTATCCAAAGTCCCATTTTAATGAACACTTCTCTGCAGTTTTATCACATTTTCTGTCTTGTGAACTCAGTTCCAGAATTTTTTTTTTCTACAAGTTCTTACACTATGTGACAGTTTAACTTGTTTTTTTGTCTCAACATAAATTATTTCCTGAGACTGTACTTTGTGAAATTTTTAAGCACACAATGTAAAATTATAAAAGAGCAACGATTGGCAACTTAGTCCAAGAAGATGCAATCTAGAAGAACCTATCATTAATAATTGCAAAATAATAACACAATCACCATCATAATCATTCAGAATAATTGCCAAATAGTTGTCCATCCATCCATCCATCCATCCATCCATCCATCCATCCATCCATCCATTATCTTTACCCACTTCTTCCTTTTCGTGTCGTGGGGGTCACTGATGCCCATGTGTCCTACCATCACTGTGTGAGAAGCGGGGTACACCCTGGACGGGTCTCCAGTCCATCACAGGGACACATAGAGACAAACAAGACAACCATTCACTCTCTCACTCACACCTAGAGATAATTTAGAGTTACCAATCAGAATAACATGCATGTTTTTGGTCTGTGGGAGGAAACTGGAGTACCCGAAGAAAACCCACGCATGCACGGAGAGAACATGCAAACTCCACCCAGAAAGGCCCTGGGCCGGGATTCGAACTGGGGCGGCCTACTCGCTGAGAAGCAGCAACTCTATCAACTGCGCCACTGTGCTGCCCTGCAAAATAGTCATTTATAATTCTGTTAACAGTTACAGTATAAGGAGTTGTACAAAAGATGTGACTTGTTGAAAGTGCAAGAAAGGACATCTAACATAGGCAGCACAGTCTGTTCGTTATGGGAAAAAAAACATACTCTAACATTTGCACAACCACAGCAGACTATACCGATGTTGAGTTCTGGGTTCAATTTAATGTTCAAGTGTTCAGAAAATTTTAGGATAACTAATGTTTCAAATGAATCTCTGACCTGAAGCAGCTCCTTAAGCTCCATGCCTTCAAATGCAATGACATGTTTAAGAGGAAGGGTTAATTCAAGCAGAGTACTGCCAAAGGAGAGTTTCATTGGTTCCAAAAAGAGAGTGGAGATTATGCCACTGGATCTGTGCTCTGTTTTGCAGCCTCTATTTAAGAGTAGTCTGTCACAATGGACTGTCAGTTGCCATGTGCCACCGATCTGTTCTAATGTGGTGTTCAAGGACAGATTGGTTTTCAACCACTTTCTGCTGAAGCATTTCCTACAGGGAGAAAGGTGCTAGCAACCAGTGATAAGTGGAGTTGCTGGTGGTTCCTGACAGCTTTTCAAATGAGCCACGAAAGCTTTTTTTCTTCCTTTCTTTTTCATTTATCAATTCTTTTAAAGTGCTAACTCTACGTTCCTCTGAGCTCCAGCTACTTAAGAACGTGCTGTCGTTCTCGTGCTACCTACTTGTGACAGCTAATGTTAAGATTAAGTTTGCAGACTGTGCTGCTATACTTACCTCCTTCACTTTCCTTTATATTAATTCACTTCCCTCATTTACCTTTCATGAACTGACCAAACACAGCGAGGAGTGGGAAGCAGCCCCTTTGAACACCATCTGTGAATGTGAAACGTGTTTTGTGGTATAAACCATATTGTAATCTTGAACTGGGAAAACAAAACACTGAATAAGTCTGACTAAAGGAGTGGGAGGGTCCTTTTAATTTTATAAAGCCAATTGGTAATTACAACTTTAAAGATTATGCGGTGTAAAGATTAATCTTAATCCTGTGGAAACTGTCCCAAAACTAAACCAAAGGACATGGCTACAATACAGCGGGGCAATGGAACAGGGATTTTACCATGCAGTCACATTATTATTGTCATTTTAATTATCTCTACCAGCTTATGTTTGAAGCCCATAAGGAGCTCAAATCAAATGTCTTTCTAGATGCTTTAAAATAAACTCTACTTGTTGGATGATACAAAACAGTGGGCAGAAAAAATATGGCTATAACCAATTGAGAGCTCTCTGTGCCTTCTATTCCATTACTTGTGGCTGTGCCGTCAAACTTGCAGTGCACTTCTCATATTCCTAAACACAGTACTGAAGATCCTTTAGTATTTTCATCTGTTTTGAGGAACTTATTCCACTGCAGTTTTTTTAACATGCAGCCTTGTCATTACGTCAAGTTTGCTCCTGCTACTTTGATCTGTGACAGTGACCATTACCACTTTATGCTGCATCTTTAAATAGGTATGTTAGGCATGAAAGTGCATCTGTTATTTTGATTGGGTTCAAAACAACACAAACTCTTTTGCTGCCTTGTTAGCAGCCATTCGCTGTGTGCATGGCATCGCCGGTGGATTTACTTCTGTTAGGTCAATTGATTGTTCTTTCTGAAAGGCTTAAGAAATGCTATTGCATGAAATCATAACTTATTCAACCATGCAATCTTTTATAAAAGTGACCAGTGGACTGATGAGATGCAATTGGATTGCATATTTAAAACACTGATGGTATTGTTGTTTTATGAGAGCTATCATAACTGTTCTTTGGAGCATTGCCAGGTCTCTGTCGTAGTATAAAGAGTTATAGTCCTCTAGATTAATGCTATACGTCCTTGTCTGAAGAATTAAAGTAGGAAGGGTCAGCTATTTATGCACTGTAATGATAAAAAGATAAAAAGGGAATTTTGATATTTTATGTTTTTATTTGTGATGTGAAAATCCAATTTAATCAAACTTTTTTTTTTTTTTTTTTACATGAAAATGGTATATTGGTCATATAAAAATAGATGCCAATCTCGTTTGAGCTGCTTACTTGGCTTACTCTAGGATGTGCTTGATGTTGATACGAGCAACAATAGCTGCTCGGTCCAACATCAAGTACAATATACTACAGAATATCCTGAAGAATTAGGTTGTATGAAATTTGAAAGTACATGTATTCTGTGAAATACGTAGTAACAAGTCAGTGTGGGCTGTTTTATATTATTTATTCTGTAGTTGGCATGCAGTTACAATGAGAACGCATCTTAATTTGAATGCCACGGTCAGCATGTGTAAAGTGTGTATGTTGGTACCATCTCTCAAGCAATTCATTTTTTTCTGATGTGAAACTTTTTTTTTCTTGACTCTTGTTCCCATTGCTGTCGGGGGACTTTGATCAGATTTTTGGATTGCTTTTTTAAAATTTATATATATATATATATATATATATATATTTTTTTTTTTTTTTTTTCTTGTTTCTTTTTATGTTTCTCATCTTCATAACAATCTGGCAAAAAATACTAAAAAGAAACTGGGAAAAGATGTGCTGCACCTGAGAATGAGTTTTGAAGATAAATGCTACATCGACAAACTGTGATATATAAAAAAAAAAAAAAGGGGGTGGGGGGGGGGGGGGGGGTAAGTAGCTACAACTTTTGACATCAAGACAAATATTTATCAGTGCCTACAAGGTTGAAAGTGACAGAATGGTAAATGGACTGTATATAGCACCTTTCTATCTTATCAAGATACTTAAAACGCTTTACACTACAATCTGTGTCCTCTTTTACCCAGTCATACAGCACTCTATTAGATCTTTACGAAGAATAATCAGTGCTTTATCACATTCATATACCGATGGGGCACACATTGGAGGCAATGAGGGGTTCAGTGTCTTGCCCAGGGACACTTCCGCATGTGACTACTGGTGCAATCAAACCCACAACTCTTGCATTGGAGGACGACTTCTCTAACCAATCAGCCACAGCAGCCTAGAGTACAGAAATAACCAATGTTAACTTGAGTGAAGACATCAAAACAATGGCAGCTTTAAATAGGACTCTGAGGTTTTTGTAAGGACTAGTTAAAGTAGAAGCAAAGAGCCAGCACCTTGCAGCTTTACCACGGTGTCACGGTTTTCAATAAGCCAGTCCATTTTTCAAAGGATTCAATTGCTCCTGTCAGTCCAATGGCTTGGCCAACATTTCACAGAATGTAGAAGGTCTTGCGCAAATGTGGTCTGACCTTATCAATAGCTGGGTTGCATCCATCTAAAAGCAGACCCCCTGTCGCCTTGTGCAACAAGGCTACTTACTTACCTTCCCTCCGCTTCCTCTTCTGCTGCTTTCCATCTGAATTACTCACACTGCTGTAAGGTTTACTGTGCCTATTCACATTTCTCTTTGTCCTTTTTCTTTCTTGGACTGTGAATTGCTCCCCATCTGGTTGTTTGTTTATCCATCCGTCACTTGCAATATCTTAGACACTGCTGCCAGAATTTTGATTAAATCTGATGGGATGATGCATGTCTCCACTTTGATCTGGTAGTTTCATAAACTGAGCTCATTTCTGAAAGGAACGGTGGACAAAACGTTTTTCTGTCACAAGGTCAGAACCAACCTCCTACACTGTTTGCAGTTGATGATTGAATGGGTTAAATAGTGATCATGGAAAAGTTAAGGACCAAACAGTTTAGACAGTTAACATATTACAAAATGTGCTGTGTATTATTATTATTATTATTATTATTATTATTATTATTATTATTATTA
>NC_056505.1:14450720-14471518 GCF_014905685.2 Nematolebias whitei
TATTATTATTATTATTATTATTATTATTATTATTATTATTATTATTATTAAAGATGTAATGTATCCCTCCCCTAAACCTAGTCTTAAGTTTTCCTTGATCAAAACCAGTTATTGATCTTGATTTTAAGACTCATTCCATTATTTTTGTTTCTTAATGCACTTGCATGGGAATTAGTGTGATCTGCATTGCCATCACGTATGCCACTAAAGTGTACATGCAAAGTTGCAAGCACAGTAATTGCGCTGTGTGTATTTTCTGTAAAAGATACTCAACATTCTTGATGAATTATGCATGGCTCTCAGGGGATGGACAAGAATGGCATCTGGAACTCTTTGCAGTTCAACACAAATGCAACAATGTTGGTTCTTTGCAGTGTTTTCCTACAAATGCAGCGTGTTGAAAGACACTGTACTGAATGTGTTCACGTTAAACTTCATATAGTTTTCAGTTGTAGAATAAAAAAACTACTATAAAGGAACATTTATAAAGTTTTGACTAAATAATTTCTCTGCTACACTTGTGCACTTCAGGCTCTGCTTCAAAGTGTTTCACTTCAGCGTATTTTTGCAGTTTTAACAGTACTGGTCTGAGAGTTACATGCTGCTGTGCATCATAATACATGTTGCTTGCTTTGTGCTCACTACAGTATTAATTTATTCTCCCTACAGAATGATTTACTTGTATTTTTAACCTGCATTTGAGCAGTTAAGTGTTGTCTTCTCTATATTTACCGCCATTTGTCGCTAATAAATAATGAACAAATAAATAATGTTTAAATTATTTGAAAAATGTAAGCACCAAAAAGGTTTTGTGAAACTCTGGTGGGATTGGATCAACTCAGTCTGTGTCTGTACATTGTAATGGCGACTGCTTGCTGAACAATGCTAAACAGAACATAACCGAGCCGAGCTTTGCTGGGACTCTGGGCCCTCCCCAAGGAAAGCCAACCAGCTTACATAAGTCAGATCTGCAGCAACTAGAGGAGACACTTTGGACAAGTTAAACAGTGATAAATCTGCATGCCAGTATGATTTAAATCAAGGTCGCTGTTTTCTGTCGGCGTTGTGTCATATTGCCACCCCTGCAGGACTCATATTGTCTGCACATGGCTCTTTAAGAATTGAGGAATGATGAAAGAGTGAGAGGTAAGTGTGACAGGCTTAACTCGCGGAGGAAAAAAGAACGAGCTTTGATTAATTGCCGTGGAGGTGATTGTGAAGGGAGATGCAGAAGGTGAACAGGTTCCACATTTGGAGTGTGTGTGTGTTCTGTTGGTTTGTGTTCCTGTTTAGACGCGAGCAGAGATCTGTTGTAGGAGCCAACATACAAAGGAGAACGGTGACAAAAAAAGTAAATGAGTAAAAGTTGAATTTAGTTTTTAATGAATGAAACATTACACGAGTTTAAGAAAATCAGTTTAGTGAGCTATATAAACACAATGTTGCAGAACATTCTCTGAGGAATGATGTTTGAAAACGCAAACAAACTTTACGCTTATAAATGTCTGTAGCTCTGGTTTGATGAATGATTCAACCTCCCCTGAACAAGTTGCAATGCACCGTTTCCAGAGATGGCCAACATGTGTGCGCCTCTAAATGGATAGAACACAATGTTTAACTTAAGGACCCACCACCTACCTCTATATTTCAGTCAGTTAATGTGGGCCATTAGTGTACATGCAGGATAATTGGCCATTATGTTCTATTGAAAAGCAGTCCATTCAGCTTTATTGACTGGTTGAAAGTACACAATGCATTAGCTAAGGTTTAATTTTATTAATTTCATTCTCAAAATAGTTATTACCTTATTGGGGTTTGGAAGTAGTTCAGGGTTTTAAGGGCTTAAAGCTAGTGGAGCAAATTCATGAAGTACAAGTACCGGCATCTACATATTTTAAATACTTTTTTGCAGTAAAACTCTGAAACTAGTGTCTGTCTTTTTATATACTGTATACTGATTACTACCTGACTACATGGTTTTACAGGTTTTACGATGATTGTAAATGCAGAGCTAACTGTATTCTTTTCCTTGGCTTATTTTGTGTGTGTGTGGGCACGAACGGTTTTAAGATTCACCTGTCTCTAAGCCGCACATATAAATTATAAGATAAATCATAATTTTGTACATAAATAAGATGCTCCGGTTATTTAGCGGCGGGCATCTACCGTTCATCAGGATCTGTGCCCAGCCTGCTCCAGCCGTGTGCAACTTTCTTGTTGTAGTTCAAGAATCAGCCAGCAGATGGAGTTACACAGAATATAACTTGCTTTCAACACACGCTCAGACTGCAAGATCGTCACAAGTCTCCGCGAAGCTTCGCTGTCTGACTCATGGTTACAACCATTATACCTTCAAAATGAGCACAATAACAATCTAAGCATAATCACTGGTCAGAACAGTGCCAAACACCTGCGTAACTGAAATTATTTTAAGATTATTTACGATAAATATTACAAAGAAGTCTTATAGGGGTCATGTGACCGGAAGTCAAATAGTACTGGTAGAATGCATTAAATATTCATTAAATTAGTACCATTTATTTTTATTGGTAAACACTTTTGTTAACAACTGCTGATTTTAAATGTACTTTCTAAATAAATTTGACGTGATTCTCCTCAGCAGAGCTCATGAGGAGGAACAGCCCCCCCCACTTTCTCCTCCGCTCTGTTTATTGCCCCTATTTAAGCTTAAATGAGACACTGGTATTTAAACACATTTACTGTACATAAAAAGTTTTTTTTTTTCTTTTTTTTTTTTTTTTACTTTTATTTAAATATGCACCAGTCTTGACTGACTGACTGCTTTAAAAATAAATATGACAATTTCTCCACCGTTGAGCTCTCATGGACAGAAAGAGGAGGGGTGGACGACTCCTTCTGTATCTCCGCTTCGTGTTCAGATCTAACTTTAAAATGAGATCTCAGTATTTAAATGCATATTTACCAAACACAGAAAGATGTCATACAGAAAGAATTTAAAAACTTTTATTAAAACTTGCACCAGACTTGACTGTTGTTGCATCGCCAATCCCTGACCATCGACACGTTGATGCAAAGCTTGTGGGCAGAAGCTCTGTTTCCTCCTCGACAGCCGTTCGCTTTTAGCATGAAAGCTGCGTCATGAGAAATTCTCTGTGCGTTTTCCATTATCACTGAACAAATGAACAGGTCTGTGCATGAAGCGCAAAATTCAGTAACAACACGGGAACGATTTTTAGAAATTAATTCACATCTATCTTGGGGGATGGTCCTCGAGAGTACCTCATTGGTCATTCAGGTTAGACTTCTGGTCACATGGCGACAAAGTGGGTGGAGTTATGGTTGGGTATTTGAAACTGTAAGCAAAAGACCTTGTACATCTGATTACCTGAGGGCATTCTCTCTGTGTCACAAATGCTTGCCCCCATGAGGGGCAGTGTGCTGGGAGTCACGAGTGCCCAGCTCTGTCAAAGGAAAATGTTAGTCAGTGGCAGGAAGCTACCAAGAGATGGCAGGAAGTCTTTCAAAATAAAGTGCAAAAATATAAAATTTGAAAATTATGCAAAAAATACATAAATAAAATGCTCCTGCATATAAACCACGGGGTATAAAGTGTGAGACAAAAGTAGCAGCTTTTATAAAAGCAATTACAGTACTATACTTAAGAGTTGTGTCTAAATTATTCATGTACCTTGTCTGCACCCATAAACTATCTTTTTCCATAACAGATGAAAATTTTGATAATCTGCCTCAATCAGTACCTTGCACACACTTTATTTTAGTTCATACATGTCATGTGACCTCCAAATGTTCTTATTCTCTATACTTAGCTAGTATTGTTGATGATAAATCCTGTTTTAAAGATTGTCTTTAAAGTGAAAAAGGAACTATATAAAACCACAGTTTTGACTTGTGGATTTTTGTCAAAGTACTTTTAATAAATATTTTTATTATCACATTTACAAAAACATGAATTTTTATTTTTCATTTGATCATTTCTTGTGGCTGGAAAATTTGGCCACATAACAAGGTGTGACAACTTGTATGTCTTCACTGTGATTTTAATTGACGTTTCGTGACTTTCTCAGTTTTCGAGGTTGGAATGCTTGCTTGCTTCTTTGTGAGCTACTCTAGTCTTAAAGAAAAAAAAAAAATCAAGCCCTCTAAAGGGAAAAACAAAATGTCCTGTTTTTCCATTGGACTTAAAAAAAAAGAAAGAAAGCAAATGATCTGAAAGATACTGCCAGAGTAATTAAAAATTGGTCAGAAATAGCAGTCATGCCATTTTGGTCTGGCCTTGCATGGGTCCAGTCCTAAATCTCAAACAAATGTTAAAATGCGTATTTAAGGCATACTTGAAAGACCTTGATATGAGTGCAGAAGTAGAGTGGTCTAGTTTAAACCCTACATTTTATGTCTGCATACACTGTGTATCATTGTTAGTTAGAATGCTGTGTACTCTTTTCATCACCCCAGCTACAATGTCAAGGTCAAAAATCAAGGTCACATTTAAAACAAGGTCTTTGCCTGTCTGGACCATAACTTCTGATCCACCTAAGATAATTTAACAAGCCTTGATACACATTTGTACCACCGCTAACTAGACAGCATGTTGTGCAATTTTGTCATCATCCAGCTCTAAATTCAAGGTCACAAATCAAGGTCAAATGTTATACAAGGTCCTTGCTTTTCTGCGTTATTGCTATAGCTTGTTATAATGCTGTTTGATAGTTTATTATGTGCCATATGATGTACTTTTTTTAAAATGCATGAGACATGCTGTGAATTCTGATAATAATAATATGAGAAAAATGCATTAGAGATTGATAAAACACAAATAATCTCTGATTTTTACACAACCTTCCATCTCCTCAATGAGATGTTGAAAACTTGGCATAATTGGCAAAATAATATAACGTTCTAGATGACTGCCAACTGTTTCTGAGCAGGTGGAATAGCAATGAATTGTTTGTGTCTTAGCAGAAAAGCTCAAGCCTTTTTGCGTTTACAGTAATGACTGGATTTTCCGCCTCACAAGCAGAGAGCATCAGCGTGAGAGACAAGCTATTGCTAATTGAACGCAGGGCCCGCCGCGCTAACTTGAATGATTGTTTCACACCCCAACTATAAATCCTTCTCTTCTGTGTCTGAGGTGCAAATGGATCTCGACTCACTCAACAGTATGCTTCTCCTGTTTGGGATTGTGGAGTGACTTTTCTGCACTTTTTCCCCCTTATTTATTGAAAACGTTAAACAAGAACACATTTACCTACTGCTTATATTGTCACACACAGCATCCTCTTAATTTCTGCATCAATTAGTACCGTTTTGAATCTGATAGGACATTGAAAATATGTCTGTTGATATCAACAGTACTTTGTAAGCGGTGGTCACAGATGATGACAGTAAATTATGTGAAAGTTTTGAGAAAGGTCTGTCTCACCTCTTTAAGGTGGGGTAAAAGAAACCATAAGCACTAGAGGGCACTCTCTATCTCCCTACCCTTCTTATCTGCTGTTATCTGTTTTAACACACAAGCGCAGTCATGCACCCAGAAAATATGCTGAACATTCAGATATGAAAGTCAAAATGAGATGTTCTCTCAGCTACTAGGATACAATCAATTTGAATTGTATTAATCAGTGCTTGCACTCAGACCCTCTCTAGTTCACTATTCAATTACAACTGTTACATCTCCCGCTCCCCATCCCCCCACCCCCGTACTCTACTGCCTCATTCTGTCTAGGTCTATATCTCTGTCTCCTGCTGTAGCCACTATCTATATTAATATTTCCCTATTGTTTTCCCCCTGCAGCAGCATAGAAGATAGATTTGAACCTAATGGAAAGCACCTCCTATAGGTTGAAAAGTTGCTTAAACACATCACAAACGTACCCACTTCCTCTTCTTCGCCTTCATGTTCTCCTTCACTCTCCTGTTTCTTCCTTTCTTTCATTTCCTCTTATACACTCCCCCTTCCAACTCTTTTGATCCCACCACTTTTCTCCTTGTTGACATTTACGCATCATCTGCTGCTCCCCCATCTCTACCTCTAAACCCTTTTTCTTAGAGCCCCATAGTTCTCTCCCTCCTCCTCCGATGCTAAATGGGTTGCATTACTGTAATGAGCTGGTAATTTATGGAGGAGGAGTGCTGGGCTTGTATCATTTGCCCACTCACTGTTTGGCCTCCCCAGACTCGCCCACTTCCTCTGGAAACACACTTAATCTCGAAGCCAAGTTTAAACACAGGAAAATTGTCGAATGGAAGAGGGTGACACGCTGAGCATTTATAATGACACACTCAAACAAACACCTTTTCACCTTGATGCAGTGGAAAAAACACAAGAGCGACAACTGTGACTTTTCTATCCGTATATGCACTGGATCCTTTCTGAAACGGTGCTGAAGTTCAGAGACAATGCAGCACACAACTGTATAAAAGTTGATTTGAAAAAGTTTGCATTCAACAACTGAGGGTGATGAGCAGCTCATTGGTCTCAACTCACTGAGATTCGAATTGTGCAGTCAACTACAAAGGAGTTGTATGTTTTTGGCTAAGATATTGTATCTTATTGTCTGTCTGCATACATATGTTGGTGTGTGTGTATGTATATGTGTATGTATGGCTTAAAAAGTTTAAACTGTACATACATAAGGTTTTGACCAAAGTTTGGCTGAGTATAAACAAAACACATGATTTTTTAACAGTTTTACATTATTGGTGTTTAGCATATATCCTAGATCTTGTGGCTTACCGTTTGGCATTCGTTTTGTGTATATCTTAGTGTATCTTAGATGCTTAAATACTGTTTCTTTTTATACTTTATATTGTTACTGTTTTTGTGTGTAACTGGTACCTTGAGTACGCAATTTTGTTCCACCTCATGTACCACGTGATGTGAATGACAATAAACTTGACTTGAACTTGAATTTGAATAAATAAAATATAACAATTGCAATTAATTTGTCCCACAGATACAAATAAAAACTATAGATACCATTTAATTGATGCTGGCGGAGTAAATGTGCCAAAACCTGACATTGGCTTGTTTGCTTTTTTACTGTTAGTGTTTAATAAAATAAGAGAATAATGTGCATTTTCAATTAACGTTAAAAAAAAAAGAACATTAAAAAAACGGGTTACCGAGTAAAAACAAATATTTCATAGATAGATGTTGACTTTAAGAATGAGTAAAAGATGTAAACAGTGAGGATGGTTTCATGGTTATTGTTTGTAACCTGAGCAAAAGATGAAAGGAAATGTTAAGGTTCACCCTCATGTGACATTATAAATACTGTGCATCTCTGAATTGTACACAGTACCCCTATAATTGGGCGGCCTCCCCCGGGGATGTTAAACTCCATGGCGACAGGCAGTGACCCCAGTCGTAAAGAGGTTAAAGGTCAACACAGCTACTGAAGTTGTGACAGTGACCCTGAACACAGGAACATCCTTTTTAGAGGATCAAGATGGGGAGAAGAGATGGGGAGGGCGAGGTATTAAGGATGAGGTAAAGCAAACATCAGAGGGAAGAGAAAAGACTGAGTCAAGAAAGAGAGAGGTAGCAGGATGTGAGAAAGACTGTGAGAAGTGAAGTGAGGCCTGAGATGAGACGAAGAGCAAAGCAAGAGACGAGGGAATCAAATAAATGATGAGTAGACTGAGTAGGTGGGCTGCGAGGGTCAATAATGAATGGGTTTGTAGGATTTTGTGTCTGTGATCTTGAGGCTCACAGTGTATACAGCAATAAAAGGGCCATACAGGAACCAAAGGGGCTGACTTCTGTTTATTCTCTGCATCAGATGTGACTATTGTGTGCTAAGCTAGAAAGCGTTATTTAAAAAGTTGGCTTTAAAGAGACTGACAGCATGAAACTAATAAGTGTCAAACTTTAGTTGTATTAGTAGATTTGATAATTAAGTTAAAACTGTGCAAATAAACTTATCTTAGCGGAAACAAATATTTTTTCCATGTATTCCTGTAATCACAGTGCATGTGACTTACATGGAAAAATATTTGTGCACACATTTAATCTCACCTTAGACTTGTGATCCTTTTAACATTTACAGAATACCTTTGTAAAGAAGAATGGAGTTCTTTGGCTTCATCACTGATGTGTCAAGTTTGTCTCGCTCTGATTATAACATTTCCTTCAAAGGAAAAAGAAAAAGTACTTTGTGGTTTTATGAGACTTTCTGACTGTGCTGCAGTTTAAAAACAAGGTTCTTAAAGTGTCATTTTGCATTTAAACGCACTTATCAATTTCATAGATGCCGTCAAGCAGCAGTCTCAAGTAAGACACGAGTTATTCAGTGCGCGACTAACACGAGCCTTGGGAAAGGTTAGCCATAAACTGAAAAAGATGTTTGATCTATAGCCAGGTATTGATTAAAAACACCGTCTGAGCTCATGAAAATGCACGTGCGTGTGCCGAGCACTTTGGTTGAGTGTGTGCTGTGTATACAGTAATGGCACCTGACATGTGATTTGAGTTATGGCCAGGTATTGATCAGAAAACATCACAACTGCTTTAAACTTGGCTAAAGAGCTTTTGGTGAGACCTGGCTAAGTGCAATTACAGACTTAGGATCTATTAGGAGTTCGTATGAACTATATCAAAGACTTAAGAGAGATAAAAATAAAAAATATGGTGCTTCTTATTTTAATTGGAAAGTAACTTTTTTCCTTTATCCCCACAAGACATTAAACAGTGCAACACTCCAGTCAAGATGTTGTTTTGTGTTCTCTCACACATGATGTTGCTTTACAATCTTTAACATTTTCTAGTAGGTTCATTCAAATAATTTTTTCTTGCAGTTCAACATTATTTCTCAAACCTTATCTATCTTTTCATATTTACCAAAACACTTTCTTCAAATATTTCTATTTTTATTGGGTTTGTACCCCTGTCCTATGTGTTGTAGAAAACTAAAGTTAAAAGACTAATACAAATATTTTAAGTTGCCATTAAAAGCAATTAATTAATTTATTTATTTTTTCATAAATAAACACCTAAATCTGCAGCACGGTGGCACAACTGGTAGAGCTGCTGCCTCTCAGCGAGCAGGTCCTTGGTTCAAACCCCGATCCAGGGGCCTTTCTGGGTGGAATTTGCATGTTCTCTCCGTGCATGCGTGGGTTTTCTCCGGGTACTCCGGTTTCCTCCCACAGACCAAAAACATGTATGTGAGAGTGAATGCTTGTTTGTCTCTATGTGTCCCTGTGATGGACTTGCGGCCTGTCCAGGGTGTACCCCGCCCCTCACACAGTGATTGCTGGACATGGGCACCGGTGACCCCCGTGACCCAAAATGGAAGAAGCGGGTAAAAGATAATGGATGGATGGATGGATGGATGGATGGATGGATGGATGGATGGATGGATGGATGGATGGATGGATGGATGGATGGATGGATGGATAAACACCTAAATCTAGTCCGACAACAACTAAAGAGAAATGTATTATAGGTATATAAAAAAAATACTTCTAGATTTTTTGCTTCCTGAACACGTTTCCAAACAATAAACTTATCAACAATCAGTTGCTTAAGTGAGGGTATATTTATTTTATTTATTTACACAATCCTAAAGTTGGCACGTAGATGAGTAGAGCTGATAGAAAATCCTGCTCATACTCCACCATCAAACTTTACTTTTTGTTTGCATGTGTGTGTGTGTGTGTGTGGGGTGGGGGGGTGGGGGTGGGGGTGGGGGGTTCCTCTTGTCTTTTTTTCACAAGAGCTTTATGTTTAAAGAAATTTGACCTTAAAAATGTAATGATAATTAATAATTATGCCCCTTTATCATGCTCATTTTTTAGTCTGAGGTAAAGGTTTTACCATGGACTCGAAGACTGAGGAACATTTGCAAAAAACTGAGCAAAGTTGACCATTTTTAAAACATTTAACATCTTTTCTTCAGGTTGGTTTAAATTTGCATATTTCTTACACAATGTATTTTGTCTTTTATGTTTTGAGTTGGAAGAATATTTTTGCCATACAGTGGACTCAGCATGCCAGTACTTGATTATTTCCTCTGAAATAAAGGACATTACATAAAAATAAGAATTGGGTTAAACGTGATCATTTCTTTTTATAGAACTAGCAGTTATGCATAGTAATGAACTTTAGGGCTGTTTCAAGGGCTAATTAGACCCTAAATTCTCTAAATGACAAAAACAGCACAGGCAAACAAACTGTCCTCTAATCGTCACAATTGGGAGGGTTTGTGTCAGGAAATAGGCAGTGGAAGTTTGTGTCTTGTTAATGATTCCCACAGGGGTTAAAGCAGACAGAGTGGACTGTTAAAGGCTGGAGATAAGGCACTGAAACAGACTTAGTGGCTCTTCAAAGGCTGATTTGGGGTTTCAGATTGAGTCAAACGAGTGTTCTGATGAGGAAAAGATAAGACAGCAGTTTGCTTAAATAAAAATGTGGAACATACATGGTGTGGCTATTTACTTTATGTACTCCTAGTCATGCTGTTTGTTAACAAAATACTTTATGGATAACTAATTGATCGTCTATCCATAAACTATTAGATAGAAACACTTTTTTGTTCAGCTAAACGAACAACTGAGATCAAGGTCAGATAACTTGTGTTAAAGGTTTAAATATATTTAGTTTATAAAAGAACAGTATAATGTGTTAACGTGTACTGTAAGCAGTATGTAAGAGCAGTAAGTTTTCCTCTGGATCTTAATAAGCGTGATGTAAAAGAGGCCCATTTTTGGCCTCTGAATCCAATAGTAGCGTGTAATTACCTTTAAGACCTTCTCCCTATGCTAAAGGATTAACCATAATCCATAACAAAGCCATAACTGTGCTACACTATGTTAATTTCATTCAGACACATGCAACACACAGTTCCGTGTGTAGGATGCTGCCTATCTTTATCTTTCCTCCTGTTTGTTTCCTTCACTCTGCTCACTCATGTTTTTGTTTCAAATAGAAGTTGAAAAGCTTTATTTCCCTCTGGCTGTAACGTCAGGGTTGGAAGACAGTTTTTTTTTTGTTTTTTTCTGTTGTGCATGGTTCAAAATGGAGGAAAAATGAGAGTAGGAAAGAATAATGAGAAAGGGTGCTGAGGATTAATATCCTCAAAGGAAGGGTCCTTGGGAGCAAAGGTGCTGTAGACTTGAAATAGGGTTTAATATCCTGCATTTACTGCGTATGACGATGGGAACCTTTAGTCTGTGTTCTTTGTTGATATGGTCTTTGGAGAAAAATGATGAAGCCATAACATTTTCTGAGTATATACACATATAATATCATGAGCCTGACAGTATGTCGATATTAGGATATAACCATATATTTTATAGATATAATAATATATGATTAGTCTGGTATAAGAGTGGAGGAAGGAGTACGCAGGTCGACTACATTCTGTGTACAAGAGGGAACCTGAGGGAGATTGGGGACTGTATGTTTGTGGCAGGGGGAAGTGTGGCCAGACAGCATCAGATGGTTGTGTGGCTGTTGTTTTTTGTTTGTTTGTTTTTTTCATTTTCATTTACCCTTTATTTATACAGGTAGTCTTATTGAGTCACGAGAACTCATTTTCAAGAGAGACCTGTTTAGGGAGCAGATGGTCGGGGTTAAGGGCCTTGCTCAGGGGCCCAGAGTGGGGCAAATGAGGGTGGAGGGAGGTGTGGGTGTTCCACCTTTTCCACCCTCATTTTGATTTTGACTTTACCGGGAGTTGAACCTATGACTGTGTGGCTGTTGTTGATTGTTGTTGCTGAATGACTGTTGTTGTGAAGAGGAGAAAAAGAGTAAAATCAGAGAAGAAAACCAAATGGCAGCTGAGAAAACAAGATTGTTGTGAGAAATTCAGAGAGGAACTGTTTAAGGATCTGGATGGTAAGAAAGAGCTTCCAAATGACTGGGCTACTACAGCAACAATAATTAGAGAGACAGGTAAGAAGGTACTTGGTGTGTCATCTGGACAAAGAATGGATAATATGGAAACCTAGTGGTGGAATAGTGAAGTGCAGAAAGCTATTTAAAGAAAGAAGTAAGCCAAGAATAAATATGACAACGAGAGGACTGAAGAGAGGAGACAGGAATATAAGGAGATGGGACGTAGAGCAAAGAGGGAAGTAGCTAAGCCAAAACAGAAGGCGTATGATGAATTGTATGAAAGGCTGGACATTAAAGGGGGTGAGAAGGACTTGTTCCAATTGGCGAGACAGAGGGATCAGGCTGGAAAGGATGTGCAGCAGGTTAGGCTTGTTAAAGATAGGAATTGTAATATTCTAACAAGTGAGGAGGATGTGATGGGAAGATGGATGGAGTACTTTGAGGAGCTAATGGATGAAAAGAATGAAAAAGAAAGAAGAGTAAAGGTCATAGAAACTGTGGCCCAGGAAGTGGGAAAGGTTGGTGAGGGTGAAGTCTGGAAAGCTCTGAAAAGAATGAAGAAGGGGAAGACAGTAGGACCTGATGACATACCAGTGGAGGTTTGGAAATGTCTTGGAGAGATGGCAGTGAGGTTTTTGACTTTTTTTTTTTTTTACAAGAGAGACCTGTTTCAAACAAAGAACACAGATGAGGTGCAGACAACAATAGACAATCGTATAAAAAAACATATAAAATGAAAAGTAAATGGAAGAAATTGTATAAAAACGAAACAAAAAACATCTACATTATAAAGCGATGTAAAATGCTAAAAACAGGAACAAGTCTGCATTGGCTTTTGCCATGAACTTAGCAGTTGTTTAAAATCTCTTAGAGAGGTTGTGGTTGAGAGCTGCAGATCTTTTTGCAAGGTGTTCCAGATTACAGGAGTGGAGTAAGAGAAGGCCCTTTTGCCTAGTTTGGTCCACACTGAGGGTATACTGCAAATAATTATGTCCTGAGAGTGCATGTTGTAGCTGTAAGAAACTAGTTCTGACTGGGAGCAAAGTGCAAGCTGGGGTCTTGGTAAGGGGTGTGAGTAGGAAAATACTGTTTTGTCAGATACGTCAGTGAGATATAATCTCTTACTTCTTAAAGACTATAAACCAGGCTTATGTCTCTGAAAGAGATTTACCAGTTTTTCCTTGGTATTTTTCAAGCCAGCACAATACTCTGTCCATCTTCCTTTAGAGTTATTTCAGTAATTGCTGAATGAACTCCTCCTGTCATGAAAGATATGTGTCACAAGAAGCTCATTGACAAATGGTCATAGCGTCAGGTATAACAGCCTTGTGCTGCCCATAAATAATACCTCCCTCTCAACTGTTTAAAGCTCAAGTGATGTTAGTTGTTTAAAAATGATTATGGGAAAAATAAGTCTAATTAGTCAGCTGACAAATCAGCTGTTCTGCCACTATCGCTGTCCTGATGAATGATTCTTTAGATAACGCGTCCTGCTGTGAATGCACATGAGAATTGTTGAGAGGGGCCTATTTTCACTGGTGAAGGAAAGCCTGTTGTAGGTCACCTCTGTGATAGCTCCATCTCTCCTTATCACCCCTTCATTCTGTCTATCTGCCCTCGCCCATCACTCAATCTCTCCCCTCACTTGTTTTGCCATGCACTCACCTTTCCAATCTTTGTCTCCACTTCAGACATTGCATCTCCTGCCCAAGGTTATCACACATCAGCTACTCAAACAGTCTACGTATTTATTTTATTTACCAGTTCTAGACCACCACAAAACATCAAAGTCCTTTTTTTAAGTTGCATTATTGCTACCTCACGGCCTAAATATTCCAGACTCTGATAATTGCTTCTCCCTCCCTGATCCACCCACTCACACAAGCACATAAAACCATATGATCACACATTGCCACAAAATGTTGAGTGTCAGCTGGCTTGCATCACATCAGAGACTGATTGGGAAAATGCCTGTGCCCTCAGTGCACTGCCTCCTCCATGCCCGGGAGCTAATTAATTTCCCACATTGAGCATGTCCCACCATAAAGTGCTCTCCCTCCTTGTGTCACACTCAATCTGTTCCTCTTCCCTTGTGTGTCTTTCCACCAAGCCTAGTTGATTTCAGTCCCACCAGCATTTGATAGCCATAGATCAAAATGTCTAGGCAAAAAGCATAGCCTTGTTGAACTGCTGCCCTTTTAACTTTTACCATCTTCCTCTTTTACCTTTTTGCTTTTCTTGTATTTGCATATTTTATCTTACTTGAAAGATGTCTTTTTTTTTTACATTGATTCAAGTTCACAGCTCATCAGAACTAAACATGATCAGTGCCTCTTTGCTTTACTTCCTACAACCTTAAAGTTGTTTTTATCTTCTTACAACACGGAGCAGTACCAAAGCAACAGCAACTTTGTTTGTTTTCTATCTCCCGTGTGTGTGAACTTTAAAGGCTTTACTTAACAGGTTTGCTCAATAGTTTTCACCCATTTAGGTGGAGAACTTTAAAAATGAGGGTGTTCAAGCAACAAAATCAGGTTAAGTGAAATCCGTGTAGGTTTATTTAAATCACATTACACAATTTTTACTGAGTAAAATACATACAGGTAGTCTCATGGAGAAATTATTTTCAAGAGAGAAATGTTTTAGAAAAAACAAACTACTACTACTACAGTTAGACAAGTAGTTTGACCAAATACAATACCAGTATAATGGGATAAAATCAATAAAATAAAATTTAAGGTGCCCAAGTAGAGCATGGAAAATATTCAAAACACGAACGAACTACAATGCAATTAATTTTGTTAATTTAATAATAAAACTATATAAAAATATGCATCAATGCCTAAAGTAATGTATCATAAAAGTATTTGTCAGTCAAAGATGAAAACAATTTTAAGAGCAAGCAAAAACCACAGTCAATGAATTTTGCATTAAGGTTGACAGTTGGGCTTTCTGGAGAACATAAACCCTAATTAGCACTTTCCTGTTTTCTATACAGCTATGTTTAAGTACATACACTCCACACCTGCACATATTGGAGCAGCTGATTACCATTCACGTGAACATCTTTCAAATGTGCTCTGTCTTCATCAATGCCTAATGCATGATCTACAAGAATATTTCATATTCCATTGCCAAAGTAGCAATCTTGGCACACAATCATTTAGAAGAATGTGAATATCTAATACTGGTAAGTGAATATTAAATAAGGCTGTTAAAAACATCTAACATCTGAAACTCTGACGCCGTCTTCAAAGAAGAGGGAAATAAGCAAAGTAAGGGAGGCTTCTCAAGTAACAAACATCGCAGGATTGAACATTTTCTGACCTCACTGTCAGGCGTGCAGGTACATTAGCCTAAAACAACCCTTTAGTTTAGATAAATTTGCTATTTTTTATGATAACTGCTACTAACTGATAGAAGAAAGTAAATAAATAAAGAAATTATGTGGAGATTAAGTTGGAGATAACAAAACTCTATACATTTATAGTTGCACTCTGTTCTTCACCTCTGGATGACTTTTGTTACAGACACACTAATCATCTACTAACTCAAAGCACATGCACAGGTTTCTCCAGGTTTCATTAAATTGTTTTAGTTTGGTTCAATTGTCTCAGTTCGGTTCAATATACAGAAGACTGCAGACATAACTGGCCAGAAGACCATCATTGATACCCTCCACAGGACGGGGAAGCCACAAAAGTTCATAGCTAAGGAGGCTCGCTGTTCACAGAATGCTGTGTCCAAGCATATCAATTGAAAGTCTAGTAGAAGGGCAAAATATGGCAGGAGAAAACGCACCAGCAAAATAGATGACTGTGGGCTTCAGCAGATTATCAAACAGAGAAGGTCCCAGAATCTGGCAGAGATCTAGAAAGAGTGGAATGAGGTAGGAGTCACAGCTTCAAAAACCACCACATTCAGACGCATCCGGGAGATGGGCTACAACTGTTAGGTTTATCAGTCCTATTTTCCAATAAAAGTAAAGTGTGCCTTTAATTCTGAAATCAAGGTCCAAGGGTTTGGAGGAAGAAGGATGAGGAACAGAGCCCATACTTCTTGAGGTCCATTGTGAAATATCCACAGTCAGTCATGATTTGGGGTGCAATGTCTGGTGCAGGTGTTGGTAAACTCTGCTTTCTTAAATCCAAGGTCACTGCAACAGTCTACCAGAATGTTTTAGAGGACTTTGTGATTCCTTCTGCTGAGGATCTGTATGGAGATGCAGATTTCATCTTCCAGCAGGATCTGGCCCCTGCCCATGCCGCCAGAAGCACCAAAACCTGTTTTGATGCCCACGCCACAGTGCTTGACTGGCCAGCCAACTGGCCGGACCTAAACTATGTATTCTCAAGAGGAAAATGAGGGGCACCAGACCCAACAACAAGGAAGAGCTGACAGCAAGCATCAAAGAAATCTGGGCTTCCATAACTCCCAGTCAGTGCCACAGGCTGATTGCCTCAATGCCACATCACATCGAGGCAATGATTAAGGCAAAAGGATTCCCAACCAAGTATTGAAGATTGACATATCGTTTTGAAAGTACCATATTTTGATTGATTTGTTGGGATCCTAATTTCTTTCTTTTTTTCCTGCAAAAACTGAGTAATGTGGGCTGATGTCTTCACAGAATTCTAATTTTTTGAAATCATGTTTTCGTGGGTTTCATGAGCTGGAAGCCCAAATTATGTAAAAATAAACAAATACTTGAAATTGTTTAAATTGTGGGCCCTGAAACTATCATCTATTAAATATTAACTTTTGTATGGAATTATGGAAGTTAAACAACTTTTCCATGATATTAATTTCTTTGGAAAGGGTACATTTGCCCAAACCTCTGAGAAATTTAAAAGAAAACAGAAATAAATAATTTTAAATGTTATCTAGCCTTTTTTTGTGTGGTAAAAGACAGTTTAAATATACGGTAATTTAAACAAATGATATCCACTAATTTAGGGAACTTTTGCTCTTTTTTTTCTCTCCCCGATAAATGGATGTGTTAGTCATTACGTGCACATGCACGCACACACTCAGACACACACATTCAGCCAGTTCCTAAAGCCATTTTCAGGCAGGGCAGCAGAGTGTATCTTCATTGCCATCTGTAACTGAGGAGTCACCACTTGGTCGCAGCTCATGCTGGCAGAATGGGATTTTACCATCTTTTCACTTTCTCACTCTTATCCCCTTTTTCTTCCCAACTTGTTCTGTTTATTGTTTTATCTGTGTCTCAGTTGCAACAAATTATCACAAGTAAAATCTACAACATATTACATTTCACACAGTTTCATTTTAAGTATATTTACAATGTACACTTATTTCTATTTTCAACAGTCTTAAACTAACATTTTGTATAAACCGAGGAGCTTGTTGCCATATAATTTAGTTATTTTTTTATTTTTATTTAGGCAGGTGAAGTGCATGAGTGCAGCGCATTCATCAATAAGTGCAAAAGTCATGTATTCACTTATTACTTCTTTCTTTACATTTGCTCTGATATACATGCCTGCTTTTGAATTGCCACTTTGTCGTGTTGAAGGAAAAAAACTTGAAGGGAAAGAAGCAGGAATGTAGGTTTGGCAAAGGAAAAGTGAAAAAGAGCTTTGTTTGATTTGTTTAACTGTGAAGCTCATTTTTATTTGATCTCCCGTTTCCTTAGAAGCCTCCTTAGTCTTTCTGTGATAGTCTTTTGAACAGCAGTGATATGTGTGTGTGTCGTTACTTTAGATGAAAAGGCCTCAACCCAGGTAATCAAATTCTGGATCATCTGATTGAAAATGATAAAGGGAACAGGATACAAAGCATTTTCCTTCACTTGACATCTTTCCAATTTTACATATGCTTAAGCACAGAGACAAATAAGTGTCTCAAGTTTTGGCATAGTTTACAATTTCACCATTTGTCAGAAAATCCAACATCACTACCTCATGTTCTTTTAATCTGTCTGGCCTGCTAGAGCCTCTTCCTCGAGCCGCTGTTTTACATGAAACATACTGGAGCTTCAAAGCTGTGTTACTGCCTGTTTAGCAATAATGTACCATTATGCATGGCATGATGAAACGCAAAAGGAACCACATGTGGTGCTCTTCAGGCAGCCAGTTATAGATTACACATGTTACATACTGTACGCAAGTTCAGAGTCTCTGTGTGTTTGTCTAGAGTCATCTGCATTACACAACAGGGAAAAAGGTTTAAATACACAAAGAAAAGAGTATAGGATTATCCATTTCCCTTCTCCTGTGGGCACAAGCTCTCACACTGCAAACATTGACTCGTACGTGCACACACAGTCTTGGACTGCTAGTCATAGTCGATGAACAGTAAAATTGTTGACGTGCTGACTTGCATGCTATTTAATACTGCACCATGAGAAGTGCTTGTCATTAGAGTGAGAACGTGAAGAGGACATTTTCCCTCCTTATTGAAGCAGAAGGTGTCTCAAGCTTGTCTTTTTAAAAGAAGTTTGAAATAAAATGGATTTCCGCAAACGAGAAACAACATCAGGACTAAGTATCTATTTGATGGTGCTGTCAAAGGCTTTCTCGAGCTTTACCTTCCTCCTTTCATCTTTCTCCCAACCCCTCATCCTTCCTTCCTTCTTCCTTCACATTCTCATTAGCGCCGGTTGTGAGAATGGAGAACAAAGACCAGGCCTGCCAATCGATCACCAAGCTGCGCCATCAATCGACTGATGGAACACAGGTCTTGGCCATCTACACAACAATTGATAGGTCCAAAGATTGATGATGAAGATTGTTGTGTGTCTGCTTGCATTTGTAAATGCAAGAACTCTGAACCAAACTACTGAAGACCTTATCTTCCTGCAGTTTTCATCTCTAATTTGTCATTTGATTAAGACAGTATAACCTCATAGCTGAAGTATGACAGGTTGTGTATGCACCCATGTTCAGGGGTTCAACAAATACAAAGGACATTGAAAGACATTTGTTTGTGTGTATGTGTGCAGATCATCTTCTGTCTTGACTGTTTCTGCCCTGGCAGCAGCAAACATGGACACACACACACACACGCACACACACACACAGGTGTATTTTTCCATCTTTACACAGACTTTGCATTGACTTCCATTCATTTTCCATTCATTTCATTAGCCCAACTTTGACCCTTACCCTAAATCTAACCATTACCAGTACATACCTAACCCTAATTGGAACACATTACCATTGTGTCCCGAGTACATAAGGGCATTCATCTCCCTAACCCTAACCCACACTTAATTCACACCTTTGTCCTAAACGTAACCCCATACCAAAAACGGCAATTGAACATACAAGGAACATACAAGGACCAGGCTTTGGTTCCCCTAAGTAGCAGTGGGTCCTCACAAGTTGTGTATTAGAAAAATGGTCCTAACAAAATAATAAAACACACACACACATACACAGAAAGAGAGAGAGAGAGAGAGAGAGAGAGAGAGAGAGAGAGAGAGAGAGAAACAACAAACAGCATATTTCCCTTGTACTGTCATTGCCATTGCCTTCCAGTGCAGTGACATCCATCTGAACAAGTATGGACGTATGCATGATTTCAGTTGTGTAGGTGTGTGTGTATGTGCTCGTGTGCACACATAGACTTTTTAAGGTGTTGTGTAAACATCAAAATTGTGTCACAGCTAGCCAGATGAGTTCCCCTGGTTTCATCTCAAATTTATGAGCATCTCCTGAGGAAGAATGATGCTGCCACATTTGCATGAGAAAGGTTTTTCAGACTAACACCTTATCTGTTTTCTGTCTCCCCTTCATTCCCCACCTCCCTCTTTCTTTCCCCTCTCTGCTTACAGCTTTGATAGCCATTGGCCAGTATAGCAGCACCATAGAGACTGTGGACGCCGGCTGGTGTAAAGACATTACAGACCAAGGAGCCACACAAATTGCTCAAAGCAGCAAATCCCTTCGGTATCTGGGCCTCATGAGATGTGACAAGGTAATAACACTCAGCCTTTGCACTTTTTTGTTTATGTGCAGCACTTTCTCAAAAAACAAACAAAAAAATAGAAAGTCACTTCTTTCTAGATGCAGCATATGAATTGTTGTGTGTGAGTGTATGCACATTCAATTCAATTCAATTCAATTCAAAAATATTTGATTAATCCCAAAGGGAAATTAAATGTTGTTGTAACTCATCATCCTGGTTTCATTAAAAAGTTGTTATAGATTCATTCAACCTTTATTTAAACGGATAAGTCACATTGAGCCTCGAAGACTCATTTTCAAGTGAGACCTGTTTGGACAGATGCATACATATACATACAGTGTCCAAAGGTTTAAAAGAAATGTGAATAAATATTTTTGTGTAGGCCCTCCCTAAAATAAGGGTTTGTATCACTGAAGACAATGATGATAGATATCACATTTTAGAGTCTTGGTGATGCAAAACAACAAATATAACAAGACCACCAGAGACTTATAACTTTGGACAACAATTGTAGTCACTATATGCAGTTTAAAGCCCAAACAAAGGCCATCAGGTTTAGTCTTACTTTTGTAAATACAGCTGGAAACTCCCATTTAGTGCTTTGAATGTGCCTAATATACAAACCGGATTCCAAAAAAGTTGAGACACTAAACAAATTGTGAATAAAAACTGAATGCAATGATGTGGAGATGGCAGATGTCAATATTTTATTCGTAATATAACATAGATGACAGATCAAAAGTTTACTCTGAGTAAATGTAACATTTTAAAGGAAAAATATGTTGATTCAAAATTTCACAGTGTCAACAAATCCCAAAAAAGTTGGGACAAGTATCTAGTAGTAGTAGTAGACAAGTAGTGGCTGGAAAAAGGAAATTGAGCATATAACGAACAGCTGTAAGACCAATTAACACTAATTAGGTCAATTGACAACATGATTGGGTATTAAAAGAGCTTCTCAGAGTGTCAGTGTCTCTCAGAAGCCAAGATGGTAAGAGGATCACCAATTCCACCATTGTTG
>NC_056505.1:14471528-14483018 GCF_014905685.2 Nematolebias whitei
TGTGTTCTATTCTGAATAAAATATTAGATGTTGGCACCTCCACATCATTGCATTCAGTTTTTATTCACAATTTGTTTAGTGTCCCAACTTTTTTGGAATCCGGTTTGTAATTGCATACATACCTTTGTTTGTTTATTAGCATACTTTAATTTATATTTCCTATTTCATTTTTTTAATAATTGAGCCAATAGTATGAGACTTTGCACAAAAAAATTAGGACTAAGATTAAAAAAAAGAAGACAATCAGGTTAAATCCTGGCTTGATGCCTTTCGTTGTAGGTTTTTTCAGGTGTTATAATTTTCGTTTACAGTTTAAAACCATGCAACACAGTTTTAACTAAATTGTGTTCACATCGCTAAAGTGAGCATGTATGATCATGATGTTCTTGTCCTTTTCTTAAACTGACTGTGCGATTAATTGATAACTTGTCTCTCACATTGTGACATGGGATAATGATCTAGTCTCTTTCACAGCCCCGAACATGGAAAATCACTATGGAAATTAAATGAATGAGTTCATGAATATAAGAACTGAATTTTCATAATACAAAATTATCTCTAGACCCATAATTTTCTAAAGTAACTCTGTTTCCTTGTGTTTCCTGTTTCCTGGATACCCATGTGTACAAACATCTATCTCATACTTGGCTGAAATACTTCCCAGACAATGTAGGAATGACCTCATTATGAAACTATCCTCTATGCTTACTAATCAACACGTTCAAGTCAGCTGGTTGAATGATAACAGAAGCAAACTTACATAATAAACTCCTCTCAGGCTGACTTTGACAGCATGTGGGTGTGAGGGTCTCTTTAAAATGTCCCATGTACTCTTCGTTAGCCTACCAATCAGTAGCACTATGGAGTTGTGTTACCAAGGTAACAACTCCACCCACCTCTCCAATTTGTTCCTTGGAGCTTTTGCATGCAGAGAAGCATCCACTTAATGTGGTATTATGACATGAGTGGGACGAGATCAGAGAGGACAGCTGATCTGACTTACTCTTTAGTCTGTACAGATACTGTTGAGCCTGTTGTGGGCAAATGTACAATTTTCAGACTAACCTTTATTTTGTAGGTTTAGAAACATTTGCATTAGATTTTGAGTTTAGCAAACCCAAAATCCCTTGATGTGCTTTTAAATAGCTCAGGATGAAGCTGGCCAGGGATAAAAAGGTTGCGGAGAAATTTCACCTCATACTCAGGGCCATTCAGCAGGCTGGAAACTTATCATTTTTATTCCTTCATTATAAAATCAGTGATATCTGCGAGTCGTGGCCTCGAGGTTGACCCTATGGATTTCTCAGATAAAAATGAATAGTCTCAGATGCTTAAGTGTGACAAGAACATCAGTGCATCATATTTATCTATTTGGACTGTAATAAAATTAAAATATACGAGGATTCGACAGTGACCCCCATTTGTAAGGTCCTAGGGATGAAGCAGTGTACTCAGTTCACATTATAGCAGGCATAAATGTGCATCTATCATATTTATCTCTAAGTAGTAAAGTGTAACTGCATTACACAGCAGGTGATCACTTGGACTCCATTTTCATTTAGTTTACCGCCACCACACTGACTCTTTGACCCAACAATCGATTGCAACAGTCAAGCTAATGAAAACTGGAATGACACGCATCTTTACAAAAATATCAGTTTTAATTTATGACCTTGTGTTCTTTTAAGAAGTAACGACAATTATTTAAAGATAAAAATAGTAAATGTGGTCTCTTTGCGTTTAAGTATTCCAGGATTAAAAAAAAAAAAAATGGAGTCACCACTATTACAGGATGTTAGCTTTGATTTCATAAAAAAAAAAAAATTATAGCTATGACACAATGAAGCTGAGTTTTTCAATTATACTTGGAGCATTCTGGCTCGAGAGACATAGCTTAAAAAAGACAAACAACAAAAACAAAACATTTAAAATAATTGATATGAAAATAAAATATTCAGATCAGCAAATGACTTTTGAATAAAATAAAATAAAATAAAATGCCTAACAAACTATAATTGTACCAGCTACAGTTAAAAAATAATAATTAGCACTTTTGATCCAATTAAAGCTTTCCTCCTGGAAGTAAAAATCTCATTATTTCATATTATTTCTGTAAAATAGATAAGTGTGCCAAAAGTTTTATGTATTTTGCTATTTTATCTTAGTGCATTAAGAATATGGTTGGGTTTTTTTCTGCTTTTTGGCTAACTTTTTAGCCTGTGGCTGTGTTGTAGCAAACTCTGTTTGTGTATCACTGGAGTTGAAATCTGAAGGCATGTCCAATTCTTCCTCAGGCAAACTAATCTAATCCCTTCACTTAACAAAGTTTTGGCAAAAACTGGGGGATAGTTCTCAGTCCCACAAGGTTAAAACCTAATGAAAGTCTTGTGCGAATTTCTTTAATTTAAATTTATCTCAGCCACAGTGTCTCATCTTTGATGACAAATCTATTGGATTTTTATTTCCTTGTGACTTGTTTTATTTAATTTGTCTTTGTCCATAATGCATAAGATGTAAGAAGTAACTACAATTTGTGAAAGCATTTGAAAAAGGATTTCTGACAGAAAGCAACAGCTGACAACTAAAAGATAGGTAAAAGGAAACCAGTTAAACAAACAAAAAAGACTGTGCACTCACCCAGCATATTTTACAGATCAGGTGTTATGCTGAAATGCAGGATTTTTCTCTCTTTTAAACACAGAAGTTCTATTTTTTTAATAATTTCTTTGTAAAACAATTTTCCAACAGCCTTCTGTCTTGGTCATTCTGTCTTTAAACTGTAGGACAGAGCTTGTTGTTTGTTGAAATGAGTATTTTCTGAGCAGTTCTACATAGGATTGTGCGATATGGCATAAAATTCATATCACGGTGGCGATAACGATATATATCACAATATGTTTTTGGTATAAAACTTGCAATAGGAATGTAAAAAAAAAGCATAGTGTCCTTTTGCCATCATTTATTTTGAAAACTGCTATACCACAAAATAATCTCAAGAAAATTCCACTACTAGGTCCAGAGAGGTTTTAAATAATAAATCAAGTATTAGGCTTCTTTCTTGTAGTGCAAAACATTGCAAAATATATCAAATGTAGTTTTAGCTATATGTTTTAAACAAAATAATATGTTGTTAACTCTTAACAGTTTCCAGTCTTCTCACTTGAGAAATGAACAGCAACAGAGCAGCATTTTACACTGAAAACACTTCACCCTCCGACCCTCTAGTGGGCGTCTCCTTCCTCTTTAAGGAGAGCTGACACAGAATGAGTTTGTGGCTTTGACCAGAGGGTCTCGCAGTAAAATCACACAACACAGCATTCTTTTCACAGATCAGATAGCAGGTTTCTGTAAAGCTGACCAAGGCTTACTTTAACTTTCGACAAAAAAACAAAACAAAAAAACTTTTGATGGAGCACAGAGTTTTGCACATGCGTCCAAATACGGCAACACTACGGCAAGCCGGCCGTAGATAGCTTGTAGCTTCACTACTTAGTTCTCAAAGAAAAGTCTTTAACACCACTTATGCACAGTTTTCAACTCAAAAAAAGTAATGGTTAAATCTGACAACTCTGATTTTACATCAGACATAGCATTACTGCGGTTAGCCAGTAGAAGACAGATCTCTATCGTAGGCTAAATTTCTATTGTTTCTACCGTGTACCGTATATATCGCGCATTCATAGTTCTACAGCACCTAATATTCATATATTCATATAGCTCCTGATGATTGTCTCCAAAAGTTAATGTCAGCTAATTTAAGAGCATTTACTGAGCCAGTGGTTTCCAAACTTTTCATCTTTTGACCCATAATTGGTTAAAATATATCAGTAAAAAGGCCAGTCAAGTACAGGAAGAATGGGTATTATCACAGAATTGCTTAAATCTATTGATGACTGTTGTTCATGTTTCGCATAACAGTTATGTCAAAACGTGCTGTTAGCAAATTGTTTTAAAATTTAAATTGAATTTTGAAGATAATCTCATGACCTTTAAGTTGGTGTTTTAGAGCCATCAGTGGTATTGTTTGGTTTCCTGGAGATTAGTTTGAATGTCAGCTACCGTACTTGTTGCCGTACACATCACACTGCCGTATAAGTCGCATCAGTCCAAAAATGTCTAATAAAGTGGCACACAACATAAATATGTCGTTTCACAATATAAGTCACATCTCTTATGCGTCACCGCTGACCACCCAGAAATGTGTTGCCAAAAATTGCTTGGCTGCCAAATGACGGCCACGAGAGCGTGCATGTGAGTACTTTAACAAGAATTTAATAAGATTAACACTTAAAAACAATTGTTTGTTTGCCCAAAATTATAGCAAAGGTGTGTCTCAGTTGAACGTTTCCTTAATAAATGCATTATATTTGTCAATTCAGTTGCATTTCAAAAGCCGATTCGCTGATGCAGGAGTGCGCAGAGGGAGGACTCACTGTGCATTTCTTCAAAATTTACCGAGATAACTACCTAAAAACAATTATTTTTTTGCTCGACATTATAGTAAAGGTCTTTCTCAGTTGAACTTTTCCTTAATAAATTTACTTTAATGGTCAAATCAGCTGCATTTTGCCTGTGTGGCGAAATGCAGCTGATTTGACAATTGCTCCAGGAGTTCCAGAGCGAGATGAAGATGGCTCTGTATGGCAAGCCAAGTGTCTCATTAATAGCCACTTTTACCTATTAATGAGACACTTGGCTTGCCATATTAGTCAAGGGCCCTCTAGTGGTTGAAAATGGTAGTGTTCAATATTTTCCATATCAAAATGAATGAAATCGTCAGGTCTCAGCCAAAAATTAGGTTATAAACATGGGGGGGAAGCATATATAAGTTGCTTCGCTGTATAGGTCGCAGGGCATGCAAACTTATGCAAAAAGGTGCGACTTATACAGTGAAAAATACGGTAATAAGAAATAGTTTAACACTTCTCAGTTGAGCATCAGTAATTGAATTATTTTTCTTCGTAGGTAAACACACTCGTCTCATTTATTTGATGAGATTCAGCTAATCTGATTTAGAGATTCATAGAAAACTGGTAATGTTTCAGCAAAAAAATGTAGGAAACCTTGTTGAGAAAACAAGATCACCACCTGTACACTGCATGCACCTTTTTTTCCTCATAAGTTTTCCAAGAAACCAACTAAAACCTCAATTTCATTAAATTCCAAGAAAAACATGTTACCAAAGAATGTACTTTCAGGGAGGTTTGGAAGATATTTTAATGCCTTTTTGGTTTGATAGATGTTAGTTTGTTCAACACTCTTAGCCTGGCCCTTAACGAACTCATCTAAACATGAGCACAGGGATTTATGCACTTGAGGAGCCATCGTAATATTTACACATCAGCTAACGCCTGTGTAAGCTAACGTGCTGATCCTCCAAAGGTCATTGCCAGTGGCTCCATTCTAAAATAATTTACCTCTGCATACCTGCCATGAATGTTTGCATTATAAAAACAAATTGTTATGTACACTTGTACAGGATGTCAGCCTGGGCTTCTAGCTATTCCTTGTTGATCTGTGTTGACAGTGCTCTGAGTAAATAACCAAGGTCAAATTTCCTTTACAAGGACTTTGCTTAGTTTTTCTTGAGGACATGGATTTTGCAGGACATTTGGACAAATTGTTAAATAAAGTTGGAGAAAAACATTGGATGTGATAAACTGATATCTTCTTTTAGAGCGGACAGCCGTAGTTGTCACAAGCTTTCCTACAGATGCTGAAGTCTCCTTTGCAATCTACATTTGGCTTTTTTAAAAATAAATATAGTTTCAGTTTCTTCACTTCTCACTCTGCCCTTCTATTTCTATGCACAAAGCTGCCAAACAATCAGACGGAGTTAAGTTTCAGAGTGTCAGTATCACACAAACAGTCTTGTGATAACCTTGACACATGGTGCGGACACATGGTTAGCCGTGTGCCTCGGCAGTTCACCCAGGTCCGTGTAAATTTGTTTGGAGTTGTCAAAAGCGTTGGGAAATTTTATGTAACCTCCTCCCAGAATGTCACGGGGCTCTGAAAGTGTAGAATTCATTTAAGAACTGTTAACAGGATCCATCTGGCTCTGCTCATGTGGAGCAGTGTGAAGGATCCATTTCCTTCGTCACAGTTTATGTAAACATGCTTCTGTACTGTATACAGTTTAAAACCAGGCAGCCTAAATGTCGTGTCCACTGCTGTTTGGATTGATATACAGATTTTTTTTCTGCACACTCCTATCTTGGCACATATGTGAGGGAAATTCATGTTACTATTAGACTATTTCACTGTTAGGGGGTGGTTTGACCTTGTCATTAGCATGGCCGTCTGATTGGAGAGATGGGAGTTCAATCCCCAGTCCCTGCAGCGTACCAAAGTCTACTTGGGCAAGATACGGTACCCTTACTGCCCATCAGTAAATTTAATGGTGGATGAATGAGAATAAAAAAAAAAAATGCTGAATATAGTGTGTAGAAATATAAAAACAAAACACTGCATGACTAAATTTGTAAAGTGCTTTGCTGAACCTGGATATGTTAAACAGGTGCTATATAAGTTGTGTACCATTTATTATGTATATGAAACATACTTTCAGAGAATGAACACTACACAATCTTAATAAAAAGGACTGTCTGCATGTGTCCCAACTATTTCTCCCCCTCATTGCCTACATGTCTGTCTGAAGGAGTGTCTTTGTGTTTCAATTTATTTTATACACACTCCAAAGCATTGTGTTTGTGTGTAACAGTGTGTTCTCTGTGAGGAATTTATGTTATTTGCTGTTAACACAGCTCATAATGGAGTAGTGAAATAGGAACCCTCAGGCCCGGGCAAATAACGTGCCCCGCCTGCCTCAAATGATTACATCCCTCTGCCCTCCAGGGCCAAATGACCCTATTCTGACAAGGGAAAGAATGTAATTGATCCAGGCGCTCCCCAAAAATAATCAAATCATTTCATTCAGTCTTATTTAAGCTACTTCTGTGCCAGTCTTTTGAAGTATTCAGAGTTAAGGAAAAAGTGTCTTTTCTCCAGAGAAATTGATAGTTTTTAGACATACAGTATGTCAGAGCACTCCTCAGTAAAGCCTGGCTGCTAATAAATGTTATGTCTTCCCTGTGAGAGGAATCCATCTTTCTACACTTTCACAATCATGGTTGAACATCATGCATAAGAGGGAGCATGTTATACTTTAAGAATCTGCCTGTGGTGTGGGTCGTATATTTGGGTGTCTAAAATTATTACCACCAAAATCTTTGAGGGGAAAAAAGAGCCTTGGCATTTTGAAACTGCCATTCTGTCCTGATTTATATGGAAAAATACACAACCCAACTTTATCTCCACCCACTGCTTGACTTTGTTACCCTCTGTGGTCCCCTCTGAATATTTCCTTTCATTCAGGGTGATATAAAGATGAAAAAAATGTTTTCAACTGTACTGTATTCATCTCTACATCAAACCACCAATGTCAGTGTATATCAGACATTATGTTAAGGGTAGTTCTCCAACAAGCAGCAAAATAATATTTTTGTATTAAGCAGCTTCTTTGTAATGAACAATTTTGCCAACTTGGACCAGTTCATTGCTTGAGGACTCCAAAAACAAACCTCAAAAGATGGATCAGTTCCAGCCGACTGACGCCAAACTTAAGATGAAAAAATGTGTTTTTGAACAAAAGCTTTTTGCTTCATATTTCCCAACAGCTGATCTCTTTAAATTATGTGTACAAACATCTAAGCCAATAATGATGGCCGTTTCATACGGTTCAACCTACATGTCAGATTTATGTCACTCACATTCTCCACGTTTAATTAGTTTATTGCTACCAGCTCAATTGTTTTTTTTTTTACTAAATATTTTGTTGATTCAAACATTTGGTTTAAGCTCGAGACACCCTTAAAATATCACTGCATTTCATATGTTTAATTATAAATACGATTTGCACAGGTGTGATAAAAAATATATTACTTTACATTTAAATTACCCTTATAAATAAAAACTATAATTCTAAAATTGCAATGTTAATTAAGCTGTAAATACTTTGTAAACCAATAGTAATGACGTCACATTAAGACAAGTCAAATTTCCCCTCGGGGACAATAAAATGTGCATCTATCTATCTACATTAGATTTTAAAAAGGCAATCGGACCCATTTTGCCAAATTCTACATCTATCTGTTCTGTTTAGTCTTCATTTACCTAGATACCTTTGCATTCATAATCTCATTTTCAACAGATGTGCCAGGAAGACTCTAAATAGATGAGTATAACACATCAAGTTGAAAACAGGTGAAAAAAGAAGCCAAACAATAAGTAAATTATCAGAATTACCAGGTTAAATGGAGAAAAAAAAGCATGTAGAGCTCTGAATTATTGCCAAAAACTGAGCCTGCACCAATGTGCAAAAACATGAACTCTTCTACAAGATTTTAAATTACAACTTATTTACCATCTGATTAATTACTCATCATGAAGCATCTACAATGTATTTATAAAAGTAAGATTACTGCGGAAATTAACATTTGCCTCAAACTTATTCAGTCACTTTTAGGGCTAGTTGTTCACCGAAGCGAAGTTTCACCTTTCGTCGTCGTCATGTTCGTAAGTATCTCCGTCTTGTTCTTCACTCTGGTTCAAACTGACACAGCGGTTCTGCTGTGTCATATTCATCTGAGGTCTGTTCAGTAATGTTAGAGCAAAATCCCTTCATAAAAGAGAGAGTGGAAGAACTTTTTACCCACCAGCACCTTTTCCTTTCTCCCTGCTCTGCAGAGTGCTTGTCAGTAGGAGTGAAAGAGTAGTCATCTTGCACAAGCTAAGGGTTTCTAACCTCAGCATGTCAGACATTTTCAATAAGATATATTGGTTTAAGAAGAAGCAATGCTTTAATAACATTGAATAACAATGTGGTTTTTGACCTAGCCAGGCAGAAACACAAAAACACTTTAGTTTGCCAAACCCTTCAGAAGCACATACAGTAACACTGGCTAACCGTAACAAGTTTCTTAACAAAGGGGCAGGCATGCAGCTGTAAGTTTTACTGATTTGTGGGGGACATACCCTTCTGCTTAGCACTTTACTGTGACTTATTACACTCCTTATCGAGACACTGTTTTCATACGTCTCCTGTACTGTATTTGTTAAGATGCTGTTTTCTATAATAGGCCCTCCTGGCCACTCTGTGAACATTTAGAGCCTTCATTCTCCGTTGAAATATCACTTGGGGGATTTCGATCTTCTTCAGCCTCAGTGGAATGTTTTCTTTAAACGTTTTCACAGCTTGTTGAAATGCACCTCTTTTTTCCCCGCTCTCCTCTTCTTCACCTCTGTTTCCTTTCCCCCCTTTCTCCTTTCCCCTTCATGCTTTTTTATTTGCCCCATTATTTCCCCTTCTTCACTTCCAGCTATCATTCCCTCTCTGTTTTCCCCTACTGCTTTTCCACTACTTCATTAGAGTGAAAACAAATGGGCAGTCCATGTTGTGAAACGGAGAGGCAAACTCACACACTCAGCATGAAGCAGGACTAGGAAAATAATGACACCAACATCTACTGACCTCTTCAGGGACAACTGGTGAGGAAAGTAAAAGACACCAACGGAATGATGAGATTAGGAAGGAGAATAGAAAGAAAAACAAAGGTTTGCTTATAGGAAAGAAAAATATGAAAAACTACCTAACAAATGTCAGAAACCATAAAGATTCAAGAGTAAAATTAGATTACGTGAAACAACAGAGTTAGTGCTGCATATTCGTTTTACAAATTGCCTCCCAAAAAGTGTTTTGTGTAAGCAGTTTTGAAGTGGGTTCCCATTACCTGAAATGAGGTGGAGTAGTGTTTAGGGACCATGAATGAGCTCTGCTGGATCCCCGGATAGAACATCCAGACAGACCTTGTTAAAAGAGCAGACGTCCCAATCAATATGGCCGTTCTACTGGTGCATCCAGCTGCCAGGGACTGTACACAGATAGGCACGCCACAGCAATTTGCAGACATAAACAAGGACCTAATTGTTCAGGGGCTGGAGGTTTGGAGAGAGAAAAATAATTATGAAGTATGGTGAAGAGTTAGGAGGCTTTTTAACTCTCGTTTAGGAAATGAGAGTTTTGGAGTTTGGCGAAACTTTCTTTGACAAGTGTTTTTATTGGTAACAGCAGGTAACCTCACTTTCAAGGCTTGTAATGCGAAAGGGAATTAGGAGAAAGCCACTCCATGCACAGCATCAAATGTTTAAAAAGGAGCCAATTTTGTTTCGTTTTTTTTTTTTTTTTTTCCCCGAAGGCTTTGGTCAGACTTGAGCGTTCAAAGTCATGAAAGTAGTTTGAAAGAGTCATTTGCCATTTGTGATTTTCAGTGTAATCTTGGAGCCTCATCCCACACAGAAAAGTTGTATTGATTGGCGGTCTTAACTGAAGCCGCCTCCTGATCATCCCTTCATCTCTTTCTAAAGGGCAGGAGCGAGGGACAGTAAAGGAGAGGGGGTGAGATAAAGTAAGACGCTGACAGAGTTCACTGAGTATCTGAAGGGAATCTCTGAATTGCCCTTCAATAAAAAATAAAATAAATAAATCCACCAGAAGCAGTCATGTAAACCTGACCTCACCTAGCTCACCTTGTCCTCTCTTTATTTCTACCACACTCAGATTTTTGTTTTTGTTTCTTCCTCCTTTTGCCTCCTTTATGTGAGGATAGTCTTGTTTCGGCTGCTCCCTTTTTCAGCTGTTGTCACAGCGAGTCATCCTCCTTCATCTCACTCTGTCTTCTGCATCTTCTGTCCTCACATCCTCTCATCATGTTCATTCAAATACCAGTAGTCTTTTAGGTGCCCCCTTTTTGTATCTTCCTTTCCCCCATAAAGTCCAGTGCTGGTTGCTCACATTTGAGATCAGGACAGTCTTACAGAATTATGGGCAGATGTTCAGGCCAGGATTCTCACACTTGCCAATTCTCATATTCAACCTTTATTTATACAGGTTAATACTATTGAGCCTTGGGGACTCATTTACAAACCGGATTCCAAAAAAGTTGGGACACTAAACAAATTGTGAATAAAAAATGAATGCAATGCTGTGGAGGTGCCAACATTTAATATTTTATTCAGAATAGAACACAAATCACAGATCAAAAGTTTAAACTGAGAGAATGTATCATTTTAAGGGGGAAATCTGTTGTTTCCAAATTTCATGGCATCAACAAATCCCAAAAAAGTTGGGACAAATCCATTTTTACCACTGTGTGGCATCCCCCCTTCTTATTACAACACTCAACAGACGTCTGGGGACAGAAACCAGTTTCTCAAGTTTAGAAATAGGAATGCTCTCCCATTCATGTCTAATACAGGCCTCTAACTGTTCAATCGTCTTGGGCCTTCTTTGTCTCACCTTCCTCTTTATGATGCGCCAAATGTTCTCTATAGGTGAAAGATCTGGACTGCAGGCTGGCCATTTCAGTACCTGGATCCTTCTCCTACGTAGCCATGATGTTGTGATTGCTGCAGAATGTGGTCTGGCATTAT